>NC_047661.1:64858637-65165200 GCF_011762505.2 Arvicanthis niloticus | reverse complement strand
TTCCTCACTGTGGGTCACCAAGGCCGGAGTGTGGCAGGGTTGCTTGCTAGACATCTGGTGAGCTTTATAAGATAAGCTCTGATCCCTTTTTGTCTGCTCACAGTATTCAAATCTGTCCTCAACAGCGGTGTTAAACATGGCTACCTCTGAGAGCCAGGCCTGGTCTTTATGAAATGAGCCTGTGTTTGAATGTGGACATGTCCAGATTAGGGCTAGTTGGTTCTGTGATGTCCCAGAGGCGCCTGCAGAGCATCATGCTGAAGTTCTGAGCGGAAGGAGGAGGAGATGCCAGCCCTGAGGCGCAGACGGCTGGACCACTGTCCCTAAGTGCTCTGTCTGGCTACGTTTTTCATGGAGATGATGGTGCTAAGGCAGCAGCACAATTGTTCTTTACTGAGTACTTCCTATTTTTAACTCTACTTCCTGGTGGAATGCCAGAGGAAAGCACCCAAGAAGACCAGTGCAGGAAACCGCTGTCTCCTCCCTCTGAGCTGCAGCTTTTCTTGTTCTACTTCTGGAATATGCTACCTAATAGGGTTATTGAAAAGAACAATTGCGATGATATCCACAAAAACATTTTGAAACAATGTGGGATATTATATATACTTAAAGGGTGGGAACCTTCTAGAAAATATATTTTAAACTCATAAAAATAATGTCTTTTTCTGATTTAGAGTTTGTCCCTGAAGCAAGGGCAGCAAAGAACTTTATTCTTCTAGACATTTAAACTTTGTTTGAAAGAATATAAAAATAGGTTATAATCTACCCTTTTCATTTCTGCTTGCTGTGCAGCTGTTTGACTGGGGGCCTGAGAGCCCGTGAGCATCGTAGGTGTGTGGATCCTTCCTAAGGAAGTTGTTATGTGGTAAATAAATTACCATCTCTCTGTCTCTTGTGCCTTAAGTGCTCGCAAGAATCCATACTTCAGAGTAGTATTCTATTCATAACTGAGTCAAGTCTCTCCTTTGTCCAAGTGACGGAAAAGGAAATTGAAATGAGAGATTCCCAAAGAGAAGAAAGGTCAACAAGCAGAAAAGTATTGTATCCAGATAGGGGCAGTCTTACTTGAAGAGAGGCTATGTGTACACAATTCAGGGACACCTCTGTCTTGCACAGTTGCTGGGGGACAGTGACAGAGGTAGACAGTCAGCCCAGGGATAGGGATGAACAGGAGACACATAGCCAGAGCTATGGTGACCAGTGAAGATCTCTGGAAGCTCACTTGCCTGCTCGCAGTCAGTCCTTTGTGTCTGTGTCTCCTTCAGTCCCTCGTTTCTGCCTTTTGATTGGTTGTTTTCCCTGCCAGTGTAGCAGTAACAGTGCGTGCTCTGTGTCACCACGTGTTATTCACTGCCTAGATTGGATGATGGCCTATTTTTAAAAAATTTATTCTTTGAGAATTTCATACATGTATAAAATGTATCTTGATCATATTTACTTCCCATACCTCCTCCAGCTCTGCATCCCATGCCCTCTTCCAAAGCTCATAACCTTTTTTTTTTTTTTTTTTTTTTTTTTTTTTTTTTTTTTTTTGGTGATGGTTTATTTTAATAAATGATGCCCAATGAAAGGTTGTAGAGGGTTGAGGAAGTAACAAAAGTATTTGTGCCCTTACACACACACACACACACACACACACACGTAAATGGACCCCCCCCCCCGATATATTGGGGAATAACTTAACCTGGAATCTAGACATTTAAGTACTTGTTATTGTGTGAGCTGTGTATGATGCTATAACCTATAACCTTAGTACTCATGAACCTGAAGCCGGAGATGATCCAATGGAGGCCGCCCTGAGAAACATCGTTTCTATCAGTCAGTAAACCCAATTTAAATAAAATCTCCAAAGGAAATTAAGTATCACATAGTCAGGAGGCAGCTTAATGAAAAATATGTGTACTAAATGCCTACGTGATTTTTCTACTAGCAACAACCACAGTATATTCAAGTTTATTGTTTGAGACGCTTTTAGCATATGTTCTGTTCCTGATCTCTCAATGATGGATAGACACAGGGCCAGGGCACAGTGTGCCTTCTTACCCTTGATTTAAAAACAAAACCCAAAGGAACAGTGGCTGGGAATCCTAGTGAGGTCACTCACTGGGGCAAATATCCCCATTTCCACTCCATAGAACCTCTCCTTAAACCAGCAGGAATCTCCCTTCATTTGATTAATTCAAAAGGAGATTCTGAGCTTCTGCTAAGAACATGCATTTTCAGAGTTGTACATTGTCAACTCTTTCTTCTAAAATAATTTCAAGCTATCCACTGGTGGTATTTGATAAATAGCTGTATTAGCTTTGATCCAGTGTTCCATTTAAAAAAAAAAAAAAAAACATACTTCAAACAAAGAGTAGAGGCATGTATATCAATTTAAGTCACGAGGTGTGGTTGGTTTGAGCTGCAAACAGGCATTGAGTTCATGCAGTCTATAAAGTGTTGATTCCATGAATAGTTAATGATTCCCGTAAGCATACCGTAAGTCCTGTGTGATCTGCATGGCTGTAGGTCTCACTAGGCTGGGAACAGAAGGGTTTGTGTCAGTGCTACAGGATAGGTTCCCTTGCTGGCATCCCTCCCATCTCATACCAGACCTTGGTCCCTTGTGAAACAGCAGCCATTCCGTCGCCAAGCAAGGACTCTTACATGCATTCATGAACACGTCTTTCTCCCATTGTTACCATTTGGTGTCTGCTGTGCTATCTTCCCTGCCCTGGCCCCTTTTCTGGATGTTGCCTTACTCCCATTATGTCTTGGGCCCTGGTTGCCTGTATCTGCCCTCTGGTTCTATCCCCACTATCCAGCTGCCCTGAGGTGCTGGGACAACTGGATTACCTGTGATTCTCTGAGTTCCAGCTGGACAATGCTCAGACAGAGGTAGGGGAATGCTTCTCTCCCTGCTGTCACCCCGATTACCAAGGCATCTCAGTTCAGAGAGTCCTGATGAGGAAGGATGTCTTTATTTCTGCCCACATCCTCCATCCTTGCTCCTGTAAGGTTCAGACACAGGTCTCCACCGAGTTTGAACAAACCAGTCTTCTTCGCTGTACTTCCCTCCCTCTCTGCTCCTTTGTTCTTTGCTTTCAAGAAACAGCTTATGAAAGTAGATGCTGCCACACCAGAGGTGAGTGATGGGGTGAATCTGGCTCTTAGAAACAGCAGTGCGTGTGCCCCTGAGGGTGGAGGGCAGGAGGAAAGAGACAGGACTCTCTTCTCTAGCTACACTAGGAATTTAAAGTACTCATACCTGGAGAGTGCTCTTGAAGTGATCCCATAGAGTGGATCAAGGGATTACATGTTTCTCTCCCTGACTCAGGCTCCTTGCAGCAGATGCACCATTAAAACAAACTTAGGTTTCCTTCATTGGAATCAGCCGGAGGGGTAGGTGAGCACTTCATGACCACCGGCCCCTAGACGTGCCCCATCAACTGTGCTTTTCATCTTTTCCATGGGATCCTCGGTCACAGATTGTTTGCCTTTGTGCTGCCTCTTTCTCGGGAGCTGTATTAGGCAGTAAGCACATTCTGGTTTATTTAAAGGTTGTGCTTGCTCAGATGGGAGCTTAAGCTAATGTGAAATTGGCCCCTGCATTGTATCATTCAATCTACTTGGTCAATCCTTGTTGGAATGACTGGTGTGGTGTTTCTTGTTAGGACAGGTAGGCACTAAGCACGCCCATTCTACCCATAAAGCTCACTAATGTGCTCAGCTGTGTCTGGAACATGACCAGGTTTTCTCTTCCCTGAGCTGATGTTAACATGAAGATGCTTTCAGTCAGCAGCCAACCTGTGCAGTGGGGCCCAGGGCTCCCCACTGAGCTGTCAGGCATCATTTTCCCTCATGGTCATGGAAAACAGGAGATGGTATATAGGGATTTGCCACCTTCACTTAGAGCCTATTCAGTTAGAGTCAGAGTTTTAGGGATCATAAGACAAGACTGCTGAAGCCGTCCTTGCTCTGGCAGCACATTTGCTGAGGAGGAAGATTAGACATATTTGTCATACAAGAATAATAATGCTTCCAGGCACACACAGAGGAGGGGGAGAACGTCTCTGCCTTTGAGTGCGGAGCTGGAAGTCTCCCTAGAGAATGTGGTGCTTCCAAGATAAGAAATTGTCAGGCAAAGAAGTGGGAAGGCTCACTCCAGGGGGAGGTTGCAGTGGACTTAAAGGCATAGGGGTAAAGAGAGAAATAAGATAAGGAAAGTCATAGAGAGGGCTACAAATGTACCAAGAGAACAGTTCTGTCAGAAGGAAGAAGCTCTTAGCATCCTTTTAAGCAAGGCAGTGGATAGCCAGTGGCCAGTGTGCTAGGTGGGGAGAGGATGAGTCTTGCCCTGTTCATGACTATTTCCAATCCTTTTATGGTATCATTCTGGTAATGGTGATAGGGCATTACAGAGACACTGAATGCCGGCTCTTTGTCATTTCAGGTATCTGGTCCCCTGCAATCACATGATGCTGAGTCAAAGGTGGGCTGTGAAGGAGAGAGACTGTTACTCCGTGTCTGCTGCCAAGCTGCTTGCCTTGACCCCTGTCTGTTGTGCCAGTGGCATCACTTTAACACTTGGAAACCAAGAAAGGGACTATATTCTCTGGTCCAAGTGTATGCATGATGGCTCAGGTGGGAACACGTTAAGAATGATCTTTAAACATGATGCCATATCCATCTCTTCTGACAAGATGTGTCTCTTTGGGTAGATGAAATAACTGGAATTAAAGAGTAGTTGGAGCCTTTTCATGTTCTTAAGGAGTTATAGACTCTGCTGTTAGTATTCACCAAAGTACCTGTCTTTGCCAAGTCATTTATCACAGATTTTTATCTTACATGTCCTTTCTAGTGGTCTCTTCAGAGCCCAAATAGGAAAATATGTACTAACATGTCTTCTAAAACAGAATGAGTTATAGGTGTTGAGTCTATAACCCAGGTAGACCTGGTTTTTAATTTCCAAAATTTGAAATTCAGATTAAACATGATTTTCCAAAACTCACCAGCTATATTCTCTGTGCAATGACATTTAAGGACAGGGAGGAGGTAGTGCCACCATTTGCAGATGAAGAAACACTCAGGGAGGAGAAACGACTTGTTCAAGGTTCTGTAACTTGCAGCTTCTCTGCCACATCCCATGTTTGTTCCATATCCTGCCTCTAGAGTTGCAACAGACACATGTCGCCATGGGTGGGCTCCATAGTGAGCTGGCAGAATTGCTGTGCAGTAGTTACCAATGAGAATTCTGATCTTACTGCATTTTAGGGGAAAATTCTTAATCATTCCAAACCTTCCCCCTCTTCTGTGAATATTACCTACTCTGAAGGACTGCTCCAAGGATACTTGAGTCTAGACACTTAGGGCTCTTAGAGGCTTTCCCAGCATGTAGCCACTGCTCAGGAACTATTCCCAGGGATAATTTATTGTCCTTTTATTTGAAGTGTATAGGACAAGTGACACCAACCTTCTAATAGTAGAATGGTAAACAAGGAGACATGTGTCTGTTTTACTGGGCTTCATCTATACTCCTAAAGGCTCAAGCCTGACCCAGTCTGGCAGAGATTCTATCATGAAGGAGCACAGAGCTCACAAAGACATGGCACTGGGGTGTGGAGAGGGTCCAGAGCAGGCCAGTGCTTGAATCTCATGGCCCTGCCACAGCTGGGGGTATTAGATTGGATCAATAACTTCCAGGCCGGTGATAAAGCTCTTACAATATTTGAGATATTTAAGAAATGGCAGAAGGCATGGTTTTTTCTAAGTCAGTCTTTTCTAAACATTTCCTTTGCTGGGAAATTACAAACTTTAAAGTAGGTGTTTTCAGTATTTCATTGATGCTATTGAAATTTGTAACATGATGTCAATAGCCTTCAAACACGGGACACTGTCTCTGTTTTGGCTTGACTGTGACTTGACTTGAAGAGAACATTTGCTATGTGTCTATCTCCTGAGTGTTGCTAACAAGGGGGAGTGAGTTAATTGCCTTTTCTGGGAACCCAGATGTTTTTCTACCAGAAAATCTGGTTATCAAACTTATGATCATGAGCTTTTCACTTTATTACCAAAACCAAAATGAAAATGAAAAGACTTGTAAGTTACCACACAATGTGGCAGGCACCACATTGGAAATGTTACCTGCCATCTCCTCGTCCGGGTAGGCGGCCCTCATTAGCTCTCGTTTCTCCAGGGACTAGTATTAAAGGGAAGTCAGAGCTCCCTCCTTTTGGGTGCCTAGTCTTGTTAATAAATGAATTTGGAGATGGACTCAGGAGGAAATACAAAGACAATTTTATTAAAATTTGAGAGGGAAAAACACCAGGATAGGCAAGCTGTATGTCTTGGAAGAAGAGGAAGATGGGGAAGAGGAAGAGAGAGGCTGTGCCTCGTGCCTTTCAAATTAGGGTCCAAGAAAACAGATTCCACAGTAGATGGGCACTGGCTACACAGAGGATTGGCTGCACATGACAGGGGCTTGGGGTAGGGTCTTTAGAGAAAGAGTAAGGGAGTCCAGAGTTTGAGGGAAATGGTGCCTAGGATTTTGGCTAGTATCCAGGAGGAAAAAAAAAAAAGACAGAAAAGAAGGAAAAGTTAGTTTTCTGAACAATTCTGAAAAGCTGGTAGGCTCCATGGCAAGGGTTATGTAAGAGGCTGCATGAGGGAAGGATTTCTGTGAAGCTAAATACACCATCTCTTTAAAAAGACAATTATCTTCCCATCGCCTTAGCACATCCTCAGACAACTCTGCTCTCCTATGGGGTGGAGTCAAGGCCAGCTGATTGACACGCCCAACTAGAAGGAAGGAAACACTAGTATGTAAAGTTCTGGTTTCTGGAACAGAGCAGAACATCATGACTCCACCTGGGACCAGAGGCACTATACATTGTTTGACCAGGAGTCTTGAGTGAGCAGGCTAGCATTTACTTTTCTGGTGTTACCAGAAAATGGGGGATGGGCTCCAAAGCTGTCCATGACACAGGAGACCATCCTCGAAGCCTCTCAGGATGTCTAGTTACCACACAGCATCACCTAACACTTTTCTGTTGGCTATAGCCAGCACCTGGCCATTTTTGTTTTGTATCTTCTATGAGATTGCAGTTTCTGACACTGTCTTTTTCCTCTTAATTTCATTTTTATTATTCAAAAATAATTTAATCAATCATTGTTAGACCTAAACTGGTACCAGATTCCCTGTGTGCACTCATTCCCACCTCTCTGATGCTGTCTGCTCTCACATAGGACCCGAGGAGCAGCTGCTGCAGGAAACACCCTGCTCGCTTTCTTCACCTTCCCCTCCTCCCCCACCCGCCCCAGCAGCCTGCATTGTGGAGTATGGGAAGGCCCTGGACATCAGCTACCTGCAGTATCTGTGGGAGGCGCACGCCAACATCCTCCATTGCATGAGGGACTGCAGGGTATGGTCAGCCCTCTATGATGGGGACTCACCTGACCCTGAGACCTTTCTGCAGAGTCTGTCAGAGGAGAACCGAGAAAACTCAGCCCACCCAGAGGCCAGACTCCCACAGCAGCATGTTAGGACATCAGGGCAGACAAAGGACAAGAGCCAGTCAGAGCTGGAGTGGGATGACAGCTACGACACTGGTATCTCTTCGGGGGCTGATGTGGGCTCCCCTGGGCCTTATGACGATGTGGAGAACCCAGCCCCGCCAGCACCTATTGATCCCCCCAAACATATCCAAGAGATGAAGAAGAATGCCATTCTTCTCTTCAAGGGGTCCTACATTGAAGAGTCAGACTTCCAGGACGATGTGATGGTGTATAGGCTGTGTGCTGAGAAGGACACAGAGGACACCAGGGAGCTGCAGGGGGAGACTGTAGAGCCACCAGCTGAGACTCAGCCCAAGGCCCAGCCTGAAGCCCAGAGTCTCCTCACAAGCAATGGACCTCTCTTTAGTACCGATCCTGAGGCAGAGTCACAACCCATCAGGGAGAGTTCAGACCTGTGTCAGAACATGTTCTCAGAAGCCAAACCAGAGAATGAGCCTGGTGTAGCCTTAGAATCAGACTCGGAGTTGACAGTTCCCACGTTTGAGGCAGAACCTCAGTCAGACTTGCAGGTTGCCAACACAGAGAGTGAAGATTTCATCACACAGTATGACCAAATCATTCAAGAACTGGATTCTAGCACGGAGGGCTTGATGGAGCAGAGCGTCCCTGCCTCTGAGCCAGTGCTTCTTACACACCAAGAAGAAAGGAGGGAAGAGTGCAAAGCTGAAGAGGAGGAAGAGGAGGAGGGTGACTTTGACTCCCTCGTGGCAGACGCCCCTGCTGTGGAGGCCGGGCCTTCCCCATTTGGTGTCGGAGAGGACACAGCCTTTAGCAGACGCCATCCTGTGAGGACTCAGAGCACACCGTTCACAGGTGACAACCTTAAGTTGCTTTGTGGTTTCAGAGTTTGAGAGTGCTTGTGCTACAGCAAAAGAAAAGTGTGGAAGCAGAAGGTGAGGCATGTGACCTAAGAGGAGTGAAATGTCTTTGCAAGGGGCAGCCATGCTTTGCCTTTCCTACTGGGATGGATTTGTTTAGCAAGTCTGGCTTTAGGTTGTGCTCTGCAGTAACTTCTGATGCTCGTGATAAAGTCGTAGGCTGATTAGACCACACCAGAATCGATCCATTATTTAAAGCTGCGTTTCCTTGAATCTAATTTCTTTTTCTCCCTAGCACTTACCTGTATGTGTATTGTAAAAAAAAAAAAAAAAAAAAAAAAAAAAAAAAAAAAAAAAAAAAAAAAACTACTCTGTTATTAGAGGGCATACTCCATGGTGGAGAGACATCTGTGTCTGTTCCCAGGGACCAAGCAGTGACATCATGCTTTAAACACTTGTAGGATGGCATCTGGGAGAGAGGCCATCGACATTAATTGGGCTTTGCCCTAAAGGAAAGACTCAACACCTCAAAATAAAACTAGGTTCACACGTACTAACCACTTTCCCAAATGTGTGTTCCAGTGCTAACACTGTCAGCAACAGGGAGGAGCTGTGTAAGAGGCAAGGGGCTGGGCTGGGATAGAAAACGAGTGGCTCAGCCGAGGAAGTGTGATAGAGAGCATCATTAACTACTATGCAGAAAAGTCTGAGTCTACAAGTCTGCAAATAGTAGCACAGAGGGAATTCCCACAGACAAGAGCTCAGTGTGCTCGGCGAAAGCTGGAGTGAGAAGCCCGGGTAGCACTTGGTAGCAAATGGAAGGACTGGAAGTAGCTAGTGACCCAGAGGGACAGACAGTGGCCTTGAGTGTACCCTGGCTCTACACTTCCCAGGTGTGGGGCTTTGCTATACACATGCCTCCGCAGCCCTGTGGGGACAGACAGGTAGGAGGAAGGGCCTTGCTATTGTCCCTTCTGGAGGCCTCCCCAGACTCAGTTGAGACTTGTCTCTCCTGGGCAGTGGGGAGTAGCTTGGTGAGGAAGGACAGTATCCCCACTTTCCGGGACTCTTATAGGCAGATTTTTAAAAAAAGGTTGCCTTCTGGCCCAGTCACAGAGATCTGCTGTGATTTCAATGGGGGCTCCCCACCCGTCTCCTCCAGTCTTTATTCATTTATTTACTGATGCCTGACATGTACTTAAACAGGGAGACAGCTTTTAATTCCAGAACTATCAGGCTTGAGCTTCTAGCTGAGATAACATTTCGGTGTGAACAAGTTTTAATTAAAATTCAACCAGTCAATCATAAGTTAAAAGGATTAGATCATCTTAGGTTTCCCAGTTGATGGGGGAAGGGACAGTGTTGAGGGAGCTAAGTAAAGAGGCCGAAGTAAGCTGCCTATCCTCCTGACACACTCAACAGGGAGAAGTCCAGATGTCCTGCAGCCTTTTGTGGAACATCTGGACTAAGTCCTGGCTAATGAAGGCTGCCCCTCGGGCTGCCAGCTTTCTGACAAAATAGTCACATCCCTGGGGAGTACGTAACTCAGGGAAGAAGTACAGCTTAGGGAAAGCCTAGAAGACAACACTATTGCTAACAAGGTTGTGTATGTGTTGTTCCTGTGAGCTGATCAAATGTAAGTTCCTTGGTACACATGATCTCTATAATGAAAGCCTTGCTTTTTCCTTTCCTCTTTTTGGAACAAGTACACAGTGTCAGGAAACATCCCTCCTTGTGTGAGTCCTGTGGTTTCCAAACTGTCAAGTGTGGGCTGAGGCATTAGCTCGCCTTCCCTTTCTCCACAGAATCATCAGGAATCAGCAGCAGAAATGAATTCTGCTGAGATGATTTTACTTCCTAAAAAAATCATAGGATTCCATTTTTCTAATTTAATCTATTTATGAATTCAAATTTTTTTTATTGAGCCTGTAATATTTGGTGCACTGTATGTATAAGACCTACAGACACAGAATATACAGTCATTCACAAAGATGCCAGCAAAGAACTTTGCAGTGAGAAATGTATCAGCCATTGTGTTCCAGGTTGAAAGGGAGCCTAGTGGATGGAGGATGTGGCATCACAACAGGGTCTCTGAGAGTGAGTGCAAGGGGGAAGGAGCATAGTGAGACTTTCCCTTCAGAGACATGTCTGTTTACTGTAGATAGTGTCCAGGCCAGCTGGACAATCAAGTGGGACCCTTAGACCCTGTTGAGAGGACTGAGATGTACAAGAAAATAAGGAGGCACAGCAAGTCAAGAAGTCTGATCAAGCTGGCAAAGATTTTATTGTTCACACAGGTTATAGACTCTGAAAACAGGATATGGGGAGGGGTAGGAAAGGAAAGAGGGCTTGGCAGATGGAAGAAACTAGCTGTAGCTGTGGGGTCTAACTAAGTTATTCTCACAAAGCCTTTCCGTTACCAGGGGTTCTAAAAACATCTATCTAGCAGGATGTTGGTTAAATCTAGAGATCAGGAGGAAGGGTTACTAAGGTGGGTTGCTATGAGGCCTTGTTTGCAGTTCTGACAACTGACAAGTGAATCATGGAAGGTAAGCAGCAAGAAGAATAGCAGATAGGAGAGCCAAGGGTGAGTGTTTGCCAAGAGTAAGGCCTTGCCATGGCTTCCCACAGATAGGATACTAAGACAAACAAAATAAACACATCCATTCCAGTGAGTGGGTTTGTTGGGGATCCTCACATGAGCATGTATGAAGGGTTCCTCACATGAGCATGGGTGACTAAAAGCCCATCCCACATGAGCAGTGACTCACATCAGCAGCATCTCTGGAGGTCCTTGCACAACTCCCAGGCAGCTATACCAAACAGTCTCCTCTCCCTGAGAATCACCAACTACCCATAGAACTTTGAGGAGAAGCCTCATGAGTCTTGCAGGTTCATGAATTTTCTGAGCCTTATAAAGTCCTAGGAGCCTCCCTCCTTCATTCCTGAAGAATGGCTACACATCAAAGCTAACAGAGTCCAGGCAGAGCACATGGAACTAAGGAGTACGGATCTCACAGGGCAGAGAGGCGGGGGAAGAAGCCCAGGAGCACTTGGTATCTGCTTAGAGGGGTCTTTGAGCTTGTATCCATGGCCTAAGCATTAAAGTTGGAGTACGGCATGACAGATCTGAAGGAGCCAGCCTTAACAGTGTTGTGGAGAGAGTGTGGGTTTGGGAGAGGTGATGGCAAGAACAAGTGGAAGCTGTGTTTATTATCAAGGCCATTGCCTGGACCTGGTCATTCTGTTTCTAGGGCCACATCCACAACTGTATTCATACTTCCATGCCACACATACATACATACATCTATACATGTATACACAGACACACATATTTACATACACACACACACACACACACACACACACACACACACGAGGATGTTCACTGCAGTGTTGTTTACGATAGAGAAAGAATGGAAAGAACCTGAATATCCACTAGTAGGAGACCAGACTGCTTATGCCACACTCTAAACAGTCAACTATTGTGTAGCCTTGAGACCATTTAGATGGCTTTGTGTGGTGTATGGGCATTCTGCAGGACTTATAATGGTAAGTGGAAAAGAAGTCTCCACAATAGAGGATAGTTAATGTTGTCTTTGTTTAAAAACCACAATACCAGGAGACAGACAGACAGACAAGACACACACACACACACACACGCACACACACACACACACACACACACACCACAGCATACCTGGGAATTAAGATAATATGCTGGCTATCAGCCCTAGAAACAGTTGGTCCAAATTGAAATTCTGACTCCATTATTTACAGGTCATATGTATTTAGCATTCTGCCTTATCTTTAAATGTGATAAATAATTAACATGTGTCCTAGGATGATTTTATCAAGTGAGGCAGGAAAAGTACTTGGAATTCTGGCTTCTGTTTAGGATGTACTTAATAAATGTTTTCAACAATAATTCAGATATTACTTTATTGTATAATAAAGTAATATCTTTATAGTATACTAGAATCTGTAACAAGAGTTTCTTCCAGGAGGTGGTTTGTTTTACAAGCCTTTATACTGTCTTAAAGGTGTGCATGTATGTGTGAGTGTGTGTGTATATATGTATGTATTATGCAATTTTAATCTCTGTTAAAATAGAAAGTCTTGCTAGAGTCCAGACAGGACGTGCAGACTCTGCCTAAGGCAGAGATACCGAGGTAGAAATAAAGGTCCACGTTTATATGTTTCCAAGGTTGGGATGGTGAATAGAGCTGAGTCAGAGAGTTGATGACAACTTTGTTTTCAGAATTGAGAGGTGCAGGCAACAGACTCAATACAGGGAAGGGGCTGAGCATTTGAAGGGAAGGAAGTGAGTGCTGGGGAGGGAAATAGTGCGGCCACAGTCTCTCTGGAGAGTTAAGTGTTCTATGTGAGCTCTGAGCATCAGCATCTTAGGACTGTGGGAAGTGTCTGAGACCTTCAGCTCTATTCCGTCTCACTGTTTCAGAGGACTCTGTCAGTCACTCAACCCCATTGCCTTCAGTCTTGTGGTAAGGTAGCACTGCATCATGGGTAGTATGTGGCTCATTTCATGGTATCATGGGAACAGAAAGGAACAAGGAAGATCAGGGTTCCAGTATCCCCCTCAAGAGCATGCCTCTGGTGACCCAATTTCCTCCTGCAAGGCCCTCCTTATGATCCACTACCTTCTAATTGAGCCACTGAGGGGACCACGCCTTCAGTAGATACATGGGTCATTCACACCCCCCTTGTAGTAGATACACGGGAACATCTACAATTTAAACTAGGAGCTAATTGTCCTCCCAGCCGTAGAGGGAAAAACATTCACTTCCTACTCCCAAGGTTGCCTGTGGCTTTCTGAGTGTAGCACAGTCTTCTGATTTTCAGATGCTTACGGTTCCCCTGGCAACTGCTTTTTGCTAAGCAGCTTTCTTTGATGTGCTAGAAACCAGCTAAGAATAAAATCAGGATTCAGAGCGTTTAATGTATTTTCTTTTCATTGCCCATGCCTAAGAACGATAGTTCCCACCATTGGTGTGTTATGATGGCCGTCTCCTAGCCTTGACTCAGTGTCCTGTCACTCAGGCGAGACACTGATGGGATAACCTTCCTCTCCACCATGGGTGGGATTTGTGTTCTTCGTCCCCTGTGTGAGCTGTACATGTCTACCCAGGTCACTGAAAGTAATGGTTGTGTTTGTAGGTAGGATGGCTGGATTCAGACAAGAATATTCTGGGGTCAGAGAAAGGAAGTCAAACACTCACATTAGGAGCAGGTTTTGCTGAAGGTTCCATCTAGTTGATTATGATTTTATTAAGATTTTTTCTTCATATGGAAGGAAATGGATAAGGAACAAGGTGTGACTGGGCGTGGACTGAGGGTATGACAGACAGATAGACAGACAGACAGAAGACAGACAGATAGACAGAGAAAACTGGTCGGAGTAGAAGATGGTAAGGAAATCAACTCAGAAAGCCAGAATTGTGCTGTGATGACGTAAGAACCCAGGTGACATTTCTAAGTGTTTTTAAAGGGACAGTCACTAGTTGCTTTCAGACTGAGATTCCAGTCTGTGGGGGTTCTGGATATGTTTGGCAGCCCCTCCCAGATCTATTGGCAAAATTCTCCAAGGCTCATCAATCCCCTTAGGGTTCCTCACCCACGCACATCGAAAGCAGATGAAGAATTCTGTCAGCCTTTCCCAGGGGTGGTGTGGCTTGTGAAGGGATCGTACCCCGACAGAGGGTGGCTACATTGTCCCATCACACACCCATCCTGGTGCTTGGCATAGTTGTCTGTTCTCACTTCTCAGAGAGCTTGTTCCTTTTAAGGAATTTAGCTGCTGGCAGAGTTCTGCATGAAGCATCTCGAGATGAAGTGTGTTTGTGTTAGACTCATGCTAATGGTGGTGAAGTGTTCATAAGGCGTGTTTATCTATCAAGGGTTATGTGCGTGTGTTATAAATATGCCGAGGCTTAGTGGCATCATCGATGGCTCCACTGGGGCAAATACAGAATCCCCATTGATCTTGCTTAATGGAACACTTTTATGGCAAAAATTTAAACCATCTTCAAGTAATTTTATTAATTCCAGATTTATAAATTTTTTTGTTTTCCTTGCCCTCAGTAAACCAACATATAAACCATATTAACTTGCTACCGACCTGAAGCAGAAACAGCTTCCTTTTGCTTATATGTATATTTTCATAAACTGCTTTTGTAATCATAAGACTTTTGTGTGTGTGTGGGGGGGGACTTTTCTGTCACACTGGACCCCGTTTCCTGAGACTGATTCCATCTTTCTCTGGTCTGAAATGGAAAATGCAGATACCAAGTTGCCAGGGATAGTCAAGTCTCACCCAGGACCTCTTCATTCACTGGTCTTGCCTTTCTCATTCCTCCATAACACTGAGGGAGAACCTCTCTCAGGCATGTATAGGACAGAAAGTCCCTGGTCACATGTTGCTATTTGGTAAACATCGCTCAACATGTTAGGTATTCTCTACTAACACGAAGACTTGTTGCTATGACACTTTCGGTGGCCTCTGACATCCGCATGCAGTCCATAGCACGGAGAGACAGTGAGTTGTACATTTTGATCCCTGACAGAATCGGGAATGAAGAACCAATGGGGCGAAGCACTGCAATCTTTGAAAATTGTTTGTTGTCTGAGCTTTTCAAAGTTCTTCATAGCTTCCAAGGTACTGCAGGTGGCTGTGGGGTCAGGATGTCAGCATGTTTACGTGGAGGAGCAGACACGTGTCCTCTGTGTTTACACCCTGGCTGTGGCCCCGGTGACTCCCCTGACACTGTCCTCCCTGCAGGTCCGTTCATCAGCGTGGTCCTGTCAAAGCTGGAGAACATGCTGGAGAACTCTCTGCACGTCAACCTGCTTCTCATCGGCATCATCACCCAGCTGGCCAGCTACCCGCAGCCGCTCCTGCGCTCCTTCCTCCTCAACACCAACATGGTCTTCCAGCCTAGCGTCCGCTCTCTCTACCAGGCACGTTACAGCTACGCCCACTCCTTCTGTCCTTCCCTTTCTCTCATGACCTTGTTGGTTTTCAAAATCTCCATGTCCCAATTCACTTGTTTCCCTTCCCTGTCCCAGTAGGCTGGTTGTATAGACTATTCTAGACAGACTGCAGGGCTTCATGTGGTTTGATGTTTTGAGGATTCCTTATCAGGAACACAGGCAGTTAAAAATGAACACATGTCCCATACCATAACAGTCCCTGTAATGAGGGATGGACCCAAAAGATGTGTTGGTGACTAAGAGCGGAGTCAGGCTGGGGAGTAATAGCATCATTAATGTGTTTTCTGACAGGTCCTTGCATCTGTGAAAAACAAGATCGAGCAGTTTGCTTCTGTGGAGAGAGACTTCCCAGGCCTCCTCATCCAAGCTCAGCAGTACCTGCTCTTCCGGGTGGACATGTCTGACACGACCCCTGCGGCACTCACCAAAGGTCAGCCAGCTTTCTCCACTGTGCCTGTCTTAGCCTGTACCCAGTCCCTCCCCTGCCCCCATTTTGTTTGCAGGTGTTCTTGGCATCTGGAACCTATAAGCACCAAAGAATATTTTTGTTTGTGTCCATCCTAGAACAGCCTCTTCCTAGTGTTCTTAAATCTAAGAGGAAGGGCTCCCAGGCCTGCACTGGCCTTAACCCTCCATGGAGGATCTGGCTGGCCATCCATTTTCCTAGCTGAGGAGATTCAAGGAAGGAGCTGGCGTGAGATGCTGTCAAACTCCAATAAATCACCGCAGCACCCGTAGACTACAGGGAGGCACCATGTGCACTCCTAGAGCCATCTTTTGGCCATCCCTGCCCTGCAGATGGCATCTGTTCTCTTTATTACAGTTTTAGAGCATTTTGTACCAAAAGATAAATGTGTTTCAGGACTCTAGGAGGTGGACACTGTTTGTTCAGATGAGAAGTGCAGTTTACCCTCTGCAATTCCTGCGTCACTCAGCAAAGGGGAGGTGTTAGGTGGGTCATGGCAGGACAGAGAGAGGATGGGTGGCAGGGAGGTGTGACAGGGGATAGCTGAGAATAGTCTGAGGCCTGGGGAGTACTGTTGCTTGGCCTTGCTTCTGCTAAGACAAATCTGATGGCCATTGTCTTCTGAGCTGTGACCCAGGCCCTGGTGAGCACAAACAAGCCAATGTCCAGTATTGTTCTGGCCTCCCTCACCACAGCTGTCCAGGTGTGGAACAAAGCTTCCTAGAGGCAGCTGAGCAGTGGGGAGACTGGGGCCTCAGAGCTAAGCCAAGTGACCAGAAACGAGACTGGGAATGAGAGGCAGAAGCATGACTCTGAGAAAGAGTTATACCTTTATAAGAAGCTCAGAAGAGCCCAGAACTACATGTGGCTCCTGTCTCCTGTCTCTAGTGTCCGCTATTTTACCCTGGTCCCTTTGCTTCATTGGGTCTTATGTTCCTGGTTTTGGAGGTGTGGCTAGGGATGAACTCAGGGCCTGCTGCATATTAATTAAGCACAGGCTCTACTACTTGGCAAGATATCTGCACTGGGTGGGAAGGTGGGTCTCCAGAGTCTAGACTGTGTCCTTTGCCCAGCCCTGCTGCCTGGAGATGAGTGGGACATTTGTCCTGCCCAGCTTCTGAAGTCCTCTGAGTTAGTCTCTGACACTGTCTGCAGCAGCTTTTCAGGCCCAGGCACCATTTCAGAAGCCAGCCCTGGTCCTGATGTTGATTCGCACTTTGTTCTCCCTAGCTTCCCCTTTGGGTGCTGTGTATGCTTGGACCCTTTTTATAACTCAGCTGTCTGCAGCCAGAGCTGCTCCTCCATTCAGCTTCTGCATTCTTCACTTCCTGGTGTCCCCTCAGAAAAGCCAGCCTCCTCAGGGACCAGTTAAAACACCACTGCTCTACAACAGAGAATGGAGGAGTTTCTGTGATGGCTGAGTGGACCAGATCATTGGCTCCTGAGGTTTAGTTACTTTTTTCAGCAGAAAGAAAGAGAAAGAAGGAAGAGGAAGAGGCAAAGGAGGAGGAAGAAGAAGAGGAAGAAGAGGAGGAAGAAGAGCAGAAAAGAAATCCTACTCAAATACATTAAAACTACACAATAATAGTGCCGTGCCCCAACTTACATTTAAAGAGTCCTTTAACTAGAGTTCCAATTCTAGAAGGTGGCTAGATGTTAACCCATTTTACAGTGAAGGAAACAGAGCTGGTGATCCAGGTCAGGGTAATCACTCAAATCTGCTTACTTGTGACACACTGAAAGGCCATCTCCTGGTGGAAAGCCAGCTCGGGTCTACCCCAGGGACTGCTGGGACTGCCTGAAGGATGTCCCTGTAAGTTTTCAGACCCCTTTGCTGCTTTTCTGTCTCACGAACAAAGATTTGTGGATTCTAGCTGGGCAGACAAACAGCAGTGACATTTCTAATTTACAAGTTATGCTAGATTAAAAAAAAAAAACTCACAAAAGGCATGGTTTAGAGAGGAGGGGTGTGTTTGAAATGGAAAGCTGGAAGTTAGGCATGAGAGGCAGCTCTAAGGAGAAGCAGGAGCGTGGAGGACTGTGGGTCATTTCCTCAGTCATGCAGTCTACAAAGTGTTGTAGCCTCCCTAGATACACTGGCCAGAGGCTGTGAGACACACTCTCAGGGGGCTTGGCCCTTGAAGAGACTGAAGTACAGCACAAGCAAAAAAAAAAAAAAAAAAAAAAGCAAAGCTTGGCTGAAACCCTGGGCCAGCCTCCAGTGAGTGGGACCAGGGCAGGGAGGGGCTTGAGGGAAGGTAGTGGCAGCTGAAGTGCACCACATGCAGTCTAGTGGCCCCTGTGTACTTGATACCTAGTGACTCATTTGATTGTTATAGCAATGAGCTACCTACAGTCAGAGGAAGTGAGAGCACAGAGAGGTGAAGCCACTTGCCTGGAGTACCCCAGCTGGTAGGCGACAGAATCTGTGCTCTTAGCTATAGTCCCAAGGCCTCTGAAGCTCAGTAAGATGTGGGTGGATGGAAATGTGGGGATGGAGCTCCAGAGGGTGAGGACAGCATAGACTCTGGTCCGAGTGAGTGTTCTGATCCTCAGTGGGATCCAGGCCAGCTTCCTCAGTGAGCTTTGACGTCCGTGGGAGAGCCAATGTGCCTGAGGGCCAGTGTGCATGGGTCACCAAGGCTGACCTTGGACCTCAACATTGTCTGCATTGTTAATACCCCTGCCAGGGCATGTGAGGCATTTCTGATAAAAGGTAGTAGGAGACAGATTCTCAACAACTTTTCTGGTTTTCTGTGACACGAACTGTGGTATACTTTAATCCAAAAGGATATTTAAAGCAGCAAAGTGGAGGATTTTTTTTTTTTAACACTAAAGACTATAGTAGTGAGATGTAGAAAGTACTATAAATGTCAAGAATTTTTAGTGCTGTCGTTAAGCAACACTCAGAAAAGTGCTGAAAAATGGGGCTGAATTCTAAAAAGCAGCCAGAATAATGAGGAGCTAGGATACTGTGATTTAGAAGGAGTGATGGGATCATTTGGGGAGGGGCAGAGGTGGCATAAAGAACTACAAATATGAGGACCGGAGAGCTCAGGAATCAGTCAGGAGATTGAACCATTTTAATTAGGAGAACAGATTTGGTATAAAAATGCAAATCAGCTGGATGTGTTGGAAGCTGAGCTCCTGACATCTTAGATTTACATCACTGAAACAGACACAGGCCTCTGGAGCCTTCTCTAAGTGCTGGCTGTCCACGCCCTTTGTTGCCATTAGATCCTAATGGCTGTGTGAAATTCTTGGGTCCTCACCATTATCTCTGGTGATCTAGGGGGATCTCTTATTTTTCTTGTGTTCTGGAGGCTGGAGGAACCAGACAGAATGGGCTGGGGTTTCTGGGAAGCTGAGGTCATGGCAGCAGCTGCAGAACACAAGAGTTTAAGGAGCTGCACCTGGTGACCAGTGCCGCCCTGGCAGGAGTAGAGTAGTTGGCTCAGTACTGGGTGTCAGGAGAGCAGAGAGGCCACAGGTGTCCTTGGTAGATTTCCCATGACCCCAGTCTCCACTCAACTGACAAGTGGTAGCAGGAGCTATTGGAAGTCAGCCTGCCTGCCTACTGTCTGTCTGTCCATCCATCCATTTATCCATCCATTTATCCATCCATTTATCCATCCATCCATCCATCCATCCATCCATCCATCCATCCATCCATCCATCCATCCATCTATCCCAGTCAGGAAATTGCTCTGTTGCCTAGGCTAATCTTGAATTACTGAGCTCACATGACCCTTCTTCCCTGGCCTCCCAGATAACCAGGACTTCAGGGTGCCAGCACAGTGTCTAGTTGGGAATTTCTAGCCAAACCAGTATTATTGCCACATCTCATGCATAAGGTCTCCTGTATGTGATTTTAGGTAGACAGTCCTGTATTGCAAGCTGAGTGCTAGCTGTGACAAACTGTGCAAGCCTGTCATGGAGAACACTAGGGCTGTCTTCAGGATCTAGTGAGGCAAGGAACTGCACCCAGGACTATTCCCTCCACGAATCCACTCACCCCTCATACATACACTTGTCATTTAAGAGTCCCACCACTGTTTCTTTCTGTTTTCAGATCCCATTCAGGAGATCTCCAGGCCAGAAAGTGACAAGACCTTTATGGATGGCCCTCCACGTGTGCTTCAGCCCTTCCTGGGCAACAGAGCCAAGGTGACCAGGGCACCCCCAAACCTGCCTCTGCCAGTGAAGAACACCATGCTGGCTGCTGCTCTCTTCCCAGAGTTCCTGAAGGAGCTTGCAGCCTTGGCCCAAGAACACTCCATTCTGTGTTACAAGATCCTAGGGGACTTCGAAGACTCTTGCTGTTAGCTTTTTATACTACTATTTTCATAGAGATTTGGTTTTATAAGGTTATAGTACTTGACTGAATGTTAAACGCAAAGCTGCTTATCAAAACTGTCTACTTTGATACTTCCTGACAATACTTGATTTATAGGAGGGTTTTGGTGCACCTCCTGTCTCTAGCCGGGTCTCCCCTTGTTATACAGAATGTAAGTCTTGTGAGCTGGCTGTCTCCTTGGCAGGTTCCTCCTGCTGTTTCTCCTCTTCACATGGTTCACGGTTGTTCTCCCAAGCCTTGGAGTGGAGGAGACATTCATCTGGTAGCTCGGATGCCATGGAGCACGCACTGCGGTTCTGTGATCTCTGGTTACCAGGTGGGGGCGGCTCCTTGGCAGTCTCATGGGAGCTCCTCCAGAGTGGCACGCCTATGCTGGGCGCCTCTTCTCGAGGTGAATGTAAGAATGTGAAGCTCCTTCTGACAGACAGGACACATCATTGGCTGATCTGAATTTTACTTCTAGGACTTGCAATCTCTCCACACGTATTGCCTTATGTTGTGGGAAAATCCCCAAGCCCCAGCTGTCTGCCCAAAAATTCAGAGAATCTGGAATGCAGAACTTTTTTCTCATTGCTTGAGAGCTGCTCTAATCACGGGAGCACAACCAAAACACAAGACAGCCTTAATTCAGTAAGATCTGCACAAAAGGAAGTGCACCTATGCAAACGCTGGATGGTAGGCATTTGATCAGATGAAAAAAGTGTGGTTCATAGACTTACGTTAAAAAAAAATACTAAGTGTTTTATAAAAACAAATGTTAACTTGTGACGTATAGAGGATTTTTTTTTGCTTGGGGGGTGCAGAGCTTGGAATGGGTGCAAAAGATAAAATTATGGTAACTATAGCTGGAAAACCCCTGGTTCTTATTTTACTAATATGCTGCACTTGTGGCGAAATGAGCACTACTCAGCCCATGTTGACAGCTGGGACAGAAATGCATACAGGTCACAGGGAGCTTGTGAAGCCAGGTGCCTGCTGGCGACTCCCTCCTCATGGCCATGCTGCATGCCAAGTGTCCAGCGGTGGAGGATGCCCCAGTCGGGAATGTACTGGAGTCTCTGGCTGCTTGCCAGCCTGCTGCCAGAAGCATGGTTATACTTTAGTCATAGCCCTATAAAAATAACTACCAAGCAGGGAGGAAACACATACACACACGCACGCACGCGCGCACACACACACACCAAGACCACAACTTGTATTTATGAATATTAAAGTCACCTTATGTTCTGGACCCAACTCTGAAGTGAAGTGGTGGAGCTTCCCCAGTGGAAGGATGCAATGCCTAGCTTTCTCTGTTCTTTGTGGGCTTCTGTGCTGAGCCCCAAGGGTGATGCCAGTCCCATCGGTTGTGTCTCAGGAAGATTAGTTTGTCAGTCAGGTTTCTGGTACAGGAGAGCAATGGGGAAAGGAATCAGTGCTGAGGCACTGCATACCTTCACAGGATCCTGAAGTAGCTTTAGATCGAGAGAGCTGGGAAGCTAGCCCATGAGTGAATTCCCAAGGAGATCTGGCCTAGGCTGGGTGACAGTGTATCATAGCCTCAACAGGAAGCCCACTTACCTGTTCATGGAACATTGCTGATTTTACAAGTGTTTAGAAAACCAGTTTGTCCAGCCATGGTACTTCAGCTCCATGTGGGAGGCACAGTAAACTGGCTTTCTCTTGCCTTCCTGATGTGTGCCCCATGAATCTCCATTAGAAGATAGTAGCTTCAGCTAGTAAGAGAGGAGCAGCTAAAGGAACTGTTTCTCCTTCAAACCTGCTTTGTCTGGTTATTTGTGCTTGCCAAATCATTGAATGCTGAAGCCATACTTGCAAATGGCATTCTCTATCTAGCTTTGCGGTTTTATGCTCATCTCCATTTTCTGGTGTTGGTATTGATTCTTCTCAAGTGCACATCTCCCTCCCGTTTTTATATGCTAAGTACGCATGCTGCTACTTAGCTATATTCCATACCCATTCCACATATTTATTATACACCCCAGAATCCCCTTTGTGGGAGGTGCATATTGGGAAAGAGTGACCCCCACCCCCCACCCCAAAGTCCTGATGCAGACTTAGGTTAAAAGAGGGCAAGGATGGCTGACAGGTCTCAGGTGAAGGGTTAGGATCAGACTAACTAGGATGGGATGTTGATAGCATTTTTTCTCTGACTCCCTGCCATTTGTTCCTGAGTCCTGATTATCTTCCCTCAGAGAGCTGTGTTCAGAGCTTTACAAAACAGAAGTCAGCTGGCAATAGAGCATGGCGTACCTCAGGGCCCAGACAGTTGAGCTAAGTATACAGGAATGATGTGAACACGCCAAGAGCAGATCTGAGCTACAGAAAGGAGAAGGGCAAGTCCTGATATGAAGAGTGAACACTGCTCTAGGCAGACAGTTGATGGCAGTCCTTTGTAGGAACATAAATGTCATGAGGTAGGTCACTTTAGTCCTGAAATTTACAGGTTAAAACATATATATATATATATATATATATATATATATATATATATATATAGAGAGAGAGAGAGAGAGAGAGAGAGAGAGAGAGAGACAGAGAATATGTTTGGAGAGATTTGACATGTTTAAAACATGCTCAGGGACTCTGTCCTCCACCCCGTGACAGGTGTCATGCCAGCGGCCATGCTTGAGGATTTAACAGTAGATACAGATCCTGGCACAGATCCTGGATTGGCGTCACTATGTCTAGCCTGACAGGCCTCAGCAGGGACAGGGAGTGGAGGGTTCCTGGAACATCACATCATTAACTTGGATCCATAATTCAGGGTCTGCTTTAAAGGTCTAGACTGGGTGAGTTTTATGGTTCAAAATACATGAGCGCACAGGGATAGTTAAAATTGATTTTGAAAATTGCCAGGTAAATGTAAAAATTTTAACGAAGAAAATCCAGTGTAGTTTCAGCCTAAGACACACTATCATGGGATGAAATACAGTCTTCCAGATCAGAAGTACAGTTGCAAGAACAATTAAATATGGTTTTATTATTAAACCCTTTCTTTCTCTGGCAGAGCCATTGTGACATGGTCCCCATTTGGTTCAGTGTTATGTGGAAAGTTAGAAGCTGAGTAGAGTTGGAGTCTGTTGTGTGGCAGGGGTAAATACATTCAGTGCTCTGCAGGTCCTTGCTAGCAATGAGCTGTCCTTAGCAGGTGGCTTTTTATTTAGCTTAGATGTAGCTGTTGATTATTTTCCCATTAAGACATCCTGAGGTGGGTTGTTGTCAGCAAAGCATCCTCCTGTAAATAGAATCTAGAGACTGAATCTGTGAGGGTTTGGGCTGCTCTAGTTTGGGCAGCCAGCGATTCTCAGGGCCAGCAGTTGTTTGCATCTCTGTAGTAGTCATGTGGGTTTGCTTTCAGCACCATTTACAGGTCTAAAGCTGTGATGTGGCTACCCATTTTGGATCAGTGTATCCCAGGGTGCTCTCAGTAGGGAAGTCTGTCCAGCATGGTGGGGCATGTCACAGACATGATGTTAAATATGACTATGTTCCAATTCTCATTTAAGGGCAGTCTAGTTCAACTGCTAATCAGCAGCTGTGTGTTTGCAGGAATGGCTGTCAAGCTTGCCATCTTTATGAAATGCTTTCTTGCAGGACAGCTATTATTGCACATGCCACTTCAAGTCATTGGCCTGGGACAGCCTAATGTACAGCTTGCTACAAACCTCAAATCATCTCTGCAGTTAGCTTTTCCTGAGGCAGTGGCTCCTCGGGCAGCTGAGGCCACAACAGCTTTAAACCATTAGGGAGATATCTTAGCCCCTTTCCGAGTCAGCCACCAGTCTGTGCATCATATGACACTAATTCCCCATCATGTCTCAGCTTAGAGCAACTTGTCAAGAGTGAGTAGTCCACCCTTAAGTCTTTCAAGGGAGGAGACATTATAAGAGAACACAATTGGCTTTTTCTTCTTTTAGGATGACCATCATAAACCCAATGCCTCACAAAAAGCTCTTAGAGGACTCAGAATAGCTTCTGGGACCATTCTGTGCATCAGCAAATCCCTTTTCCATCCAGGCATTTATTAGTCCAGCACTTGTTTTGGAGGACAGATTATCTCGGCAGCTCATTAACTCCATAGACAGGGCTTTCACAAGAGATTTTCTATGAGGTTCTTTAGGGACAAGGACCATCGGGGAGGCTGAGGAAGGCACAGTGGGTAGGTATCTGTGGATTCTTGCTCTCAGAACTCTTAGCTTGAACTAGTCACAAGAAATTGTGTTCTTGGTTCTTGTCTTTGAAGGTGTGAGTTAACCCAGGTTCCTGTTTTCCACACAAGCATGGCCATAGGATTCTGTCCCTGTGTACTCGGTGTTCATTGCAGGGCTCTTTTATGAAGTTTAAATGAGCCCTATCACTTCAGGACCTGAACAGATGACGGAAGTACTCAGGCCAGATTATAAATTTCACTGAGCTGAGGCTGCACAAGTCTGTCCTCCTTAGTGACATTTTACTGGGACAAGGACCACCAAAAGCTAGACCACTTTTGTCCCTACAGACATTTTACAGAAGGGATCTGATGCTGATCATCTTGCTTACAAGACTTCTGCCTAGCCATGACCTGGGGAGCCAGTGAAGAGGCCATAGAGCAGGAGCCTTCTACCTCACTGCCTACAGGCCAGCTCCCAGCAAAGCAGTTCCCAGGTGTATCTGTCTAGAACCTGCCTAGGCAGTCCTGTGGCCTCAGCCACACTCCTTCTGGTAATGGGCGAATTACATGGCCTAGGTGGAGTGCTTCTCCTTCCTTCCTCTTTAGAGTCCTTGAAATAACTAAATTCAATCTAAGTGAAAGATACAATATAAACTGTAGGCCATGCCATAGGCTATAATACTGAAATGGTTAACTTGAAGAAGTGCAAACCTGTCATGGCATATTCTCAGATTACCATTAATTAGGTCAAGGGGGATGGTGGTGTGGAACTTAGCTCAGAAGAACACTGATAGTTTTTCTATCTGTGCCTTGAGAGAAATGAGCAAAAGTTCCACTCATGCATGAACCTCACAGGTACAAAAAGCTGGCTTTTTGGATAGAGATGACCCAGAATTTAAAGTCTTGGTAATTAGCAGTCCTCCTTTGCTCCTTGGGTTAGTTTAACTTGTATTCTGTGTTAGCTTCCACCTGGACCCTCAACCAGCCACGAAGCATCCGTGTATAGTTTGGTCCTGAGCAGGACGAGCTGGCTCTGGGGGACTGAGAAATCAACAGTTTGTAGCACTTTTTGCTGCCAGCCATCGCTTCCAAGTTCCCTATCTGGCTACAGGTGTGTGGATTCCACTGACAGATGGCAGTGGCTTCAATTATGGTGCCAACTCATACATCCTAATGAGACTTTTCCTAACCGGTACAAACAACCCAGAGCACATTCATGTTCCTGCAAGACTGGAAAGTCCTCTGTCTCTGGGCCCATGTACCAGCAGAGCCATACTTTGTGCATCTTTTAAAGTGCTATGTAAACACATCTTTCAAATACATTTAGTCATGCTCATTCATTCAGAGCTGGGTTTGCCTATTTCCCTAGTAGCTGTGGTTATGAGCTCTCAAAGCCTGCCTTAGGGTCTCAAGATGACCAAGAGAACGAGGCAGTTGTCAGAGCTAGCTGGGAGGAGCCTTGTAAAGACTGTGTGCTGATGGCATGTCCTCTGGGAATATTCACTCCATATGTGTTTTCCAATTGGTAAAATAGGTTTTGGAAATTGCTTCCTCTGAGCTGCACTACCCATTGGGGTGAGCCCAGGTCATTAGCTTTGTCAGCGCTTTTTGCAATGCTTGATGACCAAGTCAGATGAACCATTTTTTGGTAAAAATGGAGGTTATAAAATAAAACTGAACCTTTCTGTTCTCTGGGATACAGGCCTTGTCAGACTAGAATCTGAGCACTCTGGCCATTGGAGTTCAGGCTTGGAGAGCAGTAGGTCTCCCTCCCTCTTCTCCCTCATAGGGAGGCCAGTGAGAAACACTTGAACAGCCAGTCTCATCAGGGCAACACATGTGGTCTGTGGCTTCCTGAGTGGGGTGACATTCTAATGTCACCTCCTCCTGCTTATCTGAAACAGACCGCAGAACTGATGTCCACTCTATCTCAGCTTTTGGCTGGGCAAGGTTGCTTTCCTTCACTCCTGCTTAACAACGCTGGGAGGCATCTTCTGCTGATGGGTGTGTCACTTTCCTCCCATTCATCAGTTGCCCTGGAATGATGGTGCCCAGCAGTGTTCTTACCAGGCCTGAGAATCTGCTCTAAGATGAGGACCTCTAAGAGTTCCCCCTCACTGTCAGTTTGACAAACTTCTAAAACAAACAAACAAACAAACAAACAAAAAAAAAAAACATTTCAAAACTAGTCATTAGAGTGTGGTTTGTATGAGGTACCAGACATGTAAGAAACAAGGGGGAACATACTATCCCAGGATTGAGGACAGAGGTAGCTGGCCTTCATCACCATTCTGTACCATAAGACAGTTAAAGGTCAAAAGTCAACATTCTGATTTATTAGATTATAATCTTATTCTTCCCAAGTAAAACAACTTAATGCTTCAGCTTTTCTTCTTCTTTTCTTTCCTTCCTTCCTTCCTTCCTTTCTTTCTTTTTTTTGCCTAAACATTGTGTGTGGGAGGGGTGTAAACTATATGATCTCTTAAGTGGAAGTTAATTTTTATGTGCTATTTCAGTATATATTTTACTCATTAAATTTATCTGAGAACTTGTGTGTCACTTTAATTCACTGGGAGCTGAGCAGGTGGTAGTGCCCACACTCAGCAGGCACGTGCCAGCCCTGTCCTGCCCACCCTTGCTTGAACAACATGTTCAGTCCTTTTGTTTTAGTCGTCACCAGCCATGCTTAGGTCTGAATACACTGCACATGCTGCCATGCTCTTGATCGTCGGCCTGTAGGATAGGGAGCACTGCTTGGCTCTAGGGAACATCCATGGCATGTGAGGTGGAGACATGAGCTTTATTCTGTATAGAATTATGATTTCTTTAGTCACTGCTGCCACCATAATGGAGCCGTTTCCAGACAGTGAGGCCGGCGCTCTGCCTGCTGGTCTTCCATGATGGCTGCCTCTCAGGTCATAAGAGTCTCAGAGGATACACACTTGTAAAATATTGCCTCCTAGGAGGTGTAGCTTGGCTAGGGACTAAGAGATACAATGTGTACAGCACATGAATGGCAGCCCTCTCAGGCCCCTCTTCCCAGAGCCACACTGTCCTCTCCGGCAGAGGGACCCCACACGTCTCACAATGACAGCTTCCTCTCCAATATTTCCTTTATCAGAGTCGGGTCTGCTCTGCTTAGGCTCGCTTTCCGGACCAAGCCAATCAGCTTATTTATAGCTTTGGGGTTTCTTTTCTTCACATCCATCACCTGTAAAGACAGAAGTTAGGAGGTGAAAATGAAGAAACTCCCACCAAGAATCCTAAAGGTTTCCACTGACTGCAAATTAAATTCAAGTTCTGTCTTCCTTTCATGAAAGCTGTAAAATGAGGGAAAGAGGAGGGGATTAACTTTTGAGAGGTTTCTAGGTTCCTGTCAAAGGGGATTTGGCTTCTCTGCCTTCTGATTAAAATGAGCAAGGGGACAGTGATGGGTTACAAGTGACACTGACAGCTGGCAACACTGGTATGCTGAAACCAGAACACTTTCCTCTGGGTCCGCAAAGCAGCAGTCACAGGGGATCATCTGTGATTCTAAACATCCCATTGAACCAGGCAGGGGTGCCTCTCAAACTCTCCAGTGCTGTTTGACAGACAGCCTTGCTCCCTGCCAACTAGAACTGCTCCTTAGAAAACAAACCTTTTAGGATGGTCACTCCCTCAGTGAGGGCTGAGCAGGTAGGGGTGGTAACGGCAGGAAGGAGGGGCTGAGCACCATCAAATGACAGGTGCTGGCCTCCTCTGCAAGTGTGCTGATTGGCACTGAGTGTGCTTGAGTGCCACAGGACGACTCTGAAACCAAGTGTGTTCTTATCAGTCAGGGCAGATGGGACAAGAAGATGGGGACTGCTGGGATGCTGTAGGCTCATTATTCTTATCAAGGGCTCTTCACAGAGCCTCAGTGTCCCTGCACACTGATGGGTGGGTGTGCACTGTTCTCAAAGAGATACTAGCAATTTTTTCTCCACTGAAGAATATCTCTCTAGACAATATGATTAGACCTAGGGTGGCTGGGAGGAAGGAGCCCTGCAACTTGGCATGGTTTTTCTATCTTGTGCTATGCTAAGAACACAAAATGACTTGGTTTTCAGCCACATTTCTGTCAAAGGATTTTCTCTGTAATTTACAGATCATTTTCTTCTCTGCATTTTTCCCTCCTCTCAAAAGCCATAAAACTGAAGCACTTCCAGTCCTTTCCTTCCTCACAGCTGAAGGAGAAGTGGCCACAAAGAATGTAAATGGCAACTCCGGGAGACAGCCAGTGACAGACCCTCAAGTTAAAACTTGAGCTTGGATACTTGACCACACCCCTTTAAACTGACTCCACAGAGAGCAAGCACTAGCAAAGACCCTTCTCACAGGACCATGCAGCTGCGATTTTCATGTTAGTGGTTAATATCCTGGACATTTAACTACTGACACATAAGTAGGGATTGATAGGGCTGGGCAGCCCTCCTGAGGAAGGGTCTGTGGCTACAGCACAAACTGTGGACAGGTATCAAGCTGGCCCTCATTCCTGTTGCACACGAAGAACTTGATCCTATTGGAGATAGTCACCACTTGGGGGTGTCCATCTATGGTGGCCTGGCAGAGCTCTTCCAGGGCCTCTACATCCTGCATCAGCTCCAGCTGCTGCTCTGACACGATCTGCGCTGCGGTCTTCCCCTCCCCTTTCCACAGCTCCTCAAACACCTGCAGAAGAGAGGGAGAGAGGAGTGTGAAGACCTGATGTTTCTGCCACCTCCTTGTGCCTCTGTGGTGATGTGGAGGGCAGGGAAGGGAGCTGCAGATCCAATTAGCACTCAAATGCATGGCCTGGCCCAGGGAGAAGCCACCATCCCTCCTATAACCTTCCCAGAGGGCTAGGACCACCTCCCTTCAGCAAATCAAATCTCCTCCTGAGGTTAGCTGGCTCCTCTCATATAGAGGATGAGGACTTAGGTCAGCCAGGTGTGTCCCCCACTTGCTGACTCAAGCCAAGCAACCTTCCTCCTCACAGAGGGCTGGTGATGGATCTAGCTTGAGTCCACTGAACTAATTAATGGAGGTGACATTTAATAAAGGATAGGCCACACAAGCAGCAGGAGGGAACCACTGCATGCACAATCCAGAGAAGTCTTCTAGGAAGCAGGGCTGAGAGAGGCAGGAAAGTAACCCCATAATGAAGATAGAAAATAGAGAAAAACCAAAACCAAGTCACAGCTCATAGGCTCTGGCCGTCCTTCCCCGGTCCTATTGGGAGAACTGAGCCAAATCTGACTAAAATAATTCTCTGTCAATGGTATACTTATTTTTCTACTTAGATAATAACAACAGATCTCCAAAGGAGTCAAAATCAGGGATAAGGCCAGTGTGGAAGGCATTTGCTGCTGTGGTTTCCTCCCTCAGCCTGCAGCCATAAGACACAGGGGCACTCCCGTCTCCATGGTGTCACTGTGCAGGCCCTCCCTCCAGGAAAGACTGCTCTTCAGTAACCAGCACATGCCAAAGTGAAGAGAAGGAGATACTCTGGGTATCAGCAGGATTACGTCCCCCATGAGAACAGAAAACAAGCCAGGAATATGTATCACGACCATGCCTCTGTTCAGCTGGCCAGACTCCTATAACACCCGGCCCAGGGTGCATCTGAGGAGAGTCCCTCTGTGGGTGTTTCGTGGGCACCTCTCTAGCCACCTCCACCTGGTCCTGGTGGCCCAGGAAAAACACAAGAAATGTGAACCACAGGCTTTCAAACAACATTTATAAGATGTTCAGGAAAAATATGGAACACAGATCTTCAAACCTATTCATGAGAAAATAAACCTGACCAGGAGAGAGGTATGAGAGGGAGCGGAAAATGGTAAGGACTCTGTCTGTTCATGGGCATCCTCACCAAGTGAATTAGAGCCTGAGAGGCTCTCAGTGTGGGTTATCTGGGCGCAAGCTGCTCACAGGCAAGTTTGAGGAGCTCCTGCTCTATCCCTGGTTTATTTTGCTTAGCTAAGACTACAGGGGTACAGAGCTTGTTCTGCAATTATGGGGACCTGAGTTAGTGCCATCATTGGGCAGTTGGGACCAGGAGGATCCCTTCAGGTTGCTGGCCAGGTAATCTAGTCAGACTAGAAAGCTGCAGATCCAGTGGGGTCCTTGCCTCAAAAACTAAGGTAGACAACAACAGAGGTATGTGTGTCCAGCCCTTCCTACTATAGAAGTACTTGCTTACATTAATAAAAAATGTTTATCAGCTCTATTTATCATAACCTAGTGAAGTTAACCCCCATCCTTCAGGGTCATCTGCATAAACCCCTTAAAAGTTTCTAGTTCAGATATCCAAAATCAGAAAAGACAGTCCTCCAGCTCAACTCAGAACAGCCTGTAGGTAATTACCTGCCGGACCTTGACACAGAGAACTTGCAGGGCAGCTACTTCCAGGTAAGGAGGCAGAGCTGTTTAACAAACATAGAGAGGCACTCCTCCTGGCTCCTCACAACCCATCCTGGGGTCATTGGATCACTCATGGGCCAGGGAACCACTTCTCAGGCCCAGGAAACCCTGAACAGGCTGATGAAGGAGTCTCTCCTTGCCTGGGGCCCAAGGGTCAAATACTAGTGGGTGCTGGGGCCGCATCACCTGGATGGAAAGTAGGGCTCTCTAGCACAGGCACTTCTCAATGTCGAGGCCATGGCTCTGGAGAAGGGCTGGCTGTACATTCATATCATTCAGTGATGTGGAACATAGTGACCCAGACACAAGCCAGGAGCCACAGACAAGGCAGTGATAGCCTGTGTCCCTAGGAACTGAATCTATACTCTCCTTAACTGCTGCTCAACTATACAAGAAAACTCCCAGACCCCCACCTGTCATTGCTCACCCTAGGCTTTTAAATCAGGATAGGGAAGAACAGAATAGCCTGTTCAAGGGAAATGTCAGGGAAGGAGCCATGTCCCTACAGAGAAGGGATACCCCTCTTGCTCAAAGGCAACTATCCCAAGAGGCTGTTTCTGTGGAAGGGACAAACCCAGCATAGCCCCTGATGGGGCAGGGCAGTATGAGGTATGCAGAGAATGGAAGCACCTAGAGAGACTTCAGTCATGTGACGCAGTATCAGTACATGGTACCTTGTAACATTCCTACGTTTCAAAAGCCTCTGGTGTTTTCTCTAAGACTCACTGCAGAGCACACAGAGGAAGCTAGTTTAAATGGCACTAGGACTGTGTTAAATGTGACTTTCATTTTTACAGACCCCACTGCCTGGTCCCACTGGAAGACATAAGTGGACAATGCTCAGGAGACATGGGACCATCTACTTCCATCTAGACATTCATAAAGAAGCTGCAACACATCCGGCATCATTTCCCGAGCTGTAGGTTGGGCAGCAGTTGGGATGTAGCCTGGACCCCTAAGACTAAATGCAGGTTAGCTGTGAATCTGATGGCTCTGGAGTCTGATGTGTCCCAGTTGGCCCTGTCCTTATGAGGAAAGGTGACAGGACTGCCACCTGCCACTTCAATACACAGACCTGGCTCCTAAAAGAGGACCACAGGGAGCTTTTGTCTACAGTGGCCAGGAGGTTGTGCATCATGGCACACAATCTTCAGGTTTCTATTTCTGAAAAGTAGGACTGCTTCATGGCGGACACCTCTTACCGCCCTGGCCCCAGGGTGCTAAGGGGCTAAGGCCATAAGCCTCAAAGGCCCCATTGGGACACCCAGGAGGAGGCAGTGACATGGGAAAAGGACAGAACTAATTGGCAACAATGTCAGCAAGAGGCAGGTGGAGAGAGGGATTAATAACAAAGTATAACACAGAGGGGGAGTCTCTGGGACGCAGTACATTCCCGGAACAGGATGAAGTTCTGTGCACGTCTTTACCAGCAGTCAGGCATGTGGTCAACTTCCTCTGTCACCTCCTGATCATCTAACAACCGTGCTGTCTCTTCCAGCACTGTCAGAGGCAAGAGGAGTTTCTTTTCTGCCACACACTTTCTAAAACCTAAGGTATTGTTGGACTCCTCTGTTAATGCATTAAAACTAATTATAAAACATCTTTCTTTTTATTTAAAAATTATAAAAATAAGATACAAAAAGATATTTAACCTAATTAGTAGTTAGAAAGACACATCTCTATCCAGTGAGATACTACCTCACATTCAGCAACATGACTGTAATAAAATCATGTCTGGTGGTGATGCCTATAAAGCTAGCACTAGGGAGGTAGAGGCAGGAGGATCTCTGTAAGTTTGAGGATAGCATAGTGTACACAGTGAGAAATCACATAGGAGAACCCACTGTTGGCACTTAACTAAACCAGTATAGTTCCTAGCTGCATTCTAAATTCATGTTCCTACAGATAAGGGCAGCTCTCAATCCTCATCAAGAAAGCTTCTCTTTGGAGCAGACAGAACCACAGCTGATCAAGATTAAAGCACAACTGATTAGGGGATGTTCAGCCCCTACTGACACATCTACAACACTACCCCATACCCAGGGCTCAGGGAACACTGCCAGATTAAAAAGCGTTGCGAAACTGGATCTCCTAGAAATGATGAGGAAACTTCACCTATAAAACTCCAACAGTATGGCCGCATGAACAAGACCTCAACAGTTACAACACCAAGACATGCTATTATGGAAGGGGTAATCACACAGGTGCCCACCCTAGACAGACGCCACAGGCAATTAAAGACTGCCAAGAGGGGGATTAGCCGAGGCAGGAATGAGCCCTGACTGGTTATCCAATATCAAGGAAACCCTGACAACATGAACAGTCTGTATGACGGCAGGTCTGAGGAGGGAAGCCAAGGCTGGGAGCACACTGAGATTAGCAACGGTAGAAAGCCACAGGAAAGCAGGTACAGGAGGCCATACTCCTAAACACACATGATCAGAAAGGATCTCCACCACAGTATTATAATCACGCTGGCAAGTGTACAGGACCAAGAAAGTGCTGAGATAAAAGCAGCCCTGTTAGAATTACAGCAGATTTCTCAATGGAAACCTTATAGGCCAGGAGGAAGCAGAATGGAAAATACCAAGTCCTTAAAAAAGAAAAATCCAGCCGGGCAGTGGTGGCACACGCCTTTAATCCCAGAACTTGGGAGACAGAGGCAGGCGGATTTCTGAGTTCAAGGCCAGCCTCATCTACAGAGTGAGTTCCAGGACAGCCAGGGCTACACAGAGAAACCCTGTCTCGAAAAACCAAAAAAAAAAAAAAAAAAATCCAAATAAGATTATTATTCTTAGCACAGCTGTCCTTCGAGCGAAGGACAAATAAAGCCCCTCAGGACAAGTGAAAACCAACCAACCCTATGAGAGATGTGTGAGGAAACTGTGTCCAGAAGTAAAAGACAGGCACCATCACATGTTATCATTAGCAGAATAGCTAGAAAAGATGGGAAATAGATAAGAAGCAAACACCAATACAACCAAGAAAAGGAAACCAAGGAAAAATAAAGAATATTCATCTGCAAGAAAATCAACAGAACGGAAGGAACAAATCTATACTCTTCAATAGTCCATCCATTCAGTAACACTGAATGCAAGTGAACTAAATTCTCCAATCAAAGTTTACAGACTGAGCCAGGTGGTGGTATGTATCATTAATTCCAGCACTCAGGAAGCAGGGGAAGGCGGATCTCTCTGAGTTCGGGGTCAGCATGAGTTACAGGACAGCCAAGAGTACACAGAGAAACCCTGTCTTGAAAAACAAACAAACAATACAGATTGGCTGAATAAATTTAAAAAACCTAAGACTCAACAAAATGCCGATAACATTAAACTCACTTCACAAATGAAGATCATGTAGACACTGAAAACAAAAGGATGGAAAATGGTATTTCAAGAAAATATATTAAACAAAAATCCTACAACAGGACAGGAAAGGTCATAACATAATCATTAAGGAATCATTTCATCATCATCATCAAAAAATAAGTATGTATCCAATGCTGTAGCATCCAATTACAGAAAAAAAAATATGAAAATCAAAAACCCATGTGGGTGACATATAGCTGTAAATCCCAGCACCCTAAGGCTGAGACCACAGGGTAACAAGTCTGTTGACATCCTGAGCTACACAGAAAGACCATCTCAGAAAACAAACACAGAGAAAACAACCATGAGAAAGGGGACATTACTAATACCATAGACATACAAATGGTTAGAGATTATTTTGAAAAAATGGTCTATTAGCATATTGAAAAATACTTGGTAGTAAGTAAAAAAAAAAAAATCAGTAAACTATACACGTAATGACAATTAAGCCACAGCACTGCCTCCTCCCTTTTGAAGTCTCCATCTTTCTGAGTTTATGTTTGGCTGCCTCTGGCCCCACCTCCCTCCTTTTCTCATCCCTTGAACATATACATGAGTGGAGTCCCAGAATAATGTCCATCCAATAGCAATGACAATGATTTTTCAGGGTAGTATTTGAGGATCTATATTTAATGTATTACTGAAGGTTTTTGTCTGTCGGCTACAAGCAGGGTCTTCTTAGCTCAGCCTGGAAATGAACTATGCAGTTCAGGATGACTTGGACCTCTGGATCTCTCTGCCTTAGTCCGAGTACTGGCATTACAGGCTTGTATCACCATGATTGGCTATCAAATCCTTTATAATCAATAAACACAATATTATTTCTGCTCAGAAAAAGCAATGATTTTCTTACAAACAGAGAGCTAAGCATAGAAAACACAAGACAAACTCGCCAAGGCCCTGATCCTTAAGGGAGATTCCTCCAGAAGCACACACTAAACACTTTGCAGAACAGGTTTTCATTTTCATTTCACGGCCACACAGAAGCCAGGATTCACCCTGCTCCTTTAGACATGCTGAACGGAAGTTGATAAAATCAAACGTCTCTGTGCAGGTGAGGCTGGCTGTCAGCATCTTCCAGCCTTTCTGTTTCCCTCCACTGGAGCTACCTTGTTTGGTGCAGTCAGGTTATTTTTCTGTGGGGCAGGGTGGGTAGGAAGGACAAGGGGAAGGCTTTTGCTTCTTTCATTTCAAATGCCACCATTCATCTGCTTTTACGTGTATATATAGTTTTTCTGCCCTCAAGCCATCTACTCTTTCCACAACTGCTGAGCACTGTCATAAACATTTGTAACCCTCTGACACCTACACAAGCCAAAGCCCTTCCTAAGTGCTGGGTCCCTGTAGTTGACAGCCTCACGAGAGGCAGCTCACAGAACTTCTCCAGTCCCCGTCTCCAGCTTCACAGTAGAGAGCTTGGAGTCTGCTCAGTGGTGTCTCATAATTAACCAAAAGCAGCCGCTTCCCCAAAGCCTCACTTTGTAACCTGCCACTGCTGTCGGAGTGTATAAATATTAAATGCAAAAGGCACCATTAAAATAACATTAGGTTTTTGGCTGAAGTGCTGACAGCTGTGCAGTCTCTGAAGTTAAGATGAGGAGGCCGCTAGGTGTTCTTTATCTTCCTGGGTACTCATAGTTTCTGAATTCTAGGACTCTCTCACCTAGCCTTGTTAGTGGGGGTGGTTAGGCAGGTAGCCACTTTATACGATACTCCTTTTCCTGTATCCTCACACCTGGATGTGCATGTAAAATATATCATCTCTGAAGCACGCAGGCCGACCCCTGGAAGCTACACGGTCAGCAACATTTGAGGGAGACACTCTGGGCAAAGCCAGACAATAGTTCTCTCAATAAGCTAAAACCAGAAGCAAAATCCCAATGCTGAATTCCAGTGCGGCAATCGTTGGCTTTCTACCTTTGCCAAATGAAATCCTCCAGCATTCAAACTCATGGGTGCTTAACACTTCAGTCATGCAATGCACTTAGTGATACCATTTGGGTTTTACAGAAAATGTGAACTGTGGAGCAATAGGAGCCCCTGGGATGTACACATACCTGCTTAGCTGCCGATGAAGAAATTGCTTTCTTGTCCAGCAGGTCAAGGAGCTCGGCGAGTGCAGAGGGTGTGACTGGACTAGCAGCCCCAGAAAAGAAAGAGAAAGTCAACCTCTCACATCATCAAGGTGTCACTGGCTGCCAGAATCTAAACTCTCACTCCTGCATGCTTAGTCAGTCACACCCAAGGACAAAAACATAGGCTAACGGGGCCTTATTATTATTAATTTTTTTAAATTTTAGGATAATGAGTTTTTATACTGGTATGATTTTTAAAATTCTTTGTTTTACCATTCAACAATAACAGTGGTTTGGCAGCAGTTACAGCAATACACAACTGCTCAGTGCAATTAGTTCAAAGAAGGAGGTAACTGCAAAATTCATGAACCACAAAAAAAAAGGGGGAAATAAAATCTAGTAATTAAATATTTTTGACTAAAAGATCAGCCTAAAAATTACTTCAAATAAAGCAGCCAACAAAACCACTTTCCTGAATGTTTTTATGCAAACAAATTCCTTCTCATTGTACATAACTTTCCACAAGGGAACACCATGTCCACCAGACATTCGCCTGTCCTTGCAGGCCTTCTATATGCATTGTCCTTGTGCATCTGCAGACTCAACGGCTTTCTGAGCACAGGTGGGCCTAGAGACTCACAGATAATATGACATAGAAAGTTGGGGGGACGGACCACTAGAGGTGTACTGATTCACACTCACAGAAGAGAGGCATGTGGTGAGACTGCTGAGGAGAGAGTCATGGAGCACATCTTTACAAACGCATGGTCTAGCTACTTCTAATCTACACAGTAACCAGGATAATGAAACAGCTATCTGAAGCCACCGGGGGGGGGGGCAGTTAACACAGAAACCCTTTATAAATAGTGCAGAACTGTGTCAGTGTAAAAGGACTCCAAAACACTTACTACAACTTGAAAACACCTCTGTAGACATCTTGGTTCCTGTCATTCACGATTCAAGTCTTCAGAAACATTTAGGTAAGGTGCAGGGAACTATAGGTCATCTCTAGTGCCAGTTTCTGTGAGCTCCAAACCAACACTGTTCAAGCTCACCACACTCTAATTCAAGTACCTTATTAGGGTTCCTTCAGTCTAAGGAAGTCTATTGCCCTTAAACTACTATTTATTCCAAAATATGGATAAAAGGTAATTCCAAGTGGAAATGAGGTTTGGAGATTATCTAGTGTTACTAAATTTGTACTCAAAATGTTTATGAACTACCCTGATTAAAGTCTAAAAGGCAGAGAGGCAGCAAAGTAAACAATATAGTCTTTTCTAACCTCCCATCTTCATTGGCAACAAGAATGAGTTGGTTTTCACAATGTAGGTTGCTCAGATGTTCTACAATCCATAAAATACAATCACTATTTATCTTATAGTGTAGACCATGTAGAGAACCCATTATAAGTACAGAGGCTGCACTAGGTTTCTAGAGTGTGCAAAAAGGTCACTATTCATAAGTCAGTGAGTACCATGGTCCATTTGAACTGCTGCAACAGAATACCATAGGTGAGTGGTTTATACATAGAAACATCATTACTCACAGTTCTCAAAGCTGGAAATTGGAGGTAAGGTACGACAGAGCCTGCATTTAATGAGTTTCTGCCCTCTTGTTCCTTTTCCTCAAATGAGTTAAAGGGTAAGTAGCTCACCCAGGACTCTTGTATAAAAGTATTAATCTTATTTCTTAGGCGCCACATTCACAACTCAATCACCAACAACCAAGCCTATTGCCAAAGATCACAATATATGAATTTGGAGCATGCACAAAAACCCATACCATGATGCTATGGGAGGTAGAAAGGGACAGAGAAAGAACATAAGATCACCTAAGAATGTACTTTGCGATACAGAAATCATCACATGACCTTAACTGATTAGTTTGGTTATACATTTCTTCAAACAGATTTCTTGACTGACCTAATGGCAGATGAGATTTCTCAATCACAGTTTTGTTCTCACAATGCATGATACACAACAGACCAATAATTCCTGTATCTCAGGACTTCTCACAAACTAAGACAACCACACACACATGACTGGCACCTCTTTGGTTTCTGAGGATCTGGTAGACAGAACATATTATTCCATGGATACTAAAGTCTGTGGATACTCATATCCTTTGTATACAGCTACATACTCTTCATCTAGAATGTATGCACACCCTTCTCTATGCTTGAAATAATTTCTTGATTGCCTACCTAATATGGTATGGATGATATGTAAGCACCTGTTACATTGTGTTGTTTAGGAAATACTCATTTAAAAAGACTCTGCACATGTTCATTACTGATGTAACTTATCAAAGATATTTTCAATCTGCAGTTGGTTGAACCCCAGATATGGAAGGCTGACTGCAAATTGCAGCTATACCAGGGCTAAACTTGTGAGCTCATGACAAAGATCAGTACCTGTCACACTGATCCTGAGAGACACCCCTCATCACTTAAATAAATAAACCATCAGAATTCGGGCTCAGTGGTGGCAGCAACACAGCCTACTAATTTGCTGCTGTCAGATAATCTTGGGATCCTGGGCAACCAATGTGTCTCCATGAAAGAAAAACCTGACATCTCAAGGTTAGCTTCCCACACTCGTCCCATCATTCTGAGGGCAGGGTATCCAGGAAAGAGGAGAATGGGATCTTCAAGTTGTCCGGTTTCATTTAGTCCCTTCCAGCTCTTTTAGGATCACAACTCCAGTTCCAGCTTGGATCCCAACAGCAGATACTGGTACTATTCTATTCCCCCATGAAATGGCGCCCGTCTCAATCCTACACTATCCTAGCCACCACAGTCCCCTTCTCTTCTGCTAAAGCAGGACTCAAAAAGCTCCTGGGAAAGGATGCAGAGGCCTGAGCCTCCAGGTGGCACAGGCTGTTCACTGATCCCTTGTTCTCTTATTTCTGGGCTCCACGTGGTACCCTACTCCTAACAACTCTTCTCCAGGGGTTTCTCTTAGGCATGCTCTTAGCTCTCTCTTTAGAACATCAGCTGAGAGACAAGTGCTTTCTGGAGACTCTCCTCCTTTCCCACTGCATCTTATCACTCCTGCATACCCTGTACCCATCACCTTCCCCCATCTTCCTGAAGTGCTTGGCCCCCTTGTCCTTCCACTTTCATTTTGCCCCTTGTACATTGCCCCTAATGGGAAACATCTCAACTGATCCTGCAGCTACTTGCCCTGACTGGCTCAGTACCTTTTGCAAGTAAATAAATCTACATTTAATTGTTACTTATTTGCCCAACTGTGAGGACATGTCATTGGGATTATATCCTACCCACTGGTGATGCTCTTCTCTGAAAGACCACACCCTCACTAGCTGCTGGTCACCTTGGTTTCCCTCCAGATACACCCAGACTCCAACACCATAGCCTCCTTTAGGGCCTCTTGGGTCCTTACTGTTCTTGGCATCTTGTTCTGCTTCTTTCCTCCTCAACCTGGCAGCTCCCTGCTCAATTCCATGGCACCCAGACTCTCCTCAGTCTGCAGAGGGCAAGCATGGCAAGCCCAGGACTGTCACTGCTGTTCTGGCTCCTCTTCCTTCTATCTGCTTCACTCATGTGCTTCCAGAGAGATCAAAAGCTCACCAAACCAGTGTGCTCTATAACAGGACAACAAACTTCTGAGAAAAGCCACATAGAAAATATATGAAGCTTAAAAAAAGACCAAGGTTGGGAAGTGCTGCCCAAGTCAAGGCAGCCCTGTGCATGCAGCCCCGGCTCCATGTGTTCATAAATTTGTGTTCAGCTGCCAGCAGATACTGTTGTGATTCAGATTCTATTCATCTAGGCTCTTAAAACTGTTCTGCTCTCTTCCACAAAGGTCCCTGAGTGGTGTGCGGTTCACTGTTCTTGGTATACACAGATCCAAATTCGGGCCAGGGAGTGACCCCCTCTTCACTGCACTGCAGCGGGTACATACACTGGTGACTCAGTGAGCCCTGTCCTTCTGTTCCTTCCAGTGTGCAAACATAGTTCATTTCCATCCCCACAGTCATTTCTCAGGCCGCCCCTCACCAAAACCCTTTCCAGCTTCAAGGCTGAGGTAGAGGTGTGTTTGCCTCCACATTCTCCCAAATGGCTCCCATGCTCCCCACCAGCCACAGTACTTCAGTGTAAACTGTGGAGTTTCTGAAGGGCAAGGTCACACGTGGGGGAAATGGATGAGACAGAGAAAGCAAAGGATGCTGACTCTCCACTTAGTATCTTTGTGCTGATCTGTGAATTAGAGGTTTCCTGAGCAGCCTTTTTGTCTGTCTCCTGTCCTTCCTTCCTTTTTTCTTATTTATGTCACATATACATTATCACACAGCCTGATTATGTCAACAAGATTGTCCTCAGGATGCTATAAGGACTTGTGGGCTGGTGAGTCTAGTGAGCAAGCAGACCTCTAGACACTTGCCCCTAACCACACATTTTCTCCTGTCCCTCCCCTGACTCTGGGCTCTTACTGGCCCAAGTGTAAGGTGTGGAGTTACGCCTGGGAGAAATGGGTGAGAGAAAGAAAATCAAAGGCTGCTGTGGGAGTGCAGGCCACAGTGCCTACTGTTTGACAGCAATGGGATGTGCCGAGGTAATGTCACACCCACTGGCCTGGCCTCCCCTTCCATGGAGACTTTAACGGGCCTTGTCACCTTCCTAGGTGCCATAATGAAACCCTCTCACCCACTCTTCTATTTAAGCCTGTTGCTCATTTGGGTGTGTTCATGTTTTTAGGTTGTGGTAGTTTGAATGAGAATGGCCCTCACAGGTTCATATTTCAATGTTTGGTTCCTAGGTGGTGTAATTTTTAGGAACTGTTAGCAGGTAGCCTTGTTGAAGGAAGTGTCACTGGGTGTGGGCTTTGAGGGTTCAAAAGTCCATGTCAGGCCCAGTCTCACTCACTCTCTCTGCCTTGCAGGTCAGATGTAAGCTCTCAGCTACTGCTCCAACACCATGCCTGCCTGCTGCCATGCTTCCTACCATGACAATCATGGACTCACCCTCTGAAACTGTAGGCAAGCCTCAATTAAATGCCTTCTTGTAAGTTGCCTTGGCCATGGTGTCTATTCATGGCAATAAACATGACTAAGACATAGGTTTATATGCACACATATGCAGATGTGCATGTACCAGCCAGAGGTCCATGTTAGGTTTCTTCCTCCAAAGCTCTACAGCTTATCTTTTAAGAAAGTCTCACTGGAACACAGGGTTCAGTGACTGACTAGACTATGGGACTCGGAGATCCTGCTGTTTCTCCTTCTTTATCTTTGGATTACAGTCATGGCCACTGTACCCAGCTTCTTTTACATGGGTGCTGAAGATCTGAACTCATGTGCCCATGTTTGTACCACATGAGGTATCTCCCCAGCCTCTTACTCTTTTCTTTAGCCATGTGCCTCTTTTTTTGAGTTTGGGGATACCTGGTAGTCCTTCTACTCCTTAGCATTTTGTCTATCTCCTTCTTTGCCCTGCTTCTGAGTGAGGCACAGGATCCATCCTCAGCCACCTCAGGTAAGTGTCTTTCCAAGGACTCTTCACTACATTCACAGGCTGCCACATGCACAATCAACTCCATTGCACCATGTGACTCCAGGTCTTACCTTAAGACTTCCATGAGTGTCCTAGGTCAGGAACAACTTTACCCCATGAATGCCTTACTAACCCAGCTAGTCAGGTGGTGTCTTTCCCTCACTGACCTCTTTGCTGCTTCACGGTTGTGACTGGCTTTTCTGAGAGAAGTGCTGTGCCTGTCCTGTGGGCTGGTCTTCCCTGGTTACTACAAGGCTGAGTCCTAACAAGTGTGCAGATCAAACAAGTGGGAACTCTTGACAGACACCCCTAGGCATTCTGATCAGCTGTGGGTCCACATGCCATGACTGCTGCACACCCCACTTGGTGTCTGTCTTACCAGCAGCTCAACTTAGAGCATCCATCCCAGACCCTGTCTTCATTCTTCTTTCAGCTCCTACCAGACTACAAAAGACAGCCATTATCTTTCCTTGGTGCTCAAGTGAGAAATGGAAAAGCCACACATGTGTGCAAGAACACTCCCCTTCTTGATATATCTTATTTCAGCCAGGCCACTGTCATCTGGGCACAGGCCTGTCGAGGACATTGCTCATTGGCAGTCTCTCCCTACTAGCCAGGCTGACTGCCCTCTTACTTTGCTAAGGACTGAATTGTACCCATGCTGACAATACACACGCTGAAGCTGTAACCATCTAATGTGATGGCATGAAGAGGAAGAATCTTCAGTGAGTGACTACAGTTGAATGAAGTCATGAGGCTGGGCTCCACGATGGGTTTAGAAACTTTCTAAGAAGATACCAGAGAATGTTCTTTCTCTCCTCAACACCCCATGTGATGATACAGCAAGCTGATAGCCATCTGTGGTCCAGCAAGTAATAGTGACTGCTGTTCTTCTCAGCCTGTAGAACTGTGGGAAATAAGGAACTCCTCCAGGAGACTTTAAGTGCCCAAGCTATTAATATATGCCATGATCCTCCAGTATGAAGTTGGAGTGGACCTGTAATACAGTTTGGCCTGAAAAATCTTCCAGGTGGCACCTGGTCATCTCTCTAGCCTGTGACCTGCCCACCTCAGCATGCTACAGCCTTTGGGTTTTCGGAGCTCGTGTGGCTGGCTACTTGTCTGATCATGGAACTTCTAGATGTTTGTAGCCCACACCCCCATTTACTCAGCAACCCCAGAGATCTTCAGGTCTTGGGTCTTGAATCATTTTGTAAGGAAAGTCTAGGGTGATTTCCAGGGGTCCCACACAGACCCAGTTTTGTGCTTTACAGTGCTATATGCATACCTCTAGCATACCAGGATCTGATTGAGAAGAGTGGCTATCTATGGGTCTGTAAAAGCCACAAGTGAGCCAATTCCTTGTCTTGTTCAACCTCAAGCTACTAAGGCCTGGCACAGTGTGCAGACACACTGTACTGTCAGGGATCTGAGCACAGTGGGTTTCCAGATGGGCTTGACGCTATTTTTAGAATGTGGAACTCAAAGGGGATGCTTGTCGTCTTCTTAGGGGACCCTGAGGGAGAACAGGCAGAGTAAAAAAATTCACCCTGTCCTATTTCAATTGCCTCTGGACACAAAGTTCATGATACAGAAAGAAAGAAATCCCCAGACCTCACTCACCTCTCACTGACTGCAAGATTCTGATGCTTTAAATAGCACAGAAAAGTGTTCAGGACCCAGTTAGTCACCTTTTTGGGCTCTGCCCTAGTTTCTTTTATCACATTCTGGAAGAACTCCAGTAGGCCAACTTCATTCTGTTAAAAAAAAAAAAAGAAGTATATATGTGTGTGTGCATAGGTACGTACTTACACATACACCTCCTCCCTAAACTGCAAGACCTGCATTGGGAAGGCAGATGGAAAGCACTGCCTTCTGCTTCCACAGGACATCTACTCTTCCTTCTGAAACACTGAGCTGTCACAGAGCAGTCTGCTCATTTCAGCAAGCATAAAGATGCTTCTACTCCACTCAGAATCCATAGAAGCATATTTAAAGGGAATATGCATATATTTCAGAGTGCCTACCTTCATGGATGGGGGGATAGTGAAATTTGCCATCTTCCACACTTGCTCGCCACTCAGGCCCTGCCAGCCAAAGCCCTGGGTGGTGAAGTAGACTTGCATGGCTTGACTTTGATGCCCTTTCTCTCTTCTATCCTGTCCCCTCCTAGACATCCTGGTGACCACTGGCAAAGGAGGTAACAAATGAAGGATAGCCACCTATATTCTTCACGTTGTCCTGAGAGGTAGACAATGGGGCTAGACTGTTCCAAACCAAGCAAGAAGATGTATGTGTGTGAACCAGTGAGACTAGCTCCAAAGTGGGTGGAGGAAGCCTCTTACTTCTGAGCCAGGCTTGGAGTGGTGGTCTTGCCTCTTCTCATGCTCCACGAGATATTCACTTGGTTGGTTCAATGAATAGACTTGTCTCCAGGCTTTCCTGCTTGCCTGGCTCTGGGCTGCAGCATGAGTTAGGGCCACACTCCTCATGTTTACTCTGGTAAGTACAGACATGTAGGTTCTAGCCACAGAAGATTCTTGGTAAGAGCCAGTGAATGGCATCAGGGCCTTTTGTTACCATGTGCCCACTATAAATCACATGTGAACACTCACCCTCTGTTGTACCACACACTCACCTTTAAGTACTAGGGACTGCCATAATTATGTATGAAGGCAGCCAAAACATTCATCAAGTTGCATACTGTAGCTACTCATCAACTCAGTGATTGAACTAGCCCTAGTACTTCTGTAAGAAAAATAAAAACATGTCCTATTTTTAGTAAAGATTTAAACCTCCAAATGCAGATGGTATGTTTAAAAGGTTTACTTTAATTTGTGTGTACATGCATGGGGGGCAATATGTACATGTGAAGGTGTCCAGGGAGGTCAGAGGCAGTGAATTCCCTAGAGCTGAAGTTATATGTGGCTGTTCCAATGAGGGTTGTGGGCAAGAGCAGGTCTTCTGCCAGAGCAGAATGCACTTTCAGTCACAGAGCCATCTCTCGAGTCTCCAGATGGCATACTTTTAAGCAATATATTTTCCTTACCCACTGAAACTCAAATTATACATTATTATTCTTGAAATAGTCTTATGTTCACTCTTGAGCTAAACTCACAACCCTTTACCCTTAGAATTCTTCATTAAGCAAATGAACATTCTAGAACAAGATACTAAGAAGTGAGACATACTAACAAAAGTGTATTCAAACTTTAGATACTGTTGACGTTTTGATATGTACATCTGTGCACAGCTGCTACAGTAGACAGTCCACAATAAAAAGCATCTCCACAGCCTTTAACCGATGAATTATTTGGTGACAATCCTACTGAATAATCCCACAATCATTGCTTGCATCTCCTTTTGAGCCACCACTATTACTCTGCTCATGCTAAACTAGGGCAAAGGCCACCTCAGCAGCCCAAACTTGACTACAGATAAAGGCAACCCAGGTAACTTGAAGACGTACTGCTTAATTTCTGAAAAGTCTTCAAACCTCTCCACTGGTTCACAAGTCACTGGGGAGGGAAGAAAGGGCTATGTGGCCCACCCTGGGCAGGCAGAATCCTTCCTGTTCTCACTCAGACAGGCTGGCACACTGGTAGAATGAGCTGTCAGGAGAAGACCTTGCTGCTTTGCAAGGAAAGTTTTCCAAAATCCACCTAGAAAAACTGCACTAAAGCTTGACAGCTTGGTTGAGTGGCTGGGACATGATAGATATCTTCTCCTTTACCCTTGGGTGGTTTTATTATTGGATGGATAACCCTGCGAGTCAGATTTCTGTTTGTCTTCTCATGCCAGTGCTGTGATGAAGCCTCTCTGAGCTGGAACTCTACTTCACTGGGGGATACAGGGTTTCAGTGCACAATTTAAAGACGATGTGAAACTAGTGATGGCAACAGAGTGAGCTACAGAGAGAGAGGCTGCAAGAGGCTGAGGCTGTTGCAGCTGCCACCACCTAAAGAATGACTGATCAATTAGAGCTGCACAGGGACTGCCTGCTCTGCTCTTCAGAACAGGAGTCCACTTTCTAAGGAGTGAACACACACACACACACACACACACACACACACACACACACACACACACACACACACACACACACACACACACACACACACACACACACACACTCCTGCTGCTTTTTACAGTTTTCTTAGATCCATGGGATTGGCAAACAGAAATAAGCTTGGAACAGATCTCTGAAGTCTCTGATGAATTTGGCAGCTCAACCACCTGGTTTTGTGAGGAAAACAGTGGATTCCTCTTAAATAAAAATGCTATTGAGAGTGGTGCAGCAAGGCCACTGCGTTAAGCCTTTAACATCTTCCCCAAACAACAGGCCCTGGTCTATCCAAAATTCAGCCACACAGCAAATCAAGCCTCCTGGCTGATATGACTCCAAGTATAGCTTCAGAGATGTCTAAAGCAGCAAGGACCACAGATCCTGTCCTATGCATGCTACCAGGCAGTCTTCAACTGAAAAGCATCTTTGCCCCTTTTAAATCTCATTTCTCAAAGAATTCAATTATACACACAGCCACCACTGGGTCAGCTGCTTAGGCACTAAATAGGAACCCTCAATTACTAATGGACTGACCAACTAACCAATGCTTCTGAGAGGCAAAGGAGAGGAGTAACCTTGCCCTCACTGCTTGCTCTGAGAGAAGCATCAGTTTACTCCTGAACAGAGAGCCTGGAAGCAATATGCTCCTACACTGTTTCTTGTAGTCTACCTTTAGAGATGATGACATGTTGGAAGACCATCCAGATGAAATAGGATGAGGGCAGCGTTCTCAACTTTGTGTCTTGTTCTAAGTCACATATCCTGTGATCCTGACTCTGATCCAGAAACAAGACTGGGCTGCATTTACTGGTAGAATGAGACCTGATACAGACAGCTGCTCAGTGGTACTCAGGGAAAAAGACACTAGCTGAGCAACAGCTGCTTAAGTGACAGGGAGTACCCTTGGCCAACTTTTGGGAACTTGGATTAGCAATTCAAGGCTGGTCAAGGGCTCTCGAGAGTACTTACTAAATATGGTATCTGTGCTGCAGTTCACGATCAGATTCCAAGACCAGCAGGGATGTCTGAAAGCTCAGAGACTGCTAAACCCTACAGGTTTCTGTACATCTGCATACCCACGATGCTTAATTTATAAATTATACACAGGAAGATACTAACAACAACAAAACAGAAAAAATAGGTTTTTTTTTTTTTTTAACTTATAAATTGTTTTATTTCTGGAATTTCCCATTTGCTATGTTTGGACCATAGGTGACTGTAACTCAAACCTTGAGAATATAGATTAGGTGAGATACAACTACTGTACCTGTTTGACATAGACAACAGCAGTAGGTCCTGTGGGCAGCTGCATATGGCTGCTGTTGCTAATGACAATACTGCAGGTACCCTCAGGCCCATACTGCCTGTTAACTTAGTCCTGTGAGCCCATGATGAGGGCTTCTGCAGGCGTGGGTACCAAGGCACTCCTGGGCTAGAGGTTACCCAGCCAGAGAGCAGCAGAGCTCTGCAGCTGAGCTCTCCACCTCTGGGACACTCTCTGTGAGGACGTCTGCCGCCTTTCTGGGGGCTGACATGAGGCACAAAGTGAGCCTCGTCCACAGAACGATGTTCCCAGTACTTCTATTATTTTGTGTCTGCCAGCTGTTCACAAGTTCCTGACATATTAAAGATGTCAAATTACCCCAGTTACCTTAGAAACTAGAAAAAGAAAGTAGCAAGTTTACTATCTGCCTTTGCCTGTATTCCCAGGCCACGTGGCATGCCATACATCTATCCTCAGGTCAGGAAGGCAGACAGTGGCACACCCATCATGCATGCTATCCTGGTCTCCAGAGGACAATGGGTGGCCAGAAATCCCATGTGCTTCTCTTCAGCAACACTTAGTCCCCTCAACTAGAGAAATGATGTGTTCAAGAAGGCTCTGACAATGCACCATTTTTAAGTTCCTCCTGGTAAGATGAGACAATCCTGTTCTCTTTCATTAATGTGTATATTAAATATACTCAATTACTGCACTCTATTGTAGGTAAGTCAGGTGGTGGCTTTATAGCTAACTGTGCAGCTGATGTGACGAGATGACTACCCAGAAGGTCCCACACCCACTATACATGAGCAGCAATGGCTTCTTCAACTATGTAAGGATCTAACATGTCACTATGTGGCACTTTATGGAGTTCAAATTAGATTTTGGGCCTCTGGTGACAAGGGTGTGAGGAGCACAGCTCTGAACATCTGTGCAGATGTTTAAGGGGCTCATCACCTGTATATTCACAGAGACTGTGTGTGTCTTCATTATACCAGTGGCTCTGGTCATTCTTATAAAGTGAGAAAAACAAAACTCAAATCCAACAACTTTTTAAATTACAGCCTTGAGAATAAGACAAAACCCTGGCTGGTGTCCTGGGTGGAGATCAAGTAAAAAGGTTATACTAGCAATGCTTTTAGGCCAGAAAGTAGAAATTGAATAGCAAAATGAGGGACTGGAATGCTTAGTCCATTCTAGTAGGTGCCTCAGGTCTATGATGCAAGCATGCTTGTCTCCGGGGTGATAGTCTTTGGTAAAAGCCCCGTGAGTGGGAAACCAAGTGACCTAGCAGTGTGAGGCTAGCCTAGGAAATAGGCCTTATCTGAGAAGACATCTGAGCAAAATTATCAACAATGTTACTCATACTGTGTTCCCAGCCAAGCCCGGAAGCACATATATCCTAACCTGAACATAGGTTCTTTGCAGAGTGCATTTAAACTAATGTAAAACTTACTTTGGTTCTTGGAGATTATATTTACTCTGGGAGAGAATTTGCAGACAATCAGTTGGGAGCACACATTTCCCTTGAATAATCAAATATAAATAATTAAGGTAATAAACGTAGGCAGCAGAATGGCAGCAGGAACTGCAGCTGCAAGAATGGAGCCCACAGAGTACGCTGCCAAGAAATCAATTCTGGCTACAAACACATTTCAACTAGTCCAACCCAAGAGAACCTGGGTTGTTCAGTAGGAGCCCTATGCAGCAGATTACAGGGGCTGTGGGAGCACAAAGGCAGTATAGAGCAGTATGGATACACACAACTCCAAGCTTGGCTTGTGCAGTATAGAGCAATATGGATACACACATCTCCAAGCTTGGCTTGTTTGAAGCCTGAAATAAAATCTTTTGTATGTCCCTGATACATTATTCCACAAACAGGAAATCAAGTGTGAGAATGGGGTGCAGACAGAGGCCTCTCAGTGTCCCTGAACTGGGACTAGGACTTACCTACTTTCTCCTTAAAAGGCAAACACAAGGGGTCAAATCCTCTGGAACTCAAAGAGGTCCCCTTGTTACTTCCATCTGAGAGGAATGAAGTTGTGTTTTTGCAGTAGAGTTAGAAGATCTATCTTTTCTGTTCTATTTTACAAGAAGAAAATTTTGGTAATTTTTTCCCCCTAGAGCATGGAGTAATTGCAAAGCACCCTTAACCTGGCAATCCCAGATGCAATTTATAAAATGGAGAATTGTGTGGAGCTGAAATATGGCATGCTACAATGTTGACCGAATGGATGCTTCTTCAGCAGTAGTTAAAAGATGACAACTTTGCACCATGAGAGCCTGGAGGGGCTAAAGCCAGTCAGTGTGGTTTCAGATAGGATAGCAAACTGTTAGCCTTAAAGAGGTATTACATGCAGGACATAAAGAAATTTGGCACGGGGACTGTTTTATGGGCAATTTATCCACAAAGTAAACCAGGCTCTTTCTAACTTACAAGAGACCTAAAGTAAAAAACAGTTCATTTAACAACCAACTGATACCTTCTGTTTCTTTGTCCTTGGGAGACATCTTAACCTTTTCTATGATGTCAGAATCAAAGGATTGTTACTTTCCATGGAGAAAATGAAGCTGTCCACATGAGGTGACAAGTCTAGAGGCGGAATTCAGAGCCTGACTCACACAAAGGGTAGTATAGTTTGCTGACTAGAGGTTAGGTGGGGGTGATATCATGTTTTTCTACAGATTCATGGGGACCAGGCTGGATTTTTATAAACTTCTGCTTAGCACACTGTCAGTGAGCCATGTTTGTATGTTGTAATTCTCCTTTCCCTGGAAGCATACTCCAGAAGTCCACTTAATTCTCTTTGGAATCTTTTTAGAGTCAAGGAAAATTCTGCTGTGTAGACCATCTTTGGGGTGTGAGTCACGAGGGCTTTAGCTGGTGGGATGACACAAAGCATGAGGAGTAAGAGGACACGGTGAGGTCTGTACCCTGGGACCCTCACAACCTGACCTAGGCCTGCTGCACTTGCTGCTCCTCTACCAACCATGAGTCATCGCTTGTCTGTTGTTCACATCCACAGCCAGCTGCATCAGAGCTCGCAGCACATCCGGCCTAGTAAGGCAGGCTGGACAACCAGGGCCTCAGGCAACCCCACAAGCCCTACCAACTGCCCTAGGTAGGAGCGAGTCTCAGTGACTCAGACCAAAGGACCCATGTACCTCCAGCAGAAAGTTTAAGAAACAATAAATGAAGATGCAGAAGACAGTTCCTGTAACCTCTCTAATTTTTCCACTTGGAAAATCAGCATGACTTGTGCTGTTCATTTTTTTTTTTTCATTACAGTTGACTGATTTTCACAAAATGTAATAGGCAACATTTTATGTTTATTTATAGGACAGTCTGGTATCTTTGAAACCAACAAGAGTGGCTAAAAGCTTTCAATGAACTTGTACTTTCTGACTGAACTTCATAAAACAATCATGGACGGTATAAAGCATTAAGTTTAAGCAAAAGTAAAGGCTCAATTTCTTCCACTAGGGAACAAAGGCAATCAAGACCAGTCATTACCTAGACAACATTATTTCTACCTGGCATGGCAGCATATTGTGCATGCAGGCAGGTAGTGGAGCTCAGTAACATAAAGCATGGCCCACAATGCGTATGAAAGTTCCTTAAGCAAAAAGGTTATACGTCCTCACCTACGACAGGAGAGCCACCATATCTGCCTTGAGGGCTGTCTGAAGCAAATCTAGTAAATGGCAGCATGCTGTAAACAAGCTGCCTTTAAATAAGTTGCATAGGCAAATGGCTACCATTTGTGTTCTCTGACTGAAATGAGACACTCGGAAACGATGTTCCCATGAAAATTAGACTAGAACAATTATACTGAAAAACAAAAAAAGGTAGATTCATGTAACTCTAATAGTAACTCTAATACTCCGACAGCTCTCCCAGCACTGCTGACTCCCAGAAGGTCTTGCTCTACTACCAAAATCCCTGTTTCTCCATGACCCTAATCCCCAGATCTCAGCCTCTACGTTTCAGTCAGCAATTTTACCAAGATAGGGGAACAAGGTTAGCTTATAACTTGAAGTCTTCAGTGGAGCAAGATCTGAATGTGGTAAAGAAAATCAGTATATAGGTTTCCTTTTGAAAAGGGGCTTTCAGGGCAGTCTAGGAAAGTCCAGACTCAGAATAATCTGCTAATAAAACAAAGCAGGAACATGAGAGTCTGAGGCCAAGTGACTTGAGACAGAACATGGCATGCCGCCACTTGAGTCTTCTCAGCAAGGGTCTAGTGACACGTGCACAGCCCACAACCCTGCTAGGTTGTCAAGGGTGGCTTAGGTATCTATCTGGTCTCTAGAATCTGTCAGGAACATTACTACTCTAAGTATGTTTATATGCAATGCAATGGTATCCTATTCATGTAGGCATCTGTCTGTCCAGACAATGAAGACCTACTATGTACTTAATAAGACAGTACACAATAAGGGGTTTTAGCAAGAGTTCTGTAAATATCAAAGATAACACTAACAGAACATAATTCAGTGTTTACTACACAGGAAAATGGCAAGATAAATTAAAAGTGAGTTAAATTCTTAAGTTTTTTTTCTATGTGGGGAGTGTGTGTGTGTGTGTGTGTGTGTGTGTGTGTGTGTGTGTGAGGGTGGTGAGGTGGTACACATACACTTCTTAATTAAATAAGTCTAAAGGCCCTGTGCTGGAGTAGGATCCCTGAGAGCACGCCTCTACCACCGCCATTTATTTAATGAATACTCCTGGGCACGCTTTAAACTGAAAGATGGTTCATTAGATTTGTGCATCTGCCCTTCTCAGCAATCTGTTGTGCTTCTGATGAAGGCAGAAAACATGAACATATCATTTTCGGGAATGTTATGAGTAACTCAGCTTCCAACGATTATGGAGTCATAAAGGGCTCAGGCTGCCTAATTTTGAGAAACAATTTGTCTGAATCATTCTCTGTCTGTTCCAGTCTCATATTCTCATCCATCCTGGAAATCTCAAGGACAAGCCCTTTTATTTTTTTCAGTCACCTAATGTATTATCTTCCATATCTAAATATTATACCTTAAACATACTAAAGAAAACAAATCTTAAAAATGTAAAAAAAAAAAAAAAAATCCCCTCCTTCTTGGTATGGTCAACATCATGTTCGGCATCTCCTCTGGGCCCCTCCACTCGGTTTATCCACTGCAGTCTCCCTAAGAGCTGATCAGCCACAGTGTTAGGGATAAACATACACACTATGAAGGGGGTGAATAATTTTGCCTCGCCTCCCCCACATAAAGCCTGCTACCTTGGAGAATTAGTTTTCCCTAAACAGGTCCATAAACTATTCAAACAGATTCACTCATTTGGTGTTGTCCTTGACTGCATTTATTCAAGGCCTGCTGTGGCTGGACCCAGAGGAGACTAGGGCACAGACATAACTTTTCAGAGTCTATTCAGCAAAGTGAGGCAGACACATTCCAGGGTCCAAGTGTGGCAATCTCAAGAGCTGCTTTTCAGGGAAGTGAAATAGCTGTGTGCTTAAGATGTTAGGAGGTCCTTTCTCCTTTCTTATGGAGCAAGGCTGACCTACAACCTTCTTAATGTCATATTTAGTGGATTCTTTCTGGAAATCAGGCTAGAGCAGTGGTTCTCAACCTGGGGGTCACAACCCCTTTAAGGGATTGGATATCAGATATTTATGTTACAACTCATAACAGTGGCAAAAATACAGTTATGAAATAGCAACAATATAATTTTATGGTTAGGGGGTCACGAAACATGAAGAAATATATTAAAGGGTCCCAGTATTAGGAATGTTGAGAACCAGTGGGCTAGAGCAAAGACATGACCAAGAAACTTCGGTGTATCACAAACTACTTCAAAGGGCTGGCTTGAGCCCAGCAGTTCAAAGGCCAGATGGAGAGATGGCACTGATGTCTTTGCATCCAAATGTTCTTGGTCCCTTCTTCCCTCCTTGAGGTGAGCTGAAGAATACTAATAAGATGCAGGTCTGTAATTCAGTGTTGAGTTCAAGTAGCAAAGGTAATGGGGAAGATGAGGGAAGATTAAGACATTGGATAAGGGGCTGGAAAGATGGCTTAGTGGTTGAGAGCACTGACTGCTCTTCCAGAGGTCCTGAGTTCAATTCCCAGTAACTACATGGTGGCTCATAACCATCTGTAATGGGATCAGATGGCCTCTTCTGTTGTGTCTAACAGCAGTGACCATGTATTCATATACACTAAATAAATCTTTAAAAAAAGACATTGGACAAGTTATGTTATTAACTTAAATGTAATGACAATTGTCACAGATGTATGCATAAGACATAATGGCTCCTCACCAAAGGCAGTGATCTAGTTAACCTAAAATTCCAGAAAAGCAGTCTGTGCTTAGTTGCCATTGGTCAGAAATCAGGAGTTCTCATAAAAGGCACAGTGTGCTTCTCAAAGTAGCTGACTTACTAGGACGAAAATAACCATTCAGCCAGCAATAGATTGCATAGTATACTAAAAACCGTTATATTGTGGTTATTGAATATATATGTATGTGTGTATAAATACCACCATATATTTATTATTGATCATTAAAAAGCAAGAATCCAGTTTCCACAGAATTTGCTGCTCTGGAAGATGACAGGAGTTCAAGGCCAGCCAAGATTACATGATATCCTGTCTCAAAAACTACCCATAACTACAAAACAACTCCCACTTTCTCCTGTTGACAAGATGACAATTGTGACAGAATGCCACCCTCGATGAAGGTGCATCACTTTCCTGTTGCCATGACAAAGAGATCCACAAAGCCCCAAGTAGTTCTGAAAAGGATGGAAAATCCCCAAGCTACCTCAAGGGCATCAGACTCTGTAATAGCCCAAAAGAGGCATCTTCACGCCCCACAGGATGAAGATGTTTAGTAAGCTTCCAACAATTTATACAAGATAAATGTTTTCTTGGCTTTAAGAAAAGTAACACCTTGTCTTGGCTCAACACTATTAAAACATCTAGAAACCCATCCATTGTTTTTGGGGAGGGTGGCTGCTTGCTTGCTTGCTTGTCCTGAAGATATGTGGGAACACATTCATCCATAACATTCGAACTAGCTTCCAAGTCTCCATGTTTCCTATGAGCAGCCAGGAGGTTCTGCTTGCTTTTCTGCTATGCTGAGGAGGAGCAAGTAAGGTGCAGTGCCTTACCCTTCTCAGAGGGGTCTGGGGACGAGTGGAGAAATGTGCCTGACAGTGCCTGCAGGGGCTACTATGGAGCATCATCCAGGCTGCTGAGCTGGGTTAATTTCTTACCCAATGGATACTTACCAGTAATGCAAAGCTGTGCTCTGGCAGCATCCCATACTGCTGGACAAGCCTTTCTCTGGTTGCACTGGGGAGCTCTGGGAGCATGTCCCGAAGCCGGTCAATATTGATCACCTGCTGAGAGTCTGCACCTGGCGGCAGAGATGTGTCATCATAGAGCACTAAGGGAGGCAGGTTGGGCTCCGGCATAAACCTAAACAAAGAGAACAGACAGATCTGATTCTGTGTGTCTGAATTAGTTAGAACTGCAAATGTAACAACAGAAAGGAATGCTTTTGTGCTAGATACAAAGTTATAATGCTTGCAAAGGTTTCTAAATGTCCCAGTGAAAGACCACAGCAAACACATTCTTCAATGCTACAGAATAAAGATGGGAGAAGGAGTAACATGGTACAGAACTATGTTCTGGTCTATACTAGTGAGAAAAGTGTCAGAGGGGCTGGAAGCTGATGGACCAGAGAATAATTACTTGTGAGTAAGTAAGATGTCTTTCTGCTACTTTAAAATTTCTATTTTAGCAATACTCTACAGTAAATGAAAAGTCAACAGGGAAGAGATGGCAGGGCTCTTCCCATCTCAAGAAGTAGGAAGCAGAACGGACTTTGCCTAAATGCAATGTGGAAGCTTGTGAGGAGGGACAAGAGGGGACTGGGTGGAGCCTGGGCTACTATCAGGGCAGTGAGTCTGTTCTGTGTAATGGTCAGTTCATGCCACTGGCCAAATGCACCGAACATACGGCAATGAGTGAAGGAATCCCAGTGTAAACCATGGATTTTAATGAATAATAGGCAGCAATATTGGTTCACTGTTGCAGTAAAGAACATAAAATGAGTGGTAGAAGACTGGGAGGAAATATGTAACAACACTTCCAACAACACTTAACATTCAACGCTGCTCTAAAAACAGCCTGTTGTTAATAATCAGACAGGTCATTGTACTGCATTAGTTGTATGAAAGAAAAATATCCCTCTGTCCTGTACCAGCACTGTCTCCCTTCTGTCCGTGAGAGTCAAAGGGCTTCCGTAAAAACATCATAGTGTTCAACAAATGCAAGCAGAAACTGGATTAGAGGTGTGGGTAATTCCTAAACATGGTACCAAGTCTCAGGGCCAGTCTGTCCTCTGAAAGCAAGGGCAAACCCAAAGGGAGGCTTCTTGAGACCCACTGCCATCTAACTTGGGGGCTCTAGCAGAAGTCAGTGCCTGAGTTAAAAGGTAAACTCCATGCTCAGTAAGAAATTGCAGGGAGTGTCAACATGGGAGAATAATGATGTCTTATGCAACAGCCTGAACCTCAAAGATCACTATAACAAAACATCCCTGCCTTTCATAGGCTCATGACAGGAGTACAGCAATGAAGATACACCATACTTCACAAAGGAAAGCAAATTTCAACAACTGTACTGCTAAAGCTTCCATCTTTGTAATCTGCTGAACTCTATGAGAAAAAAAAATAAAAGGTTCAGTTTATATTAAGCCTCTCCTTATTGTTTGTTTTATGGGAACATCTTCTGTTACAGAATAGACCTTCTGGTTGAGGAACAGAACATAGAAGCTCTTCCACATAACCTGATTTGCTTCTCCTGGCAATGAGATAGCATCACCTGAGGATGGAAGGGACATCCAATGACAGACTGATCTCTTTTTTATATCCTCCCAAAGGATTTCAATGTATTACAGATCTATTGCCAAATGTAAGCCTACGCTCACCCTTGCTTTCCATCCTCTTGGTTGGACGACACCATCTTTATTATACAAGTTTGTGAACAGATACCTTCCATCAACTGAGCCCTACAAACAAGGGACTCTACAGCTAACAAGTCAAGAAACTACCACTTCTCCTAGTTTATATATAACATAAAATACGAAATCCTGATTCCTATCATGTCATAACGAGTGGTTTCCAAAATTCTCCAGCATCGTTCTGCTGACTTTCCAATGGGTTTGAAACAGACCCTCAGATATGTGTCGGTGTTGTGCTCACCTGTAGTCTTGCTTTCCCTCCTTGTCTCTCATTGGCATGGTGCACCTGCACAGTCAGATAGGACAGCATTAGCAAACACTGCATGCAGCCCTGGCTACACATATGTGCAGAGGGGTCTTACTATGGGCTGGAGCTCAAGTATTTCTCCCAAAGGCTTGTTAAAGGCTTGGTCCTATGAAGAAGTCACCAGTAGAAGTGTTAACAGTGTTAGAGTTGGGGCCCAGTGGACAGCCTGTGGGTCATTAGAATATGCCCTCAAAGGAGACTGTGGAACCTGGTACCTCCCTCTGTCTTTTGTTTCCTAGTATGTTACTTTCTTCACTCTTACAGCTTAAGAGGAAAATCACATATTTATTCTAGTTTGTAGTTTCAGAAGTGTTAGTCTATCATGGTGGGAAAGTATGGCAGAGCAAACAAAAGAGTCAGAAATAAACAGAGTATGATATACACCCAAGGACATGTCTGTGTTAGTGAAACTCTCCTTCATATGTCTGCCACAGAAAATCACCATCTAACACAAAGGACTCTCCAAAGAACTCTTAAAGTTTCCACTTTACATACCCCCAGGGACCTAGTCTTTTTTACCAGGCCCTACCTCTAATAAAGCCATTATAGGACTCCATGAAGGTATTAATCAATCATTAAGCTGGGGTCTCATGGTCTCTGGAAACACCGTCAGATAGACCCAGAGGTATGTTTCACTAATCAACTTAATCAAGACTGGGCAGCATATTGGCAATGAAGTAAGCAGTGTAGCTCAGCCATGTGTCTGGAATATGATGTGCCACTATAGGCAAAGCCAATCACAGACTGAAATCTTTTAAATTGTGAACCAAAATTAACCTTTTCTCTTTATAAGTTGAATAGCTCAAATATTTGTTATAGTTTAACAGTGACTGGCATAGGGTTATCTCAATCAAAGACAAGCAAATTCAAGCTTTTTAGATTTCCATAGGAGATATTTACATAAACATAAACACAGTAAACAAAGAAAGAATGCTTAGAAAGACAATTTAAAAAACAACATATCTGAGGTGGTTTGAACAAGAAGTATCCCCAGCGGCTCGTCTGTGAACACTTGGTCCCCATATGGCAGTACTGTTGAAGTATGTCACTGGGTGTGGGTTTTCAGAGTTCATGGCTTTGCTCTCACACTTCCACTTTGCTTTGTGTTTGTGGTTGAAGATTTGCTCTCCCTGTTTCCTGCTCCACCACTTGCTGCTATGCCTCCCTTGCCATTATGGATGCTGACTCTGCAATCATGAGCTGAAATAAATGTTCTTTTACAGGCTGCTTTTGATCAGTTTTACCAGCACAATAGGAAAGTAACTGGTACAGTATCCTATCACCAGCTCTTAGCTCTTTTCTATATCAAGTTTAGGCTGTGAGGAGTCTGACACATTATTTAAGGGAATGAAACTTCTTGCCACAAAGCAGGCAAGCTGAAAGCAAGGAAAGCCTAGGACCTGAGAGTAAGCACTTCTGTGTGAGCCTGTATCAGCTGACTCAGACCCCAGCAGACCATGTTTTATCCCTATGGAGTGCAGTGGGATGTGGTGGTCTCTTCTCTTCTGGCTACAGACAAGCTAAGGACATTTGTCACATGGTCCATGGCTGAGCCCCAATCACCAAGCTGTGGCAAACAGGCTTATCAATACAAACTCACCCCAGCTTATAATCAAATGAACGCGTTTCATTCAGAATTTCACCTCCATTCTCAAGTTCAGTGACTTGTCTCTGAATTTCATAGTCTATGAAAAACACAGCAAGTTAGTATATTTTGAATACCTTTAATCCATACAGGCAATAAGTAGAAACCATTCTCAATCGTTAAGTCAAAAAACAATCAAGGAGCTTGCTTACAATGGTCATTCCTGTGCAGGCTGTATTTTCTTCTCACTACTGGGAAGGGCCTTAAGAAGCTTGTCTCTTCCCTTCTCTCTCCTTTTTCAGATACCTCAATTCAGAGAGATTAACAACCTCGTACAGACTGTATACACCATGGTAGAAGGGCCGGGACTAATGTGCAGGTCTAACGGCCACAGATATAGAATTGTGGCCATTAGAATTCCTTATCCTGTAACAACCAGCAGATGGGCCTGCTAACCCTCCAAAATTATACACAACGTATGGGTAAAAAATGTATGAACACTTCTGAGAGGAGAATACGGAGTTTTCACTTTATTTTCCAATCAACACAGCCAAGCGTAATCAAAGCACAACTGCTAAGCTCCTCTGAGAAAGTAAGCCTTCCTCAACTTCCCACCTCGTCCTTGCTCAAATCCCAACCCTTTAATCTGAGCTGCTAAAAGGCAGCACACTGGTCCATTTGTATTCCTCCTCTCATCTGAGTGTTCTCCTTGACTGACATGAGATGATGGCTAAAAGGTCCAACGGGATTTGGGAAACCTTGTGGGAAAATTGCAGGCTTGGAGAATTAAACCCATGGGCCAGAGCTTCGGTTCTGCTAGGCTGTTGGAACACAGGCAGAATTCTGACTTCCTCCAGAGGACACTTACACGACAAATAGAGGTTAGGGGCAGCTAAAAGACACCGAGGGCTCCTCTGTACACTACTGCAGGAAGTCCTAAACTTGCCTGCCTGTTGTTGGGTCACTGCTACCACCTTTTAGATCAATGCAGTCCTGAACACTGCATGTGTATCGTGAAAGCATAAGCCCTCTCTCACCCCTTTGATGACTTCAGAAGGTTGACTATGTCCCCTTCCAGAGACATTCACTCTTCAACCTTGTCCCACTGCCCCACAAGTTACCCCTTGAACCACTTTAATTTTCTATAAAAATATGTCCCTCCAAGTGTCTTTATTAAGATTGGCTATCATTTTAGGTTTGGACACAAGATTTTACAGACAAGAACAACCTTTCCTGAACTGTTTTAATCCTTCCTGGAGACCCAGTGCCTTCTACACATCTTGCCTGCAGCAAAGTGACCATAGTCCTTTCAGCAGGCTTGTTCTCCATGTACCCGACAGGATTCACTTTCAAGTCACCCCCTCCCCTTTATGGATGTCTCTGGATTTAAAGACTAACTTTGAGTCTTCTGAGATGTCCTCCCCTCAGACTCAGTCTCTAACTTTTGTGGGACTGCCCCTAGAGCTAGCCTGCTCTATGTAAGCTATTATCATACATCTGTATCAGTGAAAACCCCACTGGATTTCACTGTTGTACTCAAGGAAACCAACTGTGACTGTATAGGCCACATGTAATCTATTAGCTGAAAATGGTAAAAAGGAGAAAAACATTAACCAAAGAGACTATACTCAGTCTAATGAATGAACTTGGCTTCATAAAGCAAATGACATACGGCAGTACACAGCCACCATAGTTTGTAAATACTCTCAAAGCAGGTGGATTCTATTTCCTTCCCCAGGGGTCTGGCCTAAATTTAAGATGCCTTGAAAAAAAAAAATGTGTCAGAAGTGACATTGTGTGAGCAGAGTTCCAGAATTTAGGACTCAAGTGAGCTTTGAGGCTTCTGCCTATACCTTCCTGGGATCATCTACTGGCTTGGGCCACACAAAGTAAGGACAAAAACCATGTGGATGAAGAGGCCTCAAGTCACAGGGACCCATGGGATTGAGGTCATCTCAGATCTTTGCTTCTGCTGACCTGACAGCTTCCAGAGCTGTGGGCATGAGTGGAGGCAGACCCAACAGGACTACTACCTGGTCCACAACTGTGAAAACTAGAGGTTGCTTCAGGAGCCACTAAGCACTGTTGCACACTAAAACAAGAGGTGACAAATGTACAGGAGTCCAAGCTGACATTCACCTATGGCTTTGGCCAAGAATCTGAGGCTGTTGAGATTCTTTACTTCAGTCCGGACACCCAGTGGTTCCCCAGGGTGATGTACTGATATATTGGCGTCCACTCTCAGCTGACCCTCTGGAAGGAAAAAACACAAAAACTGTAGAAATTATTTGAAGCAATATGGTTTGTAGGGTAGACAGATATCAATGTAAGTAGTATGTAACTTAATTTTCTGTCTAGTTAGAACACTCTAGCTTCGGAGAATATAACTGTCCACTCAAGGCCATGTCAGAGCTATGTGTAAATATGCTTGTCCTTGTACACACACAGACATGTTGGATGCACCAGCTGAAAGAATCTATCCAGTATTTATGTGCTAAATGAGAATAAGGTTATTAAAACTAGAGGCTCACTTGGCAGTTCTACTCTGAAGTTACTTTCAAAGTGTCTAAACTGGGTTTGGGGAAAGCCTCAAAACTGACTATGTGAAACCTCCCATTGCTCTCCAGTGAAATGGGAATCTCAATGCGTTTTTAGGGGATTTATAAGACTGTCCTTGAGAATTTACAGCTCAAGGGCAGGAGCTGAAACCTGAGCTTTTTCTCTCCCCTTCTCAGGCACTGTAATGAGTTTCCTTCCATAAACTCATCTGAGCCTTCCTGGTTGTCAGGAGGATTTGCTGAAGCAGACACTGTGTAGTGGGATGGGTGGAGTACTAAGATTATAGATATGCACCTCATATTTAGCTTCCATGTTACTATCCTTCTCTGCCTCCCCTTAGGCTTAACCTCCAAGACTACATGTAAGTTTCCTTCCCTCTATTAGATATTTTCATCAGGACCTCCCTTATGGAGGTCCTGAAGCTTTTCAGAATACAAAGAATCTAAGCCAAAAGAACAGTGATACCTATTGTCAACTAACCTCTTTGTTAAGACCAGAATGAAAAAAAAAAACAAAACAAAACAAAACCAATTTTCAATCACTTCCTGCCCTCCAAGGACAGTCCCTTCTTCCCTTCCAAGGACATGGACCTTACTAATATTCTCTTCCATATAGCTTATGGATCTTTCTCAGCATTCTCTCTAGTATGTGTACATGTGATCGTGTTTTATTTCTCATCAAGAAAACAAACAGAAGCCTCAAAACCTAGTCCCATGAGCCCAATTTTCATGCCACCAGTCATGAGCCGTTTCTCTGCTCTCCCTCTAGGTAAATCCTCTCTAACAATTTAGTGCACATACTGTCTTACCCCAGCTCATCCTAACCCACGGCAGCCTGGCTCCTGTCCCCAGATCTCTGGAGATGCCATTTGTCAGGGGTGTTACAACCTCCTTGGTGTCAAAGCCAATGGACAAAGATACATTCTGTTTTCACCTTACTGTGACGTATAAATTAATCCTTCATTTTTTTCTCTCTGTCTTCTGAGACAGGGCCTTCTTACATAGCTGAGGATGGACTCAAATTTGTTGTATAGTGCAAGCTGGTCTCGAACTCACAATCCTCCTGAGAGCCAGAATTTCCTGGTTTCCTTTCTTCTTGAAACATTATCCTGCATCAACGTGGGTGAGCTAATGCTACTGTGATTTTCTTCAACACTCAGCTTCTATTTACTTTGCTTGTCCTGTCCTTATCTTCCCATCTTAGTTAGCCCTATCTCTTCAAACTTCCTTAAAGCCATCTTTGCTTCCCCCCCCCCCATTTCCCACACCTGCCTGCCATGAACTGTTGTCCTAAGAACTGTCTTGAATATACCGACCTCTCCATCATCTGACACCATCGCTGTAAAGCATCGTCACCTTGTACCTGATCCCCCATTCTCAAATGGTTCGTGTTTCCCTTCTTGACCTGAAATCTGCTTTCCATAGGAGCTATAGTAGCTTCTAAAGTGTAAATGAAACTAGGTCTTTCTTTCCTTTGAATCTTTCCATGATTCTCACAATGCCTGGAAGATCTATACTTCTGACTTCTGCCAAACTGTTTTTCACTTACCTGTCACCTTGGTAAACTTGGTGGTATTTTGTGAACTCTTTTTCAGGCCAGACTCTTTGACTTAGCCATTTCCTGGAAGCTCGTCACCTAGTTCTAGGCTGGCTAGGGCCTTGAATCATTCTTTAATTCTTGACTAAGCATCAATTTTGCTGAGTGGCCTAAAAAAGCAATATTGCCACTTTCCAAGTTATCCTGGCACTGAGAGTCATTTATTTCTTTAAAACAATGATCATAATTATTCTTGTTTTGCTTGTTGATGTATTTCCTGGTGAGAGTAAGTTTTTCACAGCCTAGAAAGGCCTTTTCCAGAATCTAGAGCTAGGTCTGACCCACTGTTATTATCCAGTGAATTAAACCCCATTGAATGATGAGTCCCAGCACACTGGTGATCTCCTGAGCAATAAGCAAGCAGACTGGCTTCTGTCTCACAGTAGTTTTCAGGTAAGTTCTACTACAATTCTGTCTGACTAGAACTAATTTACAATTGGAATCACATGAAAGGCCCATTAAGCTCAAAGGAAAACTGCCCAAGTATACTGAGCTCTATACGACCAAACCTCAACCCTTGGGAGACCGTTTAAAAAAAAAAAAAAAAAAACCTCAAGGGACCCTGACTTACTACTCACTTTTAAAGATGACACTGTCTTTCATGATTTATAATTCTAATTTGGAAGAGAAATAAAGCTATGAATTTTAGTCTCTCCCAGAGAATACCACACTACATAAATGTCTGAGGAAAATCACTTAGTATCCTGCCGTGTTGAAAGAGAGTTCACCAGCCTGGATCCAGATATATTATCAGACATTAACAAAAGATGCTCTACCTCATGAAGACAAAAATGCATTTTAAACAAATTAAGTCAAATTACGTCAAGTGCACGAAAGCCTTACCAGTCAGGTTTGCCTCTGTGCATTCTGTCCCACTGAGGGGATCTCCATTCCTGTGTAAGGATGTCGTCAGGCTCAATCTCCTACCTTTTCCAAGTAGATATTTGTAACAGTTAAACTACACACTATACCACTGAGAATTGATGGAGAGGTCACGTTTTTCTTTTGAAACACATTGCACAACGAGAATAAAAAACTGGGATAGAAACCAGTTTCTGCAATCAGTGGGGGTCTGCGGCTTGGATGGGGAGGTCTGTGGAGTCATTCTGGCTGCTGAAAAATCTCCAGAACGTAAAGAAGAGAATGTGGGGGCAGGAGTGAGTAAAATCTGTTTGTTGTGCAAGGATAGAACCTAGGCTCACACATGCTAGATAAGGGTTCTACCACTGAGCAACATCCCCAGCCAAAAGTGATCAAATTTTACTGGACGTAACTCATAAACATATTCCTCCAAGCAAGTGGAGACACTATAGAAGCTTACTACTGTTGCTGAAGGCGTGCAGCACACCCAGCACAGGCCTTTTGTCAGGTATGCAGCTTTACAACCACCGGCACATCCATTCTCAGTAGTACAGAGCTAACAACAAAGGCACTTGGCATTCCTACGGCATTTCAAACTCTCTCCCTATCAGAACCCCAGTTCTGACTCCTGGCTTCTTTTTCTCTTCTGTTTTTTTCTTCCTCCACACAGCTATTAGAGAATGACATTTAAAAGTGCTAAAAGCCACAGGCTTGGATTCTAACTTAGATACAGGTTCTCTGTCCACACGCATGCTTTACTACCTGCTTCTCTTACACAGGTATCTATAGCAGCACAACCCCATTGGCTCCCACTGGGAAGAATGATACCATGTATAAAGAAAGGATGCACACTTGGGCCCAGTTGCAGCGCAGATACTTCTAATGAGTCTTAGACTCTTAGCCTCAGTCTCTTTACTTGTAAGCAGGCATATCACTATCTCCCAGAAATATCTTTTTTTTAAGTTACAGGATAAACTTTTAACAAGCACATACTAAACATTCCAACTAGTAGAGAGTATTAATGTTAGAATACTTAGTAGGTCTACTTTTATTCACATTTGGATCAACAACTGCTTTAGGGATCTCTTTTAACAACAGTAACATGCTGAACACGAGAAAGAAATGACTCTAACACTGGGCTATGGGGATCCATGCTCATCAGCAAAACTACCAGGAACCACTAAATAGAACCGAGAACAGTTCATACTTCAGCCCATAAGCACTCAGTCTACTCGTGTCCAGGGGCACCTCTTCAAGACAACTTTCAGTTCCAAGTGTAGCCTCCAGTGTTGATACAACAATCTCACAGTGGTGGGATGAAAACAACAAGCAAAGGCATTTAGGCTCAGAAAAGGCCCAGAAGTCAGACTCTTGAAGCCACCAGGCAGCCCTCAGTGCTCCAAAGCACTGGAGCTTCTTGGCTCCTGTACTGGAAGCAAAGCTGCCAATTTGTGTTGAAAAGAAACACAAAGTGCAGACAGTGTCACACAAATGAGATTAATGACCCGCTGCTGCCACTGACTCACTTGAACTCTTGCTACTATGACTTCCCTCTTATAAGGACCCAGAGGGGATTCTCCCTCAGCTCAGGTGTTTTTGCCTTTATGGCTTCTGTCCTAGGACCTGAAGAGGACTCTTCCTCAGCTCAGCTGTTCTTGCCATTATGTGTTCCCTCTTCTCTAGGACCCAAATGAGACTCTTCCTGAGCTAACAAGTGGCCTGTTGATTATTTCATAGGTTTGCAGGAGGGAAACACATGATACAGAATCAATGCTTACTGCATTAATGGCTAACTATCCAACCTGCTCATATTTCATTTACATTCTGTAGACCAAACAGCAGCCTGAGTGATAAAGGGAAAGTAGAGAATTCCTTATTCCCTCTAACCTTTATGCCACTCAGACTCATGGGGCTGTTTTTCCAGCCTTTAGTTTAAAGATGAGGGCAAATGAGTGAGCTTGGTCTTCAGGTCTCATTTGTGCTAGGACTCCTGAAGTTACAATTTATCATTTGTAAGATGTTCTATGTGACAAGCAAGACATTAAAACTTCAGAAGGCCCTCTGTAACATGCAAACATATGTGATGTGAGATGGGATAAGGGTGCCCACAGTACTAAGCACCAGCAGCCAGATGGACATCATCATTAATGACACTTACTAAGTGTCCACTGTGGCCACTGAAATGTGCGTGGCTATGGAAACGAGACTGTAGATGCAGAACTTGTATTCTGTTAGGAAGGGTCCCAAGCATGGTGGAAGTTTTTAGTCTCTAGAAATGGGAAATGGGGGAAACCATGGGAGTCACTGCCTCTCAGGGACTTAAGGGAATGTAAAGAACTGAACAAGAGCCATGACAAAGCTGTCATAAAGAAACAAATCAGCAGACCTATGATTTACTTAAAGTAATGCTTGTTATGATAGTTTCACTCATATGTATAATGTAATTTCATCACACTCCAAATCCAGGAGAACAAGTGTTTCTCTGCTTGAACTTGAAGATCAAGGCAGTTTGATACAATCTTTGTCTTTTTGTAGTGCTGGGATTGAACCTAGGTCTCACACATGCCAGGTAAGCACTTTACTGAGCTGTATCTCTAGGCCTGTGTAATCATAACTTTATTTCACAGCCAATAAACTGGCTTTACCTGCACACACATAAAAAGTTTTACTCAAGTTTTAAAATAATATATTGGGTTACTGTTGTTTCTTGAGACAGGGTCTCACTGTTTGGCCTTCACTGGCCTTAGACTCTCTCTATAGATCAGGCTGGCTTTGCACTCACAGAGATCCACTTGCCTCTGCATCCTGGGTGCTGGGTTTAAAAGTGTTTTAATTGTACAAATGAACAGGATACAGTTTGATATCTTACTATTTGCATCTACATACCTATGCGTGTATAATGTGTAATCATCAAATCAGGGTAACTCATGGTTCAAGATATATGAACATTTTGCAAAATAAGAGAAATAGGTCTTCCCAAAATAGCAACTGGCTATGTGTACAGAACTCACAAAATAAGAAGTGTTCATGAACAATGTCCTTTTCTGAAAGGTCTGAACTGAACACATCTCATGATCTCCACATTTCTCATGGAACAAGCAGGCAGAAGGTAAATCTTGTCTCTTGGCTTCTATCTCACACTCTCTGGCACGATGTATATGCAATGTTGTTTATGTCTATTTTTGGTTTGGGGCTCATAAAAAGAGCCCAAGAGGAATTCCAAGAGGGGAAAAATAGGATGCAATAGACTAAGGACAGAACGTGCCAAAAGTGAGAGGAGATGATATGGAGCAGGGACACTGTCCACACAGCTTTTACCTGCCATGTTGGCATGGCTAGTGCCCAGGGCTTGAAGGATCAGCTGCAGTTCCCGGACAGCTAGGGCTGCCTCTTCTCCACAGCACAGGTCAGGCTCCAGGACCACTTCCAGAAGGCCAACTCCTACCAAAGACAGGTGAGTCAGCCTGGTGTGGGCTTGACAGACTCAGCAGCTAAGGCTTTGGGAAGCCTTAAGAAAACCTAGCATTAATGCAGGACCCTCAAAGCAGTCCTAGCCCTCCTCCTCCCACTTCTGAAACTTGTCAGTTTTTAACTTTGGTTCATTTCTTTCAACGTTTGCTTAAGGACATCCAACTGTGGGCCGTGACAGGGTAGATAGGTCTGTCTGATTTTAAGGCTGAGTAATTGGCAAGCCTAGCGGTGAGCATGGTTCAGGCCGTGCACTCCCATCAGCTCTGCCAATACCAACATGGATATTTTGATCTCTGTCAGTCAGGCTCCTGTGTCTGTTTTCTCAATTGGCTTGAGTAAAGTCTAGAAGGGAAGAGAAATGCCTTAGACCCCAGAGCAGAGAGGGCATGGAGAAGCAGGGCAGACTCAACCTACCAGCTCTGTTCAAATCAATGAGTGTCTGCAACCTCAGGTCATCATGGAGGCTTTTGCCACTGTCCTGCTCCAATTGGATCTGCTTGATCCTCACTGTCTTGGTGGTTACTGGACTATGTTTCTTTCCTAGATAGATACTGTAGGTCAAGTGTCCATTGGTAGCAATCGGGAGCCTCTGCTGAGTGATCTGGTAGCCAGCCTGCTCGCAAACAAACATGGATTTAGTCACTAGTCCAGAACTGAAAGCTGGGACTCACTTCACTTTTAGTTTCACACCATAAAGGTTTACTTGAAACAGACCCAAGTAACAGGAGAAACAAGGAGACCAAATATATATATACACACACTCACACTCACACTCACACGCATACGCGCGCGCGCACACACACACACACACACACACACACACACACACACACACACACACTGCTAGCATAATTAACCTGTCTTCTTCTGGCTTTTCCCATTACCCCATTACCCACTCAAAGTCTCTTGCCCCTAATAATGAAGCAATTAGCAACACAAATCCTACCTTGCTTGCTGCAGTCCCATTTTGGGGAATAACAATAATCTTATTGTCAGAAGCCCCTAAGAGAAGAATTTATTGTTTTCATTTAGCTCATTAGCCTAAACTCTGCATCTCATCACCAGGCTCCTGCTGAGCCCCATTAGGGAATGCTGGCTAAGCAGTTAGCCATCCACTTGCAACATGGCCTACAGCAACTGCCATTGCATTTTAGCTTGTTCCAGTTCTGCTCTTACAGGTAGACAATCATGCCAACTGCCCTTCCCTGTTCCTCTGGCCAGAAAGTGCTGTGATATGAGCACTCTGGGCTAATGGAATAACTGATAGCTGCTGTGAGGATGCTTGTCCCTCCACCTAAATCAGGTTTTCAACGTGAGAGTCACAACCCCTTTAGAGGATGAATAACCCTTTCACAGGGTTGCCTAAAACTAATGGAAAACACAGATATTTATATTACAATTTATAACAGTAAGAAAACTACAGTTATGAAGTAGTAATGAAAACAATTTTATGGTTTGGGGGGTTCACTACAACATTAGGAGCTGTATTAAAGGCTCTCTCTCAGCATTAGGGAGGTTGAGAACCACTGCTCTAAATGGAAAAAGAAGAATTACTTTCAAACACATGCTGAGAATACAGAGCAATGGAAAGATTGGAGATAAGCAGAAAATGATGGCTAAAGCATCCACAGTATTTTCTGGACACTGCTGCCCCCATTCAATCCCTCAAGCCTATGTAGTACAGCAAGAAGGGGCTAAGGGCATTGCCTAAAGCCACACACAGATAGATGCAGGAGATCCCTAAGCCACAATAGTCCAAGTCTGTACCTCTCCCTAGTAGGCCAGTGAAAGCATTTTAAAATTTCTACATCCTCAGAAAATCAAGTGGACATGTCAAACCACAGCATGCTTAATAGTACCCTCAAGATTTCTGATGCAGCAGGCCTGGAGTAAGGTTGGAAAATTTATAATTCTAACAAGGCTCTGGGAAATGTTGACACTGGGTGCCCTGGGACCACACTTGGGGAACATACAGAAGGCTAACTCCCTGTCTCTACTCGAATAGAAGTCTTCATGTATTCACCTCAATTCTGGTCCACGTTGCTGGACAAAACACTAGGGCACCTAGCTAAATCTGAGTTTCAGATAAACAACAACTGCACTGTAGCATAAAGATGTCCTGTGCAACATCATAGCCATCTGTTCAGGATACACTGAACTGCCCAGTCCAGGAAGAACAAGCTACAGTGGCCTGCCTTCAATGTGGTATGTGAGTCAGGTGGTACAGTCATTAGCATGTGCAGTGCCCTAGGTTGCATCCTTAGTACTGAAAACTTAACCGTTTCTTTTGATTTTTTGAAGCAGAGCTTGTGAAGTGGGGGTGTGGAGGAGCTACAGGCTCCTCTTGCTCTACTTTTTATTTATGTCCACTTATGTCCTCACCACCAAACCCTAACTCTTCCAATTTTCAGTTCCAGGAGAAGGAAAGCATGGCAATGTTTATTGCTATTATTTTTTAATAAATCATACTCAGCTATCAGAACATCTGATTAAATGACATATTATTTTCAGAAACCCATTCAATGTTTCAGTTTCAGCTCTTATTCACACTGACACTACTTTAAGAAAGAGTTTGTTTGTACTCATTTCAGCTCACTATTTTACCTACCACTGTCCAGTAACCTGCTCCTTAGGAGACACAGTGTCTCCTTCTTATTAAGAATGTCTTCATAAAAGAGGCACATTCTTCCAGTATTTGCCATGACAGCGGGCACTAACGGCAGTGTCAGCCACAGGGCTAGCCTTTGTCCTAACAGGCAATTAGCACCAAACACCATGGCTGGGAGAACCTGACAGCACTGGCCTCTCCTGGGCCCTGTTCAATTATGAGTGAACCAACAGAAGCACAGGATAAGCAAGGAGTCAGCAATCAGGACAGTCACATCCAATCTAGTAAACACCAGGAGGCCTCTGCCTTCATTAGGGCTGGCCAGAATTTCCTGCTGCAATGGACAGAGGGTTGATGGAAAACAGGAGTGGGGCATCCCCTGGCCTTTGCTTCCATCCCCCAAGGCAGGCCCCCAGTGCTGAGAACTTGTAAGTGCAGATCACATAGCATACTTACAGGAAGGTCTGAGTAGAAGTAGTGCTTCCTGTCAAACAAGGACTTCTTGTTTATGTGACAGTTCAGTGCCAAGCCAGTCATCACTGCGGCTTCCACACACCTCCTGTTGAGAACCTTTACAAACACCACACAAGCTTTTAGAACCACAGACCAAACAGATGCTTTGCTTCTTTCTCTCTGATATCATCTCTGAATATTCAACTGGGCACTTCAACAGGAGGTATATATGTTTCTCTGTATGAGAGTCAGAAAACTATTAAGGATCGTGTGAGTACAGCAGGGGTCCCACTGTGCACTTAATAAACTGCCATCCCAGGGACATTCCCTGTACACAGCATCTGAGAAGAGTTTCAAATGCTCAATAGAGCAGTGACTACACGGACGGAATCTCCTCTTCCTTCCTCTGCAAACAGAATCAGGAGCAATCAGTATCTGTGTGAAGCAGTGGTTTGTGAGGGAAGGGTACTGCTGAGGTGAAGAGGGACAGAAGAGATCCAAGAGGCTGATGGTATGGCCTCGCTAGCAGAAAAAAAAGAACTTGTAAGAACAAAATAACCACAGCTGTCTTGTCAGCGGCTGGGACACTGTCTCCTCAAGGCACAGCTACCTCTCTCAGAGGTCCTGGTATCAGTGTCCTCAGTGCCTTGTGCTCTGGGCTTTCCAGGGCTCCTAGAGCTCTTAGGTTCCACTAGACTCAAGAAACAACTAGCTACTATCCCAGTCCCAAGGCTGGGGACAGCTTTGGAGGTTACAGACTAGATAATTTAATGGTAATACAGTAAAGGAGATAGCTAAGTTCTGGAATCGTGTCCACACTCCATTTCTACTCCAGACAGCTACAAACTGTCTCAGTCTTCCAAAAAAGGAATGTGATAGACACCTTGCAAACCAAGTAACACCTGGAACACCTACCTACCCCATTATAGGGACTCATTAGCTTATTAATAATCCACTATATTCTGGGAAGATCTGTGAGGCTATTGAACCTAGGCTATGAGATAAAGTTTTGCATTCTAATGGAAGATCTGTGGTATTCTCTGGTATAGTTAACATTTCTCTGTAATATTATGTTTAGCATATGACACAGTATGTTTATCTACCAAGTTAGTTTAGGTGATGCTTTATAGTGAGTTTTCAAAGTAACTATTTGACTTCAGCCTTTAAAGAAGAAAATTAGTACTACCCCAGTATTTAGGATACAGAAAAGCTAAGCACCTCCAGAGACCTGAGAGACTTGACTAAAGAGCCTGGTGATAAGTGAAGCCAGCATGCCCTTGCCTGGGTGGCAGCTGGATCCCTGTGGCTCGGGCGAGGACTGGCTTCCTCAGCTGAGAAGATGAGAACTACTGGTCAGACAGACTCAGACATAGATCGCTAATGATGGCAAAATACACGCTCCCAAGGAAACCCAAACAAATTCTCTGAGATGGCATCATACCCTTCTTTCTTGAAATCTAAGAAAGTCACCAGTGGAGTCATCTCCCAGCATTTCCATGTTCTTCATTCTGGGTCTCTCAATATATTGTAAGCTCTGTAATAATAATGGTTTTTAAGGAAAGATGTGCATGGGGACCAGGATGATCTAATTATTGATGCTTTCACTTGCCAGTGTTTGACATCTCATGGAACTGTTGTTATTGTAATACTAATTGAGCTGGGGAGAGCTCTGCCCCATCTGAGCCTGGTGACAGGGGTCAAGGCACACAAGCTGTAATAAGTCTGGAACCCCAGCCCTGAGCTGTGCTATTTCTGAGGCTGGGCCACAGCCTGTTTGCTAGTACAGTCGCCACCTCTTTGATTTTCTGATTTTCTGATTTTTGATTTTCTGATTTCTACATCTGATTTTCTGGCAGCCTTCCACTCGTTTTCCAACGTCTGACTCCTCTTACATTTGGGCTCAGCATCCTCCTCTAGGCATGGAGTGAATACAGGTCATTCTGTTCTGACCATACACAGTAAGTTTCTATTCCTGGTACCAGGAGAGAGTCTAGTTGTGGGTGACCACATATTCTCACTGTGTACTTATCAAGTACACAGGCACTTCATAAGCCATCAATTTCCAAAGAATAAGACTGCAGTAAAACACACAAACATTAGAGTGATATTGAATATACTTTAATCTTTTTCTGATGATTTAGGAGCCTTGAAATGCTTCAGGGTCAGAATTATAACCATCAATCGTCACAGCACTACAGTTGCACAGAGGGCTAGTAAACAGAGTACCAGCTAAAAGAATGCCAAGAAAAGAGAATTTATGATGATCTTAGTCAAGCTGCTCATGACAGATGGAAGGCCAGGTCAGCATGTTCTGAGGATAGAGCGAAAAATGAAAAAATTCAACTTGAGCTGTCTTCATTCCAAAATATTTCCTGAATGTCTATAATGTACCAAACATCAGGGACACAGAGATAAATAGGACTTTGTCCCTGTCCCTGCCCTTGAGCAACCTGTGGGGATGAGACAACCCTGCCTTTTTCAAGCCTATATTCCATCACCAGGGTGATGCTGTTAAAAATGTATCTTGTTGAATTGTGTTACCTAAGGTAACATCCCCACAACAGACGGTCCTGCTCTGTTATGTTCTAGTTCCTTCCTACATCTGCAACCTCATATCTTCCCATGCCCTGTCCTCACTTATGGGTCAGTTTTCCTATGCAAACCTGCACATCCCTACTCTTACAAGCCCTGTAAGACCTTACTGAGATGTCACCACTCTGTACCCTGGTTACTATCCTTCCTATGCCTCAACCGTGCTCCATTTGTGCTTGCATCACAATGGATCAAATCTGTTCCATGGATTTCTATGCAATCACAAATTTCACGAGAATGGGAACTCTGTTCAGCCTTCTATCTCTGGACTCTCTGCCAGAAAATGAAGAGTGGTGCTCAGTTCATGTATAGTGAACTCAAATGAGGATGAAGGTAACAGCAAAGTTTCACAGAGGCAAGTGATGGTTCTTTCAAAGTGTACCTGCCATCCTCTGGCCTTTGAACTTGTTTCTGGAACTTCTCTAAGTGACAAAGTGATTATACATGACCTGATTAAAGGAGTAGCCTGAGAATGCAAACAACCAACTTGTATGAAAGCATGTTCCAGAGTTTTCTTTCAATGACAATTAATTTCAGTGACTATAAAGATTATGGGATTAGTCCTACCAACTCTTATGTGGAAATAAGTCAAAAATCCTCAGTACTCATACACACACCTTTCTAAGCTGAGCCTTTGGTGTCAGGTATGACCCACAGCAAGCATTTACTGTGCACTGGGGGTATGTCAGGAGGCATGAATGGTGTATGCAACATGCCCATTTGTCATGTCCTAGTAATCTGAATTATGGATACTGAAGGGAAGCATCAAGATGAGGTAACATGGTGCACACAGTAAGAAGCAGGACAACGGTGGGACTGCAGAACTCGGACTTGTAACCACTACCTCAACTCTGAATCTTCAAAGAGTACAGTGAGTTAGTTTTAGCTCTTAAAACTACATTTGCCACAACCTCAAACAAACCCATTATAGGCCACTTAAGGTGGCTGCTGCCTCTGATGTATTTCTACCAGGTTCTAGTTCTATAGATCTGTTTCCAAATGTTCTGCTCCACAAGTGCTACGTTCAACTTTCAGAAAGACTCAGCATACAGTCTTTGGCATGTGTGAGGTTTGCTGACAGGTGGGCCTGTGGATTTTATAAATTAGCAGAGAATGTCCCACTGGTAGACTTCTGACACAAGAACTTATACTATGGCTTCTCAGCTAGAAAGTTGGTTCTTTCATTGGAAGACTAGGAAGCTGTAGTAGCCAGAGTGGGGGAGGAAATATACAGTGGATGGGTAGTCAACAAATTTCATGACTAAAGGAGAGACTGTGAGGACCTGAATCTAGAAAAGGAGGTCAGGAGTGGCAGGCAGTAAACAGGGATACTGACCGGTTCTTAGATCCATTGAGTCGGCTTGTCTGTAAAACATGAGCAGCACTGTAACCACATATTTTTTATAATCTAAAATTAATATACTCAACTCATAGGGCAGAATAAACAACCCAGAAACATGCCTTGGACCTCCAAGGAGAGGCTGTAATCCCAATACAGCAAGGTCTTCTAGTGTGGAATTCACAGAGCTTAACTCGACAGCAAGTCCTGCTCCCTGAGTTCAACAAACTCATGTGCACAGCCAGGCACATGTAAAATAATCATCAAATTCCTCAGTACATCCTCATCTCCCTCCTGTATCTTCTGAGAATCTAAGATTCCAGGCAAACCTCAACCTTCTCCACCAAGGCTTCAGCCCCTTCACCTAGTAAGAGCCTGCCCTCAAGGTCTCCTACTATGCCCACCTCCAAGGGTAGCCTTTGTTAGAATCAGTGTGTTCAGATGCTTTCTCTGCTTAAAGTTCTGCTTTACAGATCCCATCACCAAGTGCTTAGAGATTCTTCAGAGCCCTAAATGATCCAACTGAACTACCCTTTGGCACTCTTGGTCCATTACACCCACCTAACACACGTCATTCAGCCATACTAATGTGTTCCTCTGTACAAACTGCTGCTCCCAACAAGACCCTTGAACGTGTGAGATCTTACCCATCACTACTCCAATACAAACACTCCTTGGATCCCACAGCCCTCAGAGAAGCACTACCCCCTTCATAGGCTGAATTCTTAGGGGACAATCATATCATTCTGCTTGTTTTTTCTTTTACCCCATCACCTGAATATAATACCAAACTGATTAAACATTAGCTAAGATGATGAATAATTTAACATTCCCTTTATCAACATCCCAATGACAATAGCTATAAGATAAAAGCAAAGCTACCCTAGAAAAGCATCAGTCAGGAAAAGCAAAATACTCTTAGCATGTAAAATAGAACAAATTAAGAGTAAAGATGACAGAAGGATAAAGGTGTCAAAGAGGGCACACTGAGGCAACTAGGGGAAGTTCCCTACAGCAACAAGTCACCTCTATCTTAGGGCTTCAGGGACAGAGAGGAAAAGTAGGACTACTAGAGAATACTGGGAACATGATGGATCCAGGAGCTAAAAAGCTGAAGTCACAAAAAAAGACTCCACAACACACACAGAAGCACTCGTATACACACACACACACACACACACACACACACACACAGGGTGGGAGTGGGGAGGGCTGGCAAAGGCAGAAAAGGAAAGAGAAGTACCCATTGCTTCCTTCCTCTTAACTGGTATTTTCAGCAAAGCATCCTGTTGGTCAAACCCAGCTAAGAGCCACCTGGCATTGGCCCTAGCTCTGTACCAGGAAGATCAGGAGAATGTCAGGCATGGATCTGATGCAGGCTTCGAATGTAACTGTAAGCACATACACGTCTCCATCCACTCCTATGACTTTTTCTTTTGATAAATAACAATAACGTGCCATATTCTTGAGTCCATTCAGCCAACATAAAACTAAAAATTCTGTGGGCTCCTTTTCCTCATACTAGAAGGCAGGAGGAGTTTATTTAAATTTATTAAGTAAAAACAAGGCAGTAAAATGGGCCATTATTGCTAATTTTATAAGGAACATATGTAACTCCTCCACCTCACTTGAACTGAATGAACTCGAATTGACAGAAGAAAGGTTTGCAACCTACTCAAATTAATTCTCTAGGATTTGAACATTTTTATGGGAAATTATATTAATTGTAAATATAGTTCATTAAAACCATCTCTAGGACTTGGGAAATTATATTAATCATAAATATAGTTCATTAAAACTATCTCTAGAACCTACCCTGGAAAATAGCTGGGGTGTATTTCAAAGGAAAAATGCACATCTTTCAAAAAAGTCTGCAACTCACACCATTCCTCTGGCAGTCCTACTCTGTCTTTACCTTGTCAGCCCATGATGCTATGACATGCATAATAACAATGAGCAGCATCAATACATCCTCTGAAAGGTGAGGCAACACAGCATGACTGTGTTTCCACTGAAAATCTAGCTACTGAATTATTAAAATAAAGACTATAAGGTGATGTCTTCTTAAAAACCCAAATGGCAATTATTCTGTGAAATTTACGCTACAGATGACAAATCTAATAATTAGGATATAGCACAGTAAATATTTTAATTTATGGAGAGAAAGTAATTAACATTTACTAAGTAAAAACAAGGCAGTAAAATGGGCCATTATTGCTAACCATAAATTTGTCTCAAAGTGTGAATTCCCTGATTTGTATAGACAGCACTTGTCCTCATCACTGAGCTCTTTTACCAAGCCCTAAACCAATACAAGCACTCCCTGCTACCATAAGAGAACTCACTAACCAGTCACTCAGTGGAGAGAATTAATACAATTATACAATACAGGCGCTCCCTGCTACCATAAGGGAACTCGATAACCTGTCACATGGTGGTGAAGAGAGTTAATGGGAATCTGACCACTGCAAGTACTGGTTGGAATGCAGTCATTGGACATATTCATGGATACTCATACAGCTTACATATGTTCTTCATGTTTAGCACAGGGAGGAGAAAATTCCCTCTATTTAAGTCCCTCTCTAAGCAAGGTGGAAAATCCTGTATTCACGACACAGACAAGTACTCCTGTGAAAAGAAGACAGTGTGATCAGGAGTTCCCATGGCCTATTCCACGGCCCCTGTATTTCTAGCCATCTTGTACTAGCTCCGCCCCTCACAGGTCATCAAGATGAGGGTAAGAACAATGCTTCGATCTAAAGTACCAGAAGCCTAATTTTTTTCTGCTGTCTCTGGTAACTATGGAGCTCAGGCAGCCCACAGGCAGCACACATCACTGCCAGCAAGTCTGGCTGTGTGGGCACTGAAGCAGACTCTCCTCCTCCTTCCTGGGTTACAGGATACTAAAGTCTGAGATTAACCCCTGGGAATTTAAGCAATGAAAAGCAATCCTGGGACCAAGTGGGGAGCCACGCCCACTTGGCTTTAAAAGAAATAAAAATATGAGAGGGTACTGGGAGGAGAGGAAGGGCTGATAGTGGGTTGTAAAGAGAATAAACAAATTTAATAATAAAAAATAAAAATAAGAGTTCTCTCAACATTACCTGGTTATTTTGCTTTCATGTTGGCACTGGAAGTTGTTGGTTTAGTCTCATTTTTGGCCAGGTATCCCAGTTAGATGGTAAAGTCAGAGAGTGGCTGACAACCAGTAAAACCTAAAACTGGGTATATAGGGTAACTGGTTTCTTCCTGTTTTTTTCAGATCTTCAGCAGTTACTAAGCTGGTATTACCCAGTAACAATGAACCTGATCTCAAAGCAGAGTTTTACAAAGTCTTGACACAGGGCAAAGTAAGTCAGACAGACCTGAATCTAATTCTTACTATCACTGTGTTATTTATTGCTCTATGACCTTTACAAGTTACCTGACTCTCCAGGTCTGTTTCCTTATCCACTCAGGGAAGAATCTTTATTTTGCAAGACTGTACCATATAGCAAACTGAAAGACATTGGTAGATAACTGGAAACCCTGGTTTCAGAAAGGGAGTATTAATACAGCAATGTGTGAATCAGGAAGATCCTTTGCTTGCAAGCTTTTCAAGGATACCCAGGGAATCTAACTGGAAATGGTTGAGACAGCTCCAGAGATCCATTAGTCTGGATTCACAATCCACAACAAGGTATAACAGGAGTCACAATTATACATTATGGCAACATACTATGTCCCCTTAAATAACCAGCACCTTTTGTGATGCTTTCTATGCTATCTCCAGCAGAACAGATACCATATTTCTTAATGCACTGGGAATGCCCAGTGTTTCATTTTCTGTTGTTATGGTGAGACAACATTTTCTTGCACACTGTATGCTCACCTGTGGCTGGGAAAAGCTCCTCTTTTCAAGGAAATGCATTTTTAACAAGCTGAACATGTGTTCCTGCCTTCTCCCACACTGCCCAACTGTGGCCACACATCTGTGATTTCCTATCTTCTAGCTTAGTAGCTGCTCTTAAAATTCAATGAGCTCATGAAGAAAAGGCACAGAGATATTAAGAATCAGGGGGAATGACAAAACCAGCTAACCAACCAAATTAAAAATAAAAATAAACTGTTCTTTTTGACAAATGCTGAGATGGGGCCAAGATCTTTAATGTAGAAATATTTCTCCGTATTTAATTTCTGAATATTTGTCTAATTATCCTAACTTAAAACTTTTAAAGAGTATTTACACAGGAAAAGGCTTAAATGTGCAAACCTCCTAGCTTCATATGTGGCCCCACACAGAATGTTAACTTTCCTGACTTGTCCTTAAGTTTACAAATGAGACTCTACACCTAGAGAGAGTGCAAAGAATGACACACTACGTCACATTGCCAAAACTTCAAGCACAGCTAGAGAAACTCTGATCTGAGGAGTGACATGCCCTAAAGATTCAATTCAAACTTTGCTTTTTTTCTATACACAGATTAGATCAGTATAAAGCTGAAAGATTTGATTATGGCTGAGAAAGAAACAACCAGCTTGAACCAGATAAACTCTAAGTAAAAAGAGGAGGCTGGATACATGATCATGAGTAAGGAGCTGAGAGAACAAAAGCCTGTGGCTACCAGAAGTAAACAGACAGACAGACAGACAGGCAGGCAGGCAGGCAAATACGCGCACGCGCACACACACTCTCACAAACACACACACACACACACACACACACCCCTTTCTATCTAAAACTACACCTGAGCTGTTACAGCCCAGGGGTGTCCTGAGAAGTGACGCACTGGAAGAGTCTAACATCTTTGCAGATGCTTTCTGGGGAGACACAAAAACTCATAGACACTTAAAGGGGAAGCAAATTGTATGTGTGCACACATACCGAGCTCTCAGTGGGTAAAATGTGTGTGTGTGTGCACATACCAAGCCCTCAGTGGGCAATAATCTGCACTAATTACAAATGCTTCAATGGTACATGATAAGATAAAATAGCTGGCCTGGGCGTGTTTTTTTAATATCAATTTCTAAAAAAAAAAAAGAAAAGAAAAGAAAAGAAAGAAGGCAAAGAAGTGAAGAGGGGAGAAAGAAAGAAAAAAAACAGAACTACAGAAATATGACAACCAAATACAATGTACAATCTTTGACTAGATTCTGGAATGGGAAAACAAAAGATACACTTGAATATGAACTGAATATGAACCAAATAATGACACTGTGTCAAGGTTAATTTTTCTGAGTGGGACATTAACAGGAATCCATATATGAGGATTTTGTGTTGTTCTCAGGTGATAGATGCTGAAATATTTAGAAATGAAGTCCTATGTGATCTGTAACTTATTCTCAAGTTGCTCAGCCAACAGGGGCAGCCTGGTGCCAGGAGAATTTTCACTGTACTCTTCTTTCAGTTTTTCTATGAATGTGAAAGATTTCTAAATAAAAATGTAGGGGTGAGACATGGTGAGGTGTGATAAGACTCCCACACCAAACAGAGAAGGACTGTTTGTAAATCACAAGGGCATCTGAAGCTTCAATGCACTGTTGCTAAAAATAAGTTTTAGAAATGAAAGCATCCTATACACTAACTGTATTGACCTAAATCTTTCTATGTCATAGATTCAATTAAGTTATAGGATATTTTGAGACACCTAAATAGGCAATGAAGTATGGTGCAACTCTGAGTAAAATGGAACAAAAAAAAATGTCTGTGAAGAGAGAATTCTATAACATCTATATAGAACATAAAATGCTACATATAAGTAGCCATGTGTATTTTTAAGAATATAAAAATGTTCTTTTGAAACATATTTTATCTAATACTCATTCTTGCATATACAGTTGAATTAACCCTACCCCTACTGCCCCCTCACCCCGCCTCCCCACTTTACCAGTTACATCTTTTCCAGTTGAAACACAATTATAGAGTTGGAAAGCTGGCTCAGCCATTAAGAGAGTATACTGCTCTTGCAGAAGACCTGAATTCTGTTCCTAATAACAATGTAAAGAGACCCCACCCACCAGCACTTGTAGCCACAGCTCCAGGGGGATCTGATGCCTCTGGTCTCTGAGGGCACCTGTACTCTTGTGAACATATTCACATAAATACAAAAGCACATATACATAATTAAAACAAAACAACATCTTTTTAAAAAGAAAGAAAACACATTAGCTTCCTTTAAAGTTATAATTGACTTTATTTTCTACTGATACTTGCATTCCGTTGCCTTGCTGTGTAAATACGTGTGTACACTTTCCAATTTGTGTTTTTCTGAAAGAAAGGGGATATGTGAAATTTTAGTTTTAACTATTACTCAGGTTACTGTGCCATCAGTTACTTCAGGAGAGTGGTAGGTATTTAGTACCACAATCATATTGGCCATGATAAAATGAAAGTATTTCTACTTTAATGATGAAAAGTCAAGAACTGAATACTATAATAATATCAAATAAAATCTATGTGTTACTTGAGACTCTAGGAGGTGCTTTCACAGACATGAATTTCTCTGCACAGATGTAAAAATGGAAGACAGTAAGAACTAAGGTAAATAAGTCAGCTAGCTGACTGTGATAAACAAATAAAGGTGGTGAATGGCTACAGGCATTCTAAAGGTTTACAAAAGCTGTAAAGAAAAAGTCCCTGTTTATAAGCAAATAATGCAGAAGGCAGCGCAGCCTGGTGCTTTACACTAAGACTGGTGGCAAGAAACCTCTCATCTGTACTTTTAAGTGGGTTGCTGGCCTCCCTATATCATTGGGTAAATCAAGCCCTCAGCTGCCTCACCTATCAAGTGGGGTTGCTGCCTCTGACCTTGCTCACTATGGTAGCATTCAAGTTTGACAATCATAGATCTAGGTCTGATAAGGAGGCTGCAGAACATGAAAGAAAAGGACCCTTGATTAAGATTCTTGCTTCTATACCTGTGAAAGGAGATTCAAACATCAAAACTGAGAATGGAACATTTTAAGGCTCCTGGCAACACTAGTGTATTTTCATTTCCACCCATTGTTCCTGCCGGCTTGAGTCTTTTCTCCAAGGATGTGGCTGGATGTGGAAGGCTGAGAGGCAACAGGCTCAGTAGCAAGAACTCTCTGCCATGAGGAACAGAATGCTCTTGGAGGAGCATAGCTGAGTACCTAACTCTGCCAGAATCATCCAGCCCACATTTGCCATCTCTAGATGCCAAGGCAAAATGACTCGCTAGCTTTGCCAAGATTCTAAATAAAGATGTGGGAAAGCATTCCCCAAGATGTCACAGTATAGCAGGCAGGCAGATCTTCGCCTGCCCCTAAGTGCTAGACATGGAGCTAAAGGTTCCTAATGTGTTCACCATAGAAATGCGTGTCCAGAGGCCTCAGACAGACCACAACTACATACTGGGACACGAACAAAGAATTCCACAGAACCCACCTCAAATGTCTCACATCTCCTTCCAGATATGACAGAAGCTAAAACAGCCTCATGCTCACATTCCTCAAGAATTCAGGTAGCCTCCATTCCCTTGTCCCCTGTTCCTGTATACTAGGCCTTTCTACACTACACCCTTCTTTTCCCCACAGACACTGTTATGACAAGTGGTGAGGAAAACTGAACTGGTCCCATGTGGGCTGGCTGTGGAGAAACAGCATTTCCATCCCAAGTTCCACGTCTAACTCTTTAGGACTAAGCTGGAAGATGCTCCTCTGGATGAGTAGCACACAGCCACTCTAGCTAGCCACATGATAATCTGATGGAAGATGCAGGTTCTTCCATACAATGGGAAGGCATGCACTTTGAAGAAGCAAAGGTCGACTTGACAGAAAGTATTAGAAGACATTTGGCTATATATAAAGTATATGTATCAACAAAGCAATCATCAATAAGGCTGATTCATTCCTTTCCCCCTATCTGACTTCAGTTCTCACTGGTCAGAGGGAGTATGATTTTTGTTAATCCCTTAAAACTGTACTATATCTTCTAGGACACTCTTGCTAGCTCTGATAAAATCTACCTAGAACAACTAACTCCACTAACCCCATTCCTCCACCCCACCTCTGCACCACAAGGTCACAGAAGAAGCCCAAATGACAACCACCAAGGCCAGGAATACACTGGGACAGAAGTGCTTTCCTAGGTCTGCTGCAAGTTTTTAGTTCCAGAACTGCCCATGGGAGAATGAATGGTGCCCAGCAGCATGACTTCAGGCTGCATTTTATTACAGGCTTCTGTATAAATCACCAGAACAAAGCCTGTGTGAGCTACCAAAATGTCTGACAGAAACAGTACCACAAAACATTAGTAGCTATTTTTTTTTTAACTATTACATGTTTATATCACCAGAAGACCCGTAAGCTTTGCACTCCCAGCATCTCTGGCAATGTGCCAATATTTTATTTTCTATAGACCCTTACCTCCATTTCTAGTATTAGACATTTTGTCCTGTGTAGACAAAGTTCACCTAAAACAGTTCAGAAACCCTATCTTGTTGGAGGACATATTCTAAGAGAAAAAGAAACCAATAACCCTAACCCTAATATGGAATATGGAAATGGGACAAAGCCCTTCCTAGACACAATACCTACAGTTTCTTGCTAAAAAACTGAACCTGAAGAGCCCAGGCTGGGCCATAAAGAAGCAGACTCGTGAAACCCTGAGGTACCTGTGGGTTGCTCTATAGACCCAGGACTCATCTAGACAAAGCTGACAAGGTCCCTCTAGGTTCTCAGGTTGAGGACAGAGGAGAAAATGAACTCCAAATCTTCACTGCTGCTCACACCAGAGCGGCTGATCCACTCAGTTCCGAGGAAGGAGGTGACATCATGTCCATACAGTACTTAAGGGACTGACTCACTAAGGGTGAGATAAGAAAGGCCACTGCTATAGTTTATATGTAAAGTGTCCCCAAAGGTCTGTGTGCAGTTTCCACCTCAGTCAAGTCTAAGCTTGAGTTCTGTGTCAGCAGGAGCCACCCTTAGGGGTTAATGGGATGCTCTCAAACAAGTTCAGGTCTAATTTTCTAACTCTGCTCCAGGAATCCTCACACTGAAAGATAAATGGAGTGTACCTTAATGATGGGAGCATTGGAATATAGCCAATGAAGCAGGTCTCTAAAAGGGCTCACTCTCAAGCAAACCTCTAATGGAGCCCAGTCATCAGCCCTTCATCAACCAAACTTACAAGACATAGAAGGCAATCACTTTAGCCAGAATCAGAAAAAAAAAAAAAAAAAAATCCAGAGTAAGATCATCCAGGTACTTTCAGGTACTACAATTACTAAACACAGCCTATAAAATATAAAATAAGTAGACTTAAAGATCTTGAACAAATCAAGATTCTAACATACTAAGAAAAACATTATTTTCAGAAAAAAAAGATATTTGAAGGTAACAAAATTTCCATAAATGAGACATTTACAGTAAAGATTTTAAAAAGATATAATAAAGAGAAAATCAATAAGCTATTAGAAAGTATAGAGAAAATCACCCCAAATAAAACGAAAATAAAGAAATCTAAAATACATTTTTGTTATCGTCATGATTTGAATGGCGAACACTGGCAAGCTGAAGTCCCAGGTGTATACAATGCACAGGCCATGGAATCTGTGGTTAGTTAGCTTAGATCTCCTTTCCTTTCTTCTAACCACACTTTTTTTCTCTTTCTCTAGGTATAAATCTCATAACTAGAAGCCATCATACATGACACAATGTCAATGCTGGGTAGTCAATGCTGTAAATGTATATAAGCAAATCAGAGGACATGTACAAACATATTATACACATTTGTTACTAGTATTCATGTTGAGATTTAATACACACACACAAATACACACACACACACAACTCCAATTATAGAAAACACAGATTAGAAGCTGGGGTGGTCGATCTTGGTTGTCAACATGCTTGGAACTATAGTCAAATAAACAACTTCCTCTGGTTGGTCTGCGAGAGAATTTCCTGAAGCATTAACTGGTACAGGGGTCCCCTCAGGGTGTGCAGCACTTTTCACAGCAGCCCCACAGCCCCACATGAGGAGATCTGAGGGAACAGTGTGCTGCTCCTACTTGCCCATGCTCACGCTTTGCTGCTCAGTCCATCTACTGTTGCTGCGACTCCTGCCATTCCTTATTGATGTCATGACACAGCTGTTTCCATCTTCCAACATGGACTGAAAGACCAGGGGCTCTGCAGGAGCCGTCTAGGCCTGCAGCGCCAGACTGCAAGAGCTGGGGCATCCAGCCTTGTGAACAGAGCAGCTACAAGCTTCTCAGCTTCTCTAGTATAAAAAGTCAAAACTGGACTGCCTCGCTCCAACTATGCAAGCCAATCTAATACATCTCCTTTATTAGATATGTTCACTCTATCAGAGTTCCTCTCTAGTGAACCCTGACTAATACAGAACCCCGTTATTAACCTGAGAGTAATGCTGTTTCCGAGTGGGTGATTGTGCAACCATGGATGGGGCAGTCACAACAGCATTTTCTTCATCTGTACATCGGAAGGACTAAACCAAACGACTTATGCGTTTCTTCCTACTCTGGCTTCATGATATCTGCAGCTTCCAGAACAGTTTCTGCACTACCTGCATATTTTACTTGTAGGACAAAGCTCTGTGCAGAGCTTTGCTTGCATTTTACTCTAACAATCATAATGATCTGGATTTCTGGGCTAGTGGAGATCAGAAATAAGAATCCCGAGTGGAAAGTGAGCAAGAAACGGCTCCAGAGTCAAATACACTGACAGTAGCTGAAAAGGAGGAGTAGGGTGGGAGGTAATGGTTGCAAACACTGTACTGTAAAGTCTAAAAAGAATATACTATTGCTAACATTTACTGTGTGATCAGATAGCTTTGTACACCTCAATAGCTCTTCAAGGCACCATTATATTACAACTCCAGCACTAACTGATGTTGCTGATAACCTTACACAATCAAATAAAGATTACCTTATGTTCAAGATACTCTATTTAAAAGTGGAGAAAACACATAATATGTTTTAGAAAGCGACCCATAAATAAGTTTAAAAATATCAAGTTTTAGATAGTTGTAAAATTCTTTCATACCTTCTCTTCCTACATACATACATACACACACACATGTTTTCTAAACATGGCTCAATCAAGCTGCCCCCCAAAAAACCCATAAACTGCTTTTTCAGAACCTTAAACCGAAATTCCTCTAAATAACACACAAAGGGTTGACCAACCAACTGTATGAAACCAACATATTGATAAAGTAAAATCATTGATATAACTACAGTTAGAGCACATGCGGCAAATGGTACAGGAGACTGATCGGTAGAGGTGAGAGTGCTTCTGAAGGGGAAAGCTTCCAAGAACCTACTGAGAGATGCAGAAAACCCACAACAAGGAAGGAGACAAATGTTCCTCCATGAACAAAGGGGAGGTGGTCACCCAGCCCAATGCAGGCAAAGTCCATCAATACCATGAGACAGACAGGTATGCCACTAGGAAACTTTGGATCACTGGAACAGTGTAAGAGATGAAGAGAACTCTCCACTCTTGGAAGCCTGTGCTCACACACACCTGTGTTAGAGTTAAAGGAAACAGGCAAAGCTCTCCATCCCTAGAACACAAAACCAAGAGTACACAGTAACAAAGACTCAGAGTTATAGGCAGGAATGAAATCTGAGGAGTTATAATTTCCACAGATTTCATTAAAGGAAATCACAGAAATGGGGGAAAAAAGTTAACAGAACACTGGCACATTTCATCTTCTAACTTGGCTAGATAAGTATCACCTACGTGTGAATGGACATAGTGCTAAACAGATGGGATTGCAGTGTGCCCAAGACTCACTTCCACAATGTTTTCCTGACTTGCTATTTTGTGTCTCAGTTTTAAGTTAAAAACAACTTTGTGATTACATTCAGAATTAAGGGTCAGAAGGGCTTATCAGCTGGTCCTCTCTAGATCTAGTGAAGTCTTTCTAAACTGATTAGGCCCTTCAAAACAAGCTATTAGTGATACCTGCTATGTTTAGAGAGCAGAAATACTGCTGACTTACCTAACTTTAAATAGATGTCATTAGGATTTCAAAAATAAATTAAACCCAAAGTACTTTACAAAAGCATTGCATCATCATTTTCAGAGAGGCAAGACTTCTTTTTGGAGCAATCTGCAGGCTTGGATTCAAGAATGAATATCCAGCACAACATGTGCTGTGTGCACTGTTATCAAGTCCCTAGGGGGTGGGCGTCACAACATATTTATTCTCCTTTACACAAGCCTTGTTGTTAATAGTATATACTCTTGTAAATAAAAATTCTATAAATTGCTGCAATGTTCCTGATTCATTCTGTAGCTGCCAGGACCAATTCTGAACAACTCTGTATGGAAAACCCCAAATGCTTTTTTAGACAGACTGATAGTGAGAAAAAAGGAGAGTGCCTTTGCTCACACAAATGAAAAAGAAATGGCTTTTATGACTTTGCCCAGTTTTAGAGGCCTTCTGTTTGCTGGGGGGGAGGGGGAGTTGGTGTTACATACAGATAAGAGCTTCCAGACAAGCAACACAAGAGTAGATCACTGGTCTCCAATCAATCTCATCAATGGCACAGCCTGGTTCTCGGAGGAATTTATCTACTGTCCACACTGAGCATCCTTACCATCGGGGCAACAAGGGCAAGTGTCCTCGCTACTGTTTCCTACTTTGGGAATGAACCAGGGCCCAGGCAGTTGAAATCACAATGAGTGAATGTTCATTCAGAGTCTGTGTGTGTGTGTGTGTGTGTGTGTGTGTGTCTGTGTGTGTGAGAGAGAGAGAGAGAGAGAGAGAGAGAGAGAGAGAGAGAGAGAGAGAGAGATCATACAGGCTTGCATAAGCATATACTCCAAACAAATCTGAGGCCTGGACAAATTCTTTAGCAAATAGATATATTTTGTTTCTAATTTTCTTCCTACTTCATATCCAGAGTATTTCAACAAGAGAAACTAGAATGATACTGATAAACAGGAAATAACCAACTCACAGCAAATAAACTAGGATCCTGTTTATAGTTCTGTAGGCCAATAATTAGTTAATAATTTAAGGGCAATCTGTACCACAGAAGGAAGTTTTACTAGGTCAAAATAATAAATGAGGCTGCACCCTTGCTAATAAAAACAGAGAATGCTGTCCTTGGTTTGGCTGTAATCCTGCCAATAAGTAGCAAAATGGGCTGACTGACCTTTTCAGTCTGAAGATTCATGATGGAATTCCATAAAATCCTAAAACTAAGATAAAATAAAAAGATAAAATATCTGTGCTCCTAAAAAACATTCAGAAGGTTCAATAATTCAAAACCAGGAATGGCAGCCAGGTCAGGATGGCAACTTGACAGAAGCAGACAGGGCACAGATAGCCAGTGAACATGGGGTTGAACAGGTGAAAAAGACATTATATTTATACATACGTGCATTTGAACATAATGATGTTTATAAATGCACATACATGCATGAGCACACACCTAACAAACAATAGTTAAACTCAATTGAAATAGGAGAATCACCTGGGGACAAAGCTGTGGTGTGAGTCTAAGGCCATGTAGTGTCTACTGGCAGACACAGGTGTCAGGGTAGCTCTGGGACAAAGGCACAGGCTCTGAAGCCACACTACTGGGTTTTAATCCTGGCTTCTCCACTTACCTTCTGATTGCAGTAACCATAGTAACTGCCTCACTGGGTTGTTAGGAGGTTAAAATAAGCTAATCTGCCACAGAACAAGCACTCTGTTAGTAGATCATTATTGTAAACGCAGCTGAAAACTCCAGCTGTGGGCAACTGAAAACACCCTGAAGCAGAAGTCAAGACTATGAGCCTATGAAGGTAAAGATCTTGAGTGGCTCCCTGAAGAAAGCTTTGAGCCAAAACTCTTAGATCAGTCAGATTTGCCACCAGCTGGAAGACAGACATAGAGGAGACACCCACCTCAGGTCATGGGGAAAGACAACTCTGAAAAGGCAGATCCCTGACCTTGTACCTGGCTCCAGGGTATGGCAGGACTCTGGTACTACCTAAGCTGTAAGAGGTTGAGAAATTAATGCAGAAAACTGTTCATTCAATAAAGACCAAGGGGTCCTGGCAGAAGCTGTCATGAATTCATCCTGGAGACATCTTTACCGTACAGGGTACAGTCAGGTTGAAAATCACATTAAGCATAAAGGAGAACAAATGATAACAAACCCACACCTAGAACCAACCTGGCTAACACTTCCAGAGAGAACAAATTACCTACAGACACAGACTCTTCATCAGCAGTAACAGATGCCTGAGGAAAGTGGAATCGCATCCTCAACGTGCTGAGGGGAAATAAATGTCAACATGGAATCTTACACTTTTACTGCAGACTGAGGGAGAAGCCAAACAGCTGGAAGTACACAAGAACTGAGAGCTCATCACCCACAGACCCAGAGTGCAAGAGACACTAACATTTACAAAAGGGTTAGACACTAGAACGTGTTCGCTAGAGAGGACAAACTGAGGGCTTTTTCCCAAAGAGGGTTTCTTCTGTGTCCCATGCCTGAACCTACAAAACATATCTGAGAAGATTTGAGAGAAGATGTGAGGAGAGTCACATCTCCCCCTTGGGCTAAGGGAGGGAGTGGTCTTTCCTCCTGTGCTCTGAAGACATCTGTTTTTGAAAGGTGTCCCCCCCCCACACACACATACTTGTCTTTATTCATTTAACCTTAATTTTTAATACTTTAACTGATACTGAAAAGCAGTGGTGCCCAACCCCAACCCCGACACCCAGTTTTGTTCCTAGATGTAACCACCTTCAGATATTTGGGCAGTCTCATCTGGTATTTATCTTCCTATTTTTAAATAATACTCTGTGCCAGGAGACCTTTGGAAAAATCTATCACCTGCTGGTGAAGGCTAAGGTTGCTCGGCCATTTGCCACGTGACAACCCTTCCTAAAAACCGGAAGAAGGATAGGCTTGGTAAGCTGTTACAATTAAAGACACAGTGCATGTGTTTAGAACTTAAAGCCATACGATGTGGCCCACTTCGTTTCCAGAATTAATTGATATGAGTTTCAAGGTCAGAGAATAATAACAAGAAACATTTCCCAGTATTTTTATGTAACTATATCATAAGCATCTATTCATGCTGCATTACTTTTTAGCTGCTAAAAACCAGAACCTGCCTGCCCTAATAATAAGCTGGGTAACATGGAAGCCGTGAAGCCAGGCTGCTAGGATGGCAGTTCACTATGCCAACGGACAGGAGCACATGCAAGAGCCTGAATATGGGTGAGGGCTGTGAAGTAGGAGGGAAGAAAGTCTCCATCGTTTGCACTTTGGGAGCAAAAAAGGAAGAAGATGGAAAGCACCACAGGAAAGTGACTTACTTGTATCTGTGTATAAAATAAAAAGAAACCTTGGTGAATAAATCCCTCAACTAAAAGTCTGTCTCAAGGCAATCTAAAGCATGTATTTATTACCCAATTAAAAATGTAAGCAACACAATAGTGGAAACCAAACAGTAACAACCTCACTCCCACCCCTTTTCTAAAAGAAAGATAACAAATCCAAGCTACTAACTAGATACAGAACGAGGAGAATTGGGCACGTGAGAGCCTCTAATAAATAGCCAAAAAAATCAATTAATCTCTGTCTGTCTGTCTGTCTGTCTGTCTCTGTAGGAGTTTAGAACATGACTCCTAATTATGGTAAATACAAGTTTAGTTCTGTTCTTGTACTCAAGAATATCTGAGTTGTGCCATAGAGTTTGTTAAATTAGAGGGTAGGGCTTCTACTATTTCTTAAATATGCTCTCTACTGAGGGATTTACTGATTTTAATTGCTTTGTAGAACTTCCTATCATCTTGTAGTTGCCTTCATTTGCTTCTTTGTACTTGGTGTGTACTCTCCTCAGAGAGCTGAGCTTATAGACACCGGCTGTTTGCACCTCCCGATCTTCCCAATCCTCCCTGAAGCTACACTCCTCTTCTCTGGGGCCTGGAGGAGCTGATGCAGAGCTGGCTACCTGGAACGCTTCTTTACTCCAGGAACCTGGATAACGGAAGGCAAATCTTAAGAAGCTGCCTGTTTAAAACTGCCATTATTCTACCAGCACACTTGATTGATAGTGGTGAGGCAGAATTCTCAGTTGGAATAATTTATTTTCTGCTAAGAATATTTAGGACTTTGTTCCACTCTTTTCCAAAAGTAAGTACCACTACTGAGAAGTCTGCTTTCTGCCTGACTCCCATCTTTTGCATATGACCCACCCTTCATTTCCCTCTCTCTAAGGGGCTCCAGCATCTTCTCTTCCTTCTGTCCCAGTGGTCATGAACTTCATGGCATGCCTGTATTTGAGGACAATTTTATCCTTTGTGCTGGGTGGTTGGCAGGCCCTTTCCATTCAGAGATACATGTGCTTTGATTCTAGGAAATGCATCTGTTATTGTCTGTGTGATAGCTTCCTCACACCTACTTTCTACCCAACAGATACTGAACTACCCAGGCTGAGTCCCTAATTTTCTTCTATTATTCAGTTTCATTATCTGTTTTGTCTTTGAGAAATATTCTTGTTGATTTTTTTGTTCTAAGTCTTTGGAAGGTTTTTGGTTTTTTTCTATTGTTATTATTATTGTTGTTGTTGGAAGGTTTTTGGTTTTTTTCTATTGTTATTGTTGTTGTTATTATTATTTAGCGTGGGAGTGAAGGGATAGGCCAAAGCGCCATAATTTTAATTTCCAAGAGCTTTATTCTTGTATCTTAAAGGATATTTACTAAAGCTTTTAAGCATTTTTTAAAACTTGTCTATCTTTTACTGTCTACTGTCTCCTAGCTCACTTAACTTTTGTCTTTATTAAGGGCTCTGTCTATCATGTACTGTCTGGTGACCTGTGTCAAGCTACATTTTAAAGTGAGTTATTCAAGTGCTCATTAAACATTCTCTGTGAATCACCAGGGCCTGCTGACTGGCTGCCTCCCACTTGGGCAGTCGGGAGGCTATGCAGCTTTTTTTACTGAGAGCCTCACACTCCTGTGCAACAGTAGCAGTCTCTAAGTACTCCCTCTGGCCCACAGTCTATAGCTACCTTTACAGATTCTTGTTTGGAGAAGGACAGAAAAGGAAAAATGGAAAAACCAGGTCTCTGACCTTTTGGAAAAACAGGCAGAAATAAGGTGTGAGCACTAGAGGTCAGAAGGCAGACATCAGCGCCTACTCACTGCTAGTGCCTACGGAACCTGTTCTGATCCTTAGTGCAAGGCAGATCCTGGTTTTCTTCTATCCTCTTGTCTTAGTCAGGGTTAGTATTGCTGTGATAAAACACCGAGACCAAAAGTCATGAGGAGGAAAGGGATTATTTGACTTTCATATCCTGAATCCATTGAGGGAATCCAAGTCAGGAATTCAAACTGGGTGGGAACCTGGAGTAGGAGCTGATGCTTTGCAGGGATGAGGCTTGCGTCTCATGGCTTTCTCAGCCCTGCCAACCCAATACCATCCAAAACTGGCTGGGGCCTCCCCCATCAATCACTGATTAGGAAAATGTTCTCCAGGCTTGCCTACAGTCCAATCTGAAGGAGGCATTTTCTCCATTGGGTTCCTACCTCTCGGATGACTCTAGCTTGTGTCAAATTGACAGAAAACTTAGCCAGCACTCCTGTGTACAGTCCATTTACTTTTTGCTTAGTCAGTTTTACAAACTGTATTATGACTGCCCATCCTATGTTTCTATTTCTACTATGTACACATGTATTAGCAGGTACTGTCACAGTGTGCTTAGTTGCTCCGTGAGGGCAAGATGACCTGGCTTAGAGCTGTCTCTCTAGAGCTAGTACAGGGCAAGCACTTGGTAGACAGAAACAATGTCAGCTGAGTGAAGGACTGGAGGCAACCATAGAGGTAGATAATAATAATTCAAGTAGAAGCCTGTTGTTTCCTGAATCAGGAGATAATGCCAAGCACTTTGAATGCACTCAGTTAAGTGTTTACTGATTGAGCTTGAAATATTTTAAAGCACTGTTTTTCTCTTATGGTTACAGGGACCTTCTGTAATCAGGCATCTCTTTTAACAGGTCAGCAGGCAAAATAAATCACACATAGCCCAAACGCATTCCACAGAAACACTTCAGACTCTGAACAACACGTCACTACTTTTTGAACAAAGCAAATCTCTTCTAAATTAAGGACTCATTAAAATAAAACTTAGTAACTTTCTATTTTGCAAATAAAATAAGTATTTTTACTGAGAAATGTTAGTCCAATATACTATTATGGCTAAATGACATAATTGCAGTGTATATATGGTGATAAAATGCAAATAAGGATGCCAACTGTTGTGTGTAGCAGTTGCTTTTGCTGTCACTGCCAAAACAACAAATTGTGCTTAATAACTCATGGGGATCTTTATAAAGATGAAAGTCACCACTCACTATGTGTTAACACTAATAGGTTAGATTTATGAAACACTTATTACTTGCAGTGACTAAGCATTTTAAAAGAGTTTATTCATTTAATTCTCATAAAAATCCAATGAGTCTAATACATTACCCTCACTTTGCAAGTTAGCAACTTAGGCAAAAGAAGATTAAGTGATCTATCTACACAGACATTCTATTTGTCTCGATGAAAATTTTATCTTTAGCACTTTCCTATGCCACTAAAACATTTTCATAAACATTATTAGTGGCTTCATAATACTCCACTGTATACATTTATCATGATTTACTCAACCATTCCCCCCACCACTGGGAAACTCTGGTTGCTTCCAATCTGACATTATTACAAATAGTCCTGGGGTAGACATCACTGTAGAAAAGTCTTTAACCATTTTTTTCATTGTTTTTATATGACAGACTCCTAAAAGAGTCAGTGGGCCAATAATACTTGTTGGATGACTAAAATATACAAAACAATATCATTTTGCCTAACAAAAATCTCTTCATATTCTCATAAAATATGTTCTTATCTCAACAAGTGAGTATTCTCCTGTATTTTTTGTGGTTTAATTTTTACATTTAACTTGTAAATAAATATGTATTTGTTATTTGTAATAACAATATATATTAACTTGTAAATATATATTAAATGTACAACATTATACAAACACACATACACACATATGTATACATGAAATTTGTTTTATGCACAGAAGTTGTATAGTTTTTCTCTAAATATCTAACCAATTTTTCCAAAATCATCAATTAAGTAAATCATTCTTTCCCAATGATTTTTGTTCTGTGTGTGTGTGTGTGTAGTATGTGTGTGTATGTACGTAGTATGTGTATGTATGTATGTAGTATGTGTATGTATGTATCTATGTGTATGGCATGTATATACTGTCATGTATACATCCCTCCCTTTACCAAACGTTTCTGAGCAGATACTTTCCCCTGGTGATTAATTTACTTTTTTTGAGGGGAAGAGAAACAGAATCAATAAAATAAGCGCTATATTTTAATATGTTCATGAATTGTTTGTGTAGAAATAGATAAAACATTAAAAATACAGACTGATAACTAGACAAGAAAGAGGAGCTCTATTTAAAGGCAAATTATTGCCAGGAAAACATGTAAAACAGAAGTGAGATCTAAGGAGCAGAGCACATGAAACCAAGACTCCTTTAGAGTTGGTAAAGGAAAGTAGCCATGAGGAACATCAGGAGTCAGAGGTAGAAGATGCAGGAGGGAAGGGAAGGGAAGGGAACAGTTATGTATTACCCATACTTGACATAGCTGATTACACAACGACATACGATTCTACTCCAGTTTTCAAAGACCATCTCTCAAGTTCTTCATTAGTTACAATTACCAGATACAGAGTAAAAATATCACAATACTGTGTCCATGGGCCTCAGAGGCGCCCTAGAACATCTTAAATTGGATGACAGGCAAAGAAGAGAGGAGTGAAATGCTTTAAGTGATGTCTTGGTGTGAGGATCTTCATATTCCTCAGCTGCAGACCAAGACAGGTTCTTTAAAAAGAAGGACCCTTGTGAAGAGCAGGCTGATCAGCAAAGCTGAGAGAACAGCCATGACAACTCCTGGAACCATGAGTGCTGCTGGCTCCGATGAAGAAAAGCAAACCCTTGCTTAAGAAAACTATATTGTAGTCTTTCCTGCCATCTCAATCCAATGTTCACACATTTTCTCAATGCACTCACTGTTTAACTGATCACAGAGCAGGACCTTCCTAGGGTACAGGACATGTCTTTCCAAATATGCTGACCTGCTAGTTATTTTGAATTGTCTGTAATACTTAACTCTATTTAGGCACAACTGAAGAATCAGTTATCTGCTTATATCTGCTTATCCCAAACTATGTTTCTAAATGTACCCTAAGACTCTGCTAGGTATCACATTCCCAAATGAGGGGAAAAAAAAAAAACCTTCAAAAGGCTCAAAAGCTTACATCTAGATTCTTGATGGTCAACTATAACATAAGGAAAAAAAGTTCTCAGCAAAGAAGGAAAAAAGGTAGAAGTGCTGTATAAACTGACTTGTGTCTCACTCATCTAAGGCGATATTGTATCTACTATATGTGAGTCTTCACCCAAAAAAGAACCTGTTTTTAAAGAAAACATACCTCTTCTCCAGCAAACAAGAACTCCTCCTCCATAGGCAGACACTTTATGGTAGAAAGAGAACCTGAGTGGATGGGACCACATGTGTACAGCAAAGGTCTCTGTAGCTGACTTCCTTTAGAGACACAACAGCAAACAGGCAGTGACCAGGGAGGTGGTCTGGACAGATGTGATCCCATACAATGAAAGGCCCAAATAAGAAGAGTGCTAAGTCTGAGACTGAGACGCTGCCTTAATCCAATCAAAGCTCTGAGTAAAGCATACAAGGCACTGCCAACAGCCTGGGCAGTTCAAACAGCCTTCACTTGTATTTAAACGTCTGAGAATACAGAACACACTCTAGACAGTCCCTGCCTGTGACACACTAATCATCACCCTGTCTACACATGCTCCTAAAGATGGAAGCTCCATTCCCACTTAACAGTACAAAGTTCCTGAACAGAATGTGAGCCACACAGTGGCTTAAATATTTACACTGCTCCTTCCATCTTATTCTTCAAAATGCAACTCATTACGTAAAAGTGCCACACTGAAAGTCCTGCTGATGGTGACACTGGCTCTGTCACTCCTTGGGATAGAGTGGAATGAGTAGCTATATTGATAACCAACTCTCTTTCATATGTAGTGGTTTTTCTCCATTGCCAACTGCATTTTAGCTTTTAGTAACTGAAATCACTCTGCTCTTGCACTGTAAAACTGCATACTCCGTGTTCGTTTCTTGGGCACTCCCCACTCCTCCATGTATCTCTTTAACTCCTACTTGACTTCTCAGTGTGGACACTACTTCTTTCCAGTCATTCCTCCTTAACAAGATATACCACTACAATTTTTCATAATGATACTTTCTCTTCCTCAATTACATGTCCCTCCTTTGGGTTCCAAAACCACCCTACTGCCTTTGCAAGAATTGTCATATTGTACTCTACTTGTTTGTAAGACATCAGCCCTGTCCATCTTTAAACTGCTCCTAAAGCAAAGATCTTTGCTCATCTGCATTAGACAGTTCCTATCAGTATCTGGTGTCTGATAGGCATTTAAAAGTGTTTGTAAAAGGAGTGAATAGATGCCATGAATACACTCAGATTTAGAAACACAGTTATAGAAACATGTCTTTATGAACAATTAATGCATCATGCTTAATTCCCTAATCATGCAAAATTCCCTAAGCAGGTAGGTCCTTATCTATATTCAGTATGACATAAACATTTTCTAATGAAAACAGACAATATAAAACACCTTACCGGTAAAGTTCCAGGTAGAGATGCATCAAAATAAGAAACCAAAGAATTTGGAGGTGCTGCAAAGCACACTTGAGCTCCAGAGAAGAGTTTAGAGTTGGAGGAAATCTGAGCATGAATTTCCAATCCTACTACAGCTGCCCATTTGTGTTCACTAAAGGGAAAGAAAATGTCTAAAATGTTACATTTGTTACTATATATAGACTCTTATAAGCCTATATTTCAAATAATAATCTTACTTATGTTTTAAACTAAAATTTCATATGATTATATTTTAAAATTTGTCATTTTATTGGTGAATAAATTAAGTGTATCTTATTAGTTAATAAACACTACATAAATGACTCAGTAAATAATAAAAGCTTATCTTCTCATCATTATTTAGGTTTAATACAAATGCCAGGATTCTAGTTCTAGAGAAATGATGGCTAAAGAATAAATTATCATCCATATTTTGAGTTCATTATTAACAGCTTGTAGGTAAAGAAGCAGGGTTACACAGATACCAAAGACTACCATGACATGGTATTCCTGAAAACTTGTGAAAAAGAACAGTAAACCATTAGAGAAAACATTGTTTTCATCCTCCAAGTCACATCCAGGTCTTGAGATCTAAACTCAAAATCTTTCATTTGTTCATACTTGACTGCTAACAAATCTTAGTAAATGCTATAAAATGCTATGCTAATATCGCTTATCTGACCATTTCTACTCTGGTGAGCCAGTACACAGTTCTCTTTGGGGAATTAAAATTTTCTATTCCTATGTATGTTCCTATTCTTCACTTCTCCCCAGCAATTTTCTATATTATACAGATTTTTATTTATGTGGATTGATTTCTTTTAAGCATTTCAATAAATGAAGGAATGAGAAAAGATTAATTCTTTCTTTGTAAAATTTGGAAATAAAACTTGCAAGTGAGAGGAAATAAACTAAGAAATTCAGAAATTCTGCATGCTCTTAATTACTAATCAAAGTATTTTTGCAGTTTCATTTCATGGAAAGAAAATGGTCTAGTTTATAAAGAGAATAGAAACGAGATGCTTTTGGACATTTTTCCTCTCTTCTTTACTGAAATGCTAAGAGTGCCAACCTCAATAAAGCAAAACATTAAAAATTTCCCTTATGTTTCTGTATTTTAAAAAGCTTTAAACCATGTACACTGAAGCAACTAACAGCTGCGCACAATAAGCGATTCTTTACATAACCAGGGAAAGATTTCGTCAGTCGACTACATCCTCCTAGGTATAGACAAATACGCCCATCATAAAACAAACCACAGACAGCTAGTGCCTTCCGACTAATAAAACCACTAATAACATCAAGATCTCCTATCTGGGGCTTTGTACAAAGGACATTTTCTGTCTTTAAATTATTGCTAGCCCGTAGTAACGCCAAATGCCCGCTACATACGAGTCAGAGTAGTTTCACAGACCCCACACTAGTTAGTAGGACAAAGTATTCCAGTCTTCTGCCTGCGAAGGCTGCTGGAGGAAACGCTATTTTACACTCGCATGTGGTCCAAATATGCCTACTTTAGGACAGAAATTTAAGTGTTAAGTTGAAGGTGGCAGGCCTGGTTTTGTGTTTTCATTTAGGTTCAGTTGCTCACATTACACAGGTGACCACCCTCCAGCACACTAAAACCCTCAGGCTGGGCTGCCGGAGCGATTATCCTCGTTCCGCATTTCCACGAGACAGGCAAAGGTACGAAGAAAATATACCCTTTCCTCGGCTTCTGAGCCGTGTGGAGGGAAGGCTGAGCCAAAGAACTCTGTCTCCTAGCCCAGCTGGATGTGGGCCCAGTCTGAGAGCCACTTCGGTGGCGGGAACCGCCGTCTATCCACGTTAAAGCCCAGCGTCTTCCAGGGAAACCCAAGCGCAGCACGGGGGCGGCCATTGCACCGCTTAAGTCCGAATCAGGTGATCGGACTTCTGCAGCGAGGCTCCCTGGGAAGCGTAGTTCTGGCAATGCGCCACAACACTTGTAGGCTTGGACCGGAAAACTACTATTCCCGGCAACCCAACTCAAAGGCCGCCGGAAATCTGTTGGGAGGGGCGGAACCAGAGAAGTGGGAGGGTGTGTGGGTCCTGTGTGACTCCTCCTAGCGGGGAGTTGGAGAGCTTTGTAGCAGTAGTGCTTGTGTGTGTATGTGTATGCTTGACAGCTCTTTGAGGGAGAGCCAAAGCTAGGAAGCCTCACCAAGGATTTCAACTCAGCTTAAGCCCGTGAGTTGAAACAAATGACCCTGACCACCACAAAGGCTTCCTGGACTCTCCAACGCATTTATTTTCTCTGTTTTGCTTGCACACTTCGTACACAAATTTGTGCATTATTTCAACCGACACTTATTTGCTATACAGACCTAGTTCAATAATTAGGCAACATTGACATACTAGAAAGCAAGACTTTATTGCTCTTATATTTTGTAGAATTGACATTTTAGGGAGAGGAACATACAAAAAACATTTTAAAAATAAATTGTTTTCATGTCATTCATGTATGTATGTATGTATGTATGTATCTTTTATGTGCTTTTTACTTTTTTTTTTGCCAGCATCTGAAACAATTTCTTATGTTAAAAAGTTTTGACAGAAAAAAATTACCACCTCAATGGGTTTATTTTGTTGTTTGACCTCAGAACTCATTCTGGGCTGGGCATATCCCTCAGTGGTACAGCATTTGCCCACCATGTAGAAGGTGCTGGGTTCTACCCTCAAGAAGGCAAAACCAAACAGAGCCTTTCATATCCCTCGTTGAAATTCCAGGTGATTTTTTTTATTTGAAAACTTAGTCTACAATAGTCCTCACTTTCATCATCCAATTTTAACTGTTCACGTAGTACCTAACAGTTAGCTTTGATTTCAGTGGATCCTTGTCTGGTATTCACCACAGTATTTCCAGAGTGCAGAGTAGACACCTTAAAAAATATTTGTGATGCAGTGTGGTGAATGTATTTGACAAATGGGGGCTGTTGAGAGAGTATATTCTTTAGAAAAGAGATAACAAATCGGGGTAGTGGTGAAGGATAAAGTAAAACATCTATTTCTGGGAAATGTGTATGGTGAGATTGGGGGCAACTTTGGGGGTTCTGACTTATGTGTCTAGTGTAAGGTAAAAAAGCCAGAAAAGGAACCTATTCTTTGTAGAAACGTAGGTGCTTAGTTGCCTTGGAGATCTCCAAGAGGAGCAATCTAATGGGAGTCACTGATGCCCAATTATAGAGAAAGAAAAGATATGTACTTTCCATATTTCACACTGATGCAATTTTAGTTATTGATCACTAACCTACAGATTAGGCATCTACAATTAATGATCTGTTTTCATTCATATTTACAAGAAGTTATGGTATTATGTAATATGCTCCCTCCATTTGAAAAAAATAAATTGTAAACTGGGCAGGAGAGATAATTCAGTGGTTAAGAGCACTTTCTGCTCTTCCAGAGGACCCGAGTTTGTCTCCCAGCACTCCTGTCCAGTGAGTCACAACTGTCTGTAACTCCCAACTCCAGAAGCTCTGCCGCCATCTTTGGCTTTCTGCAGGCACCACCCACAGCACTGCCCCAATCATGTCTCTCTCATACATACATATAAAAAATAATTTTAAAAAGAGATTGTCATTTACTGTTTCTATTTTTTTTTTTACTTTTTTAGCTACCTCCCATGAATAATCTGACTTGCTATAGCAGAAATACTTTCATATAACTAAAGAAGAAAATGAAAGTGAGTAAAACACTAAGGTGGAAACATTTCAAAATGTGTTTCTAACTAGTACCTTTCATTCTTTGGGTCTTTGATATATGGGTGTCTCTTTTTTGAGTCCCCACATTTTCTACATTAGCTGTATATGGGTTTGCTTTTTCTTGTTTAGCTCCCCGCGTGGGTTTCTGGTCAGTAAAGTTGCTTGGGAATGTAATGTGGTTTCGCCTTTCATAGGGCTACAGAGGAGAAAAGGAAGACTACTTTCTACCTCACCCCTGGAACATAATTAGGAGACACTTCACTACCTCACAGGGAGTATTAGAAGAGTTCTTGAAATCACTGCACAGAATGGGAGGACAGCCAAAGAATAGCCTACTTTTTGTACAAAGTGCACTGTAGTGGAAACCCAGCCTGATTTCTAAAGCAGTATTATGCAATCACATGCGCTTGGTCTTCAAAGGCCTCCACCCCACCACTAGAGGGAGAGAAAATCCTTTGCATGTAAATGGATTTGCTTCCTTGAACAGATGGGAACCTTCCAGCTTGGTACATTCTATGTCTAAACATGGCCTCTCAAAGGCCTATCAAAGCTAATGGTGGAAGTAGGGACTTACCACCCCCTTTTCTGGCTTTGTTCTCTATCAAAATTATCTCTCATTTCCAGAAATGCCTGTTGGTCCCTTGGTGGTGTCTAGGAGGGGCACTGTTTTTCACATATCCCTTGCTCTTCAGGAAGGGCAGTTCTTTTACCGAATCTTCTTTCATGAGACCATATCTTGCCTTCTTTCTGAATGCCAAGTATGTACCCGTCAGAACTCTTACTGACAGACAGCTCTCTGGCTGAGAGAGCTATTTTGGATCTACAGCAAGGTGACTGTCATCTGGAAGACACAGAGATTTCCATTTTCAAGGCACTCAGGAGGTAGCAGGACAGTTTCTAAGCATTTTTTTTTTTTCAAAGAGCGTGTCTCAGCTCTTCCCTCCCCAACATTAGTCAATCAATTTAAAAAAAATGATATTTGAGCCAGAGCTGATTCTCAGTTATAAATGAGACTAGTGAGGAAGTTTGTCTTAAATAACATGGTTGGTTTGGGTTAGTCTTTTTCCAAGTCTTGAATGGCCACAGTTGGAATGGCCTGGGTCACCTCTGTATTTGACTGAACATCTTTAGGTATCTATAGAAACACATTGATTTCTGAATACAAATCCCCCTCCAATCTAGATTGTGTTTAATTGTGACCCTTCCCATTATCCGCCATTTTCCTAGGGTGCAGTGGAGGAAGTGGTATGGAAAAGGCATTTTGTGCTAAGATTTGTGACTTCTTCAGCACCATGTGTTACAGTGTAAGGGGAATAAGACAAATGGCACACAGTTTCTGCTTTTTAAGAAGCAAACAATTTTAATTGCAACATTATCATTCCAAGTAAAATAAAAAAGATAGCTTCTGCTATCATGGCACTGTATCTCAAAATCTATTTGAATATATGTACAAATGTTAAAACTGTGTAAAGTAATCTTTTTCTTTAATTAACTACATTTGTCCATGGAAGCAAAGGCAATGCTTTAAAAATACATAGCAGGTGAATATATAAAATATCCATTGTCATCTAACAAAGCTGGATGGGTGTTGTCATGGTGTTTCTTAATACAGTAATAAGTTTGATCTCTCTTTTGGCTAGTATTTTCTATTTGTCTTTTTGGCTATGGAAAGAAGCCCAGTGTTGAAATTTCAGCCATGTGGATAGGAAGGGTTGGTAGTAAAGATAATTCAAATTCCCTATAAAAAGAAAACAAAATTCATTTACAGTGATGGGCATGTGACAAAACTTGACAAGATTATCTGCATGTAGTAAAAACACTGGAAAAAGGTAGTTCATGTCTTTGAAAAGAGCAAACACAAAGCTTCTTCTTAGAAAACCCCACATTTTAAGATCCAGAGAAGTGCCACTGGGGGAAAAACAAAGACTGGGAATACATGCCTGCTGAGCAGTTGGAGGAACAGGATTCATTTCTTTTTATTTTTCCATTAAAGTCTTGCTTCTGATAAAATACTGATGTGGAGGGAACAATCACTTTCTCTAGAAGATTGCTGTGGGGCAAAGAAATCTATAACCCTTTCTTCATTCCCAATGCAAGGAAATAGAACGCCCTGCTCAGGGCCTTTGAGGAGATGAAATGCCAGCTGGGAAGATGAGGCCAGCACAGCGTTATTAGGCCTGGTCTAGGAACTATAATATTTTTGTGGTCTTCTATCTAATTTTAAGGAATAGCTCACTGATCTAAAAATACAACTAAACCTGGAAAGAAACAAGAATAGTGTATCAGCAAAGGTTCTACCTCCATGTATCCCCTTGACTCATCCCTTGCTTGAAGGAATATAATCCTGAGTTGCAAGTACTGAAAGCTAGAAAACATTAAACTCCATGTTTCGGCAATCTGTGGTTTGCATGTGATCAAAGCTCTGCAAGGAACTAAAAAAGCTCTCTATTTTTGTGCTTTGGAATTGAGTATTCTAGCCATCAGAGCTAGAGAGTTTGTGATCATGCGCATGTACACACACACACACACACACACACACACACACATTTACTTCTAAGCTCTACTTTCATTCAAAAAATAATGCAAAAAAATAATAACCAGTGGCTATTCAGTTTCAAAACAGATATTTTTGTATGTCAGCTGGTTCTCTTATTTTGGAGCCAAAGGACGATGATGAATAAATGTGTATCATTTCAACAGGGAAGGCTGGGGAGATGGTTCAGCTGATAAAGTGCTGTCTGCCCAGGCATGAGGATCTGAGCTTGGAACCCTAGCACCCATGCAAAAAACTAGGTGCTGTGTTGTGCATCTATAACCCAGAAATGAAGAGACAAACACAGATAGGGGCATCTCTCTCTCTCCAGTTTCAGTAAGAGACTACCTCTCAAAAATTAAGGTGGAGAGTGACTGAAAAGAGGCTCAGCATTGTCCTCTGTCAATAACATATATAATATGTGCACACAGGTACAGTCACAAGCACACACAGCCTCACTGGGACACAGGAACTTTGATGAGACCTTTCCCCTAGTGAATCACCTCTTCCTCGATCACTGAGGGGGAAATACCCCACATTCCACCTGGTGGTGGTACATAGAGGGAACAGAACAACTTATCCCACACACCTTGCCAGATAATTGATGTCATTACTGGTGCATATCTGAACTGGCACCTCTATCTGGGCTACCCTTGAACCAAGAATGAATGAGCTACCCAAAACAATAGGCCTGGAATCTTGGTGGCTAAGCCTTCATGTTCACCACATTTTAATACATAGCTATTTGAGAGGCAACATCGTGCTTCAGGAAGAAGTGTTGTATTGGATTAAAACCAAGCAGCAATCAAATGATAGAACTACTGAGATAAATGCAGAGAGACTGGAGAAGGGAAAATTTTCCCAGTGATTGATGAATTAAGATAGGATGGAGGAGCACAAAGATTATCCAGGTCTCCTTGGAGCCTGACTCTAGAGTCTGATTCAACAAGATTGAGTGATGGCCCAACAGTGATTTCAAATTGATGTTGTTCAAACATTTAGATCAGTTTTGCAATTAAAAGGTATTTTCACTCCTCCCCACATATACATATATAAATTATATATATTTCATTTATATATGGTGTAAGGGTATGATCCCTCTGAAGAATGTCTTACATTGATGTACAGCCCATGGGTCTTAAAAGTTTATACAGATTTATTAAATAACTTTATTATCTTTTACTTACCACAGTGGAACTCATACAATCTCAATGTTATCATGGTTTGTGTGCCCCAGTTTGACACTTCACAATCTGTCAGAGTTGAGTGACCATCACAGATGTCAAAATGAAGAGTGTGGAATTTAGAAAAATTTTACCTTGCCTAGTTTTCTAGGGAAAGCACTATTTTAGACAACCTCCCTATATGACACTTGTAGTGCCTAAAATAGCAGTTCTCTATGATGCTTGCAGCTCCCAGAACAGTGGTCCCCTGTGGCACTTACAGTGCCTTTAGTTGTGTTCTCATCTCAAGGAAGAACGTAAGTATTTTTATGTTGGTATACACTTTCTTTCTTTAAATCTTCTTCTAAAAACTTCTGCTAAGCTTATCCAACACAGATGCATGAATATGTGAAGTATCACTTATTTCAGAGTGATAATACCCCTATATCAAATGCATTGTGCTGTGTGTGTTAACAGAAATTCTTCTTGAAGTTAAAAAAAGAAGTTGGAGTGTGTGCTTTGGTTGGATTTGTATAGCACCATAGAAATCCAATGTTGTGTTTCCTTTTTCTTCTTTGAAAAAATATTGTTACTCATTTTCAATTGTCAAGAAACAGCAAGCTTGGAAGTGGTAATTTTCACTCTGTCTGAAATGTAATTTGGCAAGACAGGCCAAATTACAGAAAATCAATTAGTTTCTGTTACAAGAGTTGAGTATCTGGGGCTCTTCTGCCTCTGGTTACTGCAGCTGATGTCAGCTTCGCTGCAGAGGATTTCTTTGAAGAAAACTACTCAGAATTCTTTTTTTCTTTCTGTGGCAAAAACCTGATTGTATCTGGACATTTAATCCTTGTCAATTAAGATGGAGGCAGAAATAAATTTCTTCCTTGAATTACTTCCTCTCTTCCTGCAGCTTTATGCCACATGCTGGTAGAAGAGCAGTTAACATTTACTTCCTGATGCCTGGAATTTCAAAATATTAAAATTCTAAGTCGTATAATCTGTGCCTTTTTATATACAGCGATGACTGCAGTGGTACCAAGCAAGGGCTCTCGTATCAGCCTGCACCAACAGCACTTCCCTTTTGGTACAAAAATCAGCCAATAATTGGACCAAATATATCTAGGCCCAGTGTTGAGTATTTCTAATGTCACTTTTTATACATTTATGTTTGAACATGTCTTTCTAGAAAGATAAATATTGCTCCCCTCCTCAAATTCCTTTTCCCCTTTTCTTTTATTTGAGAATTTTTGTCAAAAATACTTTATTTTATTACTAAATAATTTCTTGTATTACATCCAGGAAAGCCCGAGAGATTTAAATATAGAACTCTCTCTCTCTCTCTCTCTCTCTCTCTCTCTCTCTCTCTCTCTCTCTCTCTCTCCTTTCTCTCTCCCCCTCCCCTCCCCCTCTCTCTCTCAGATAAGCAATACTAACCACAGATTTAAGATTACTGACTCCTTTTCTCTACTCTAGACCAGGGCAGCCATAATCAGAAAAATCCTTAATTAACCTTAACTTGCATGCATGGAAATAAAAGCATTCTTTTAAAAAATTGTGAAGCAACACAAAACTTGTAGTAAGCAAGTTATAACTCCTGTGTTATGTGGGGCCCATAATTAGCTTTTTATAAATCAAAACACTTTTAAAACAGTCTCATATGTTGAATACCAAGCATGGTAGTGCTTTTTGTAGAGGAATTTCTCTAAAATGCAAGTTTATTTATAGATTACAAGCGACTCAAAGATGTTCCAATAAAAAAGAAAATGACACTCTGGAGTCTTTGTTCAGGCTGTTTGGGGTTGTCTTGGAATGTTCAATCTACTCCAAGGGATTGGTTTTAATCTTCTGCAGGAAAAGGAATTTCATAAATTGAAGTTGTTGGCCAGATGGAATTTCCTGATTAATTTTTTAGTGTTTGGTATTAAATGTAATAATGAAAAAGGGAGTTCTAAGAGTAAACCCGATTAACATTTCATAAAATTTATTGCTCTAAATATGGCTTACCCTCCATTTTACACTTGCTATTGGCTGCCCCCGTGGAGAATCTCATTGTACTTTAAAATATCGAACACGGTCCACCTGCCTCCTTCCTCTCTCCTAGCTCCTCCTTTTCTTTTTGCTGAACTTCTTTTTGAGATTTATACACATTCATGGAATCCGGATAAGACCGTCAGTGCCATCTTAGGGCTTGATTGCTCTCCTTCTTTATGGACTTTGTTAGAAAGAATGTTTTCAATAGTTTAGGGAAGCTCTAATGGAGTCTCTTTGTTGTAAAAATTCTTAATCCTGCCTATGGTCATATACTAGCGTATATATTTATAAAATTACTCTTTGTGATCTTTTTCTTTTCTTATTTACCATTCTCCTATGACAGTTGGAGTTTTCCAGTCTTTCTGAAGCTCAATACATTCATTTGAATTTGCAGGGATTGGAAAATGAAAATTTTGAAAAGAAAATCTGTCCTTCTAGACTGTGAGATTGTTCAAGGACAGTAACTGCATAGCTTCTGTGTCTGTGGCCTTTCTGTTCTATACAAGTTGTTACAGGTTGTCTTCTCTACCCAGTGCTCTTGGGAACTGTTTTCCTGTCCCCAGTGCCTCCTCCTCTGCTAGGGATTGCCGAGCTGAACTGCTACTTAATTCAAGTCTGGCTACATAGCTTGTGTGGTTCAACCCAAAATTAAAATTCAGAATGTTATGAAATGACCGAAGCACAGCAGTGAGCCTCTTCCAAACATAGGTGCACATATGCGGATGCACAAGTTATAAGCCCAACTCTAGTCCTGCTCCTCCCAGCTATGGTTTATAGAGTATGTGAGAAGGGACTCTCAGACCCCGATAAGATCAGTCAGAGCCCCTCTCTCATCCTTTTCTTATTTATTTGTACCAAAGCTAAGGAGGAAAAGAAAAGTTGCCTAACTATGTAAAACAGGGGACTTAGTGTGAAGAAAGCTGCTGATGTACAGAACACACATCCTTCTGAAGACAGAAGAAAGAAACTAAACTGGTCAGGCATGTTATGGGCAGGGACCTCAGAAATGAGCAATTCAGTATCTAGCATCTTGTCCTTGACAGCCAGTTCTGTCTTGGCAGAACCTGGAACTGTCTTTGGTTCAAACAGCAGAAATACCAGTGTGCTCATGGGCTCTGGTTCCTGCTCTGGTTGCTTTAGTTTTTACCTTCTCCTTTTGCTCAACAACTTTAATAAGCAGAGATGCCCAGAAACATTAGCTCTGGAAAGTGTGCCTCAAACTCCAGTGTGGACCAGAAATGGAGAGATATATTAATACCTGGTGGGTGGAGCAACTGGCCTCACCCTGCCCCATGCTTCAGCTCAGTAAAGGAACACCCCTTTTCTTGGGGGTCACTCCTGCTATATAAGAACTCTGATTATTCCTTTTTCCTACACTTTCACCTATACTAAAACTCTTTTCTGTTTCACCCTTCCTCTGGTTTGTGGGATAAATGACCCAGAAGGCCCTGACATGGTGAGGCTTTGTTGGCACCTGATTATGGGCATTCTAGCTCCCCAAACTATTGATATCCTGAGGTGAGAAAACCTCTGTCACAGTTGAGGACTCTCTCATTGTCCTCAACAAGAGTCACTCCTTTGCTGTTTAAGACATGTGTAGGAATCTTCAGGAATTTCACTGTCCCCAAATACCATCTAAGATCTTGGTAGGCTCCTGGTCTTTCTGCTAACCCATCCCTTGGTGTCCACTAGCTTTAAGGCTCTGGGGAGTGGAACACTCTCTACTTCTGAGGCAATAGCCAGATTTCCCACAATTGACTCTCTGTAACTGTGCATGTTCTAGTCTGTTTACATTGCAGAAGCACACTTACTGTTTCTCTTCCTCAATTAATACAACAGCCATTTGCTTGGGGACTTAATAGTGTAATGACTGGAGATATTAGAAAAGAAACTGTCCATCCAAAGCTGACCACCAGCTGAAGAAAAAAAATTGAAAGTATTCCAGTTACAAAATGCTTTGGAGTTCTTCCCTAAGGAAAACACATTGAGGCCAAAGCCAAGGCTTCACACCCCTGGGAGTCCCTGTCTCTTTCTCCTTTTCCAAACAGTATGAATCTCAAGAATGCTTTAAAAGAGGAGTCAAGAAACACCAATAAGTAAATAAAGATTGGCTCCTGGGAGACCACTTGACAAGCATTCTCCTGGGAGCTCATTGTAAAAGGCAATTTTAGGGGCATATCACAGTTTACAGAGACTATGATCCTGGTATTTCATGAGTTTTTTTTTTAAATGACCATATTAGATACCATCACACACACACACACACACACACAAACACACACACTCACACACAGACACACACACGCACAGAGAGAGAGAGACAGAGAGAGAGAGAGAGAGAGAGAGAGAGAGAGAGAGAGAGAGGTGAAACAAACCGCAGATATCCAATACATAAAAATGTTAAAGAAGTTTAAAATACATAACAGGAAATTACTTTCTAACTCAATACCTAGAAGCTTAAGGGAAATTTAGAATTCTTTGTGTTATCACAAGTTAATTAATTGATCGATATGATTTTTTTTAAAAAGATTTGTTTTTTCGTTATACATCCGCACGTGTGTCTGTGTGTGGGTATGTTCATGTGAGTATAGATGTTCAAATGAGGCCAATAGAGGGCAATGGGTTCTGTGAGGCTGCAGTTACAGGTAGCTGAGATCTGCCTAATGTGGCTTCTCTGTGAGAGCATCAAGTTCTCTTAGCTGCTGAGCGTTTCCTCGGCCTTAATTGACCCACTGCTTTGAGATGGGGGCTTTCTCTAGAGCCCAGGCTGACTCTGAAGTTATCATACTCTTGGCTCCACCTCCTGAGTTCTGGGATTACAGACATGCACCACTATACCTCTTTATGTTTATTATTATCTTTAAAGGATGTTGCCATGCTTCCCAGCTTGATCTGAAACTGGTAGACTCATGTGATCCTTCTGCCTCAAGTATTTTAAATTAAACTATACATAATTTCCTAGTTACTGTTCTGTTGTGACGAGACACCATGGCCAAGGAAGCTTATAAAGAAGACATTTAATTAGGACTCACTCAAAGTTTAGAGGTAACCCTGAAAATCATGGTGAGATCGTGGAGGCAGGCAGGCATGGCACTGTGGCTGTAGCTAAGAGCTCACATCTTATTTGAAGTCGGAGGCAGAGAGACTGAATTTTTGAAACCTCAAAGCCCATCTCCAGTGACACACCTCCTCCAACAAGGCCACACCTCCTAATCCTTCCTAAAACGGGAGCCAAACATTCAAATACATAGGCCTTTGGGCATATTCTCATTTAAACCACCACTTGTAGATAGAAATCAATTCTAGGGAAAAAATGAACAATTCCTCCAATGTACTTAAAATTTAGATATAGAGCAGTTTGCTGCAGTGTAGATAAATAACTTTATCATTCTTAGGAAGATGTTTTTGTAAAATAATCACTTTTCTGTCAACTTAGAGTCAAGGATGCTGTGCTCCTGCGCGTGAAAACTGCTGGTTTCACAGCATGTACTTAGAACCCGTCAGACCTCTCTTTCTCTAGTCCCGGTTGGGTTAATATCCAGATACAGCCTTTGTGCACTGCCTTGGAGGTGAGAAATTGATATGTGACATAATGATGGCTTGCTCTCACATTAATATCTTCCATCTTTTCAACTGGATACACTTATGCCTTTTATCGCCTAAGTGAAAACAGGATGAAACAAAGGTGAGAAGCATCGGTCCGGAAGTGCGAGCAAGCCTGCAAAGGTAGCCCCTGAGGAACGACTCCTCTACACAGGTCTGGAAACTTATGACCATATGCCTTTCTGGAACTTTACCAAGACAGTCAGAGGCTCAAAATTATTTCTTCATGGCCATTATGCAGCGTCACATCTTACAAAGCCAAAGGAATAAATTCCAGACATGCAGAACACACATCCTTTCAGCCTCTCTAAGGCAGTCTGTCAACGCTGCAGTATTGATGCGCAGATCCAAAAGGGCAGCTGAAGCCATAAGACTTTTTCTGCTTCACTATTCTTACTGCCAGCCTCCTAGTACAGTGGAATGAGAAAGCCACAGCCAGGCTTTTGTCCTCTACAGGGCCTTCCCTACGCAGAAAAAGAAATAGAGGAAAAAAAGGATGTAGAGGAGAGATGTAGCTGGACAAAGGGGGAGAAAGAAGCCATACATCCAGAGACTCTCTAGGAAAGGCTCTAGCACAGAAACCTAACATAGCTGCCGCCTGGCCCTTAACTGGTCAAACATATGCTCCAATGCGTCTCCCTTCTCAACCTTCCTCTCTTTCTCTTCCTCCCTTATGGTTTGTCCTCCACAGCTGAATGCTTCAGAGTTCTTCCTCTTTCAGAAACACCATGACTCCTGTCAAACCCTAGTTTAAACTTTTCAGAAAGACTCTGAAGCTGTCATCTCTGTAACCAAGATTAACAATCTGTTATGCACTGTGGCTTTTCCAACCGTCTGCTAGAGCCCTCCACCTGGAGATCCTGCAGGCACTCTGAAATTAATATGTCCACGACTTCAGCGTCTTTCTTCTGGAATGCAACACACCTTCTCTGGACTCTTGTTATATGTTTCTCTGTTGATGATAAGCCATTTCCTGTCATTGCCATTATATAGACTGAAATTCTTTCTGATTCTTGCTTCTTCTATACCAGGTAACTAAGTGGAACATGTATCAGGAGCATGGGACGAATGGGATTCTGAGTGAAACTCTGGATAGGTTGTATTAAGACGTTGATGTGATGAGACAGTTGACCGGATAGTTGACAACCAGTGGAATACACCAGTCTAGAAGCATAGAAACTGTCTAGCACTTGGGAAGTAGAGGCAGGAGAATCAAGAGTTCAAGGTCATTCTTAGCTTCATAGTAAGTTAAAGGTTAGCCAGGACTACACAAGATCCTATCTAGCCTAACCTCCAAAAAAATACCCCACAAAATATACAAGGAATATTAATTACCTATAAGTAATTCTGACATTGGTTGTTTATCCTAATACCCAACTTATTATTCTCATACAAATTGCTTTAGTTGTTCCGTTCTTTGAATTTCCGTGTAAATTTTGAAATCAGCTTGTCAAGTCTATAAAAGTAAGTTTCAGGAATTTTGATTGAGACTAGGCTGAATCTATAGATTGGCTCAGGGAGAAAAGCCTTCTTAGCAATGTTGAGTCTTGTTTAACTTAGTTCTTCAGTTTCTTTCTAAAATGGTTTCTTGTTTTCAGAGCACATGTCTTGTATAGTTTCCTGCATTTATCTGTTAGCACCTTATGTTTCTGGTGATACTTAGGTGGAGATACTTTAATTTTTGTCATTGTCTTTTATTAGTATATGGAAATATAATCGATTTTTTGCACATTGATTTTATTTTCAATGTTGATAAAAATTACTTATTACTTTTATTAGTTTTCTGGCAAATTACATCAGATTCTCTACATTTACCATCCTATTGTTTGAAACCAGGGTGAATTTTGTTTAGTCCTCTTGACTCTAGGCACATGTGCCTGTGTGACTTGACCACCTGTTAGGACTTCTTGAAACTCAAACTCAGGGTCTTTGGTGTACTAGATTGTCACTGTCTCTGCTAAGCTAAAAGACTCAGTTTTAATTTTTCTTAATCTTAAGGAGAAAAGCTATTTCGGTACATTTTGGTCAATTCAATTACCAGATTTTTTCTATCCATACCATTTTCTCTCAGCTTAAAGGACTTTCTTTAATATTTCTCAGTGAGCTGTGCTGTTGCTGAACCATTTGCAAACAGAATTAGCATGTCAAAAAGGTCTTTACTTTGTTTTCATTATTGAATGGTGGTGGCAGAGGGCCTGAGTATAGAATTCTAGGTTAAGAGTTGTATTTTTCCCTGTCTTTAATTTAAAGACATTGCTCCAATTGCTTCTGACAAAAAACTTGCTGTATTTCTTATTGTTCTACACATAGAATGCCTTTTATCTTCTGGTTGTTTTAAAGATTTTTTTCTCCTTTTCTGATTTTTTATTTAAATATTTATTTTTTATTGGATATTTTATTTACATTTCAGATGTGATCCCCTTTCCCCCCACCCAGAAACCCCCATCCCATCCCCCCTCCTCCTGCTTCTATGAGAATGTGCCCCCCACCCTTCCACTCCCACATCCTCAGCCACAAATTACCCCACACTGGGGCATCCAGCCTTCACTGGACCAAGGACTTCCTCTCCCACCTATGTCTGACAAGGCCATCCTCCCCTACATATACAGCTGGAGCCATGGGTCCCTCCCTATGTGCTCCCAGGCTGGTGGTTTAGACCCTGGGAGCTCTGGTTAGTTGGTATTGCTGCTCTCCCCATGGAAAGAGCACCCTTTCAGCTCCTTCAGTCCTCTCTTTAACTCCTCCATTGGGAACCCCATGATCAGTTCAATGGTTAGCTGTGAGCATTCACTTCTTATATGTCAGGCTCTGGCTGACCTCTAAGGAGACAGCTATATCAGGCTCCTGTCAGCATGCACTTCCTGACATCCACATCAGCATCTACCTTTGGTGACTGTACACAGGATGAATACCCAGGTGGAACAATCTCCAGACAACCCCTCCTTCAGTTTCTGTCCCACACTTTGTCTCCATATTTGCTCCCATGAGTATTTTGTTACTCCTTCTAAGAAGGAACGAAGCACCCACACTTTGGTCTCCCTTCTTCATGAGCTTCATGTGGTCTATGAGTTGTATCTTGAATATTTCGAGCTTTTGAGCTAATATCCAATTATCAGTGAGTGAATACCATGTGTGTTCTTTTGTGATTGGGTTACCTCACTTAGGGTGATATTTTCTACTTCCATCCATTTGCTTAAGAATTCCTCGAATTCATTGTTTTTAATAGCTGAGAAATACTCTATTGTGTAAATGTACCACATTTTCTGTATCCATTCCTTTGTTGAAGGACATCTGGGTTATTTCCAGCTTCTGGCTATTATAAATAAAGCTGCTATAAACATAGTAGAGCATATGTCCTTGTTATATGTTGGAGCATTTTCTGGGTATATACCCAGGAGTGGTATAGCTGGGTCCTCAGGTAATGCTATGTCCAATTTTCTGAGGAACCGCCAGACTGATTTCCAGAGTGGTTGTACCAGCTTGCAATCCCACTAGCAGTGAAGGAGTGTTCCTCTTTCTCCACAACCTCACCAGCATCTACTATCACCTGAGTTTTTGATCTTAGCTATTCTGACTGGTATGAGGTGGAATCTCAGAGTTGTTTTGATTTGCATTTCCCTGATGATTAAAGATACTGAACATTTCTTTAGGTGCTTCTTGGCCATTATAGTTTCCTCAGTTGAGAATTCTTTGTTTAGCTCTGTACCCCATTTTTAATAGGGTTATTTGGTTGTCTGGAGTCTAATTTCTTGAGTTCTTTGTATATATTGGATATTAGCCCTCTATCGGATGTGGGATTGGTAAAGATCTTTTCCCAATCTGTTGGTTGCCATTTTGTCCTATTGACAGTGTCCTTTGCCTTACAGAAGCAAATTTTATGAGGTCCTATTTGTCAATTCTTGATCTTAGAGCATAAGCCATTGGTGTTCTGTTCAGGAACTTTTTCCTTGTGCCCAAGTATTTGGGGGTCTTCCCCACTTTCTCTTCTATTGGTTTCACTGTATTTGGTTTTATGTGAAGGTCCTTTATCCACTTGGACTTGAGTTTTGTACAAGGAGATAAGAATGGATAGATTTGCATTCTTCTACATGCTGACCTCCAATTGAACCAGCACCATTTGTTAAAAATGCTGTTCTTTTTCCACTGGACAATTTTAGCTCCTTTGTCAAAGATCAAGTGACCATAGGTGTGTGGGTTCATTTCTGGGTCTTCAATTCTATTCCATTGATCTTCCTGCCTGTCTCTGTACCAATACTATGAAGTTTTTTTTTTTTTATTACAATTGTTCTGTAGTACAGCTTGAGGTCAGGGAGATTGATTTAGCCTTTTGTATCTATGGATGTATTGGTTTTAACAAGTATGAAAGCATTTTGGCTATTTTTTTCCAAGCAGCTTTTAATGAACTCTTCTTCCTTCTCCCTCTTTTGGGATTCTAAGCTCATATATATCAATTTTAAAAACAGCTTAATTGTGCTTTAAATTATTTTTGAATCAGGGTTTCACTGTGTAGCCTAGGCTGACCCCGAATATGTGATCCTCTTGCCTCAGCTTACCAAGTACTGGCATTGTAGGAAGTGTATCACAATGACTGGCTGTTGTTTGTTTGTTTGTTTTTTTTGTTTTTTTTTTCAGTTTAACATTTTCAATGTGATTTTATTTGGATAGTTTCTGTTGTTATACATTCAAGTCTTCTAAACTTTTCTTCTACAATGTCTCATCTGCCAAGAGTTCCTTTCCATTCAGGGCATTTTCATGTCAGACATCTTTATCAATAAAGTTTGTGAAGAAAAGAACATCACTCCCCAGGTGTATAACTAGAATTCTAAAGAAGTTTTCCAGAGTGGTACTTAGTGCTATTTGATGTAGTAAGATTTTTGGTTTCTTTAAAAACTCACTTTTGTTATGTGAATATGCTTTTGTTTTAATCTCAGGTGTGTGGTATGGGGCTGCTTCAGTTTGTGCACAACTGATAACTGTGATCACCTCATGCTCTAGGGTAGGCATGCGATTTTTGCCAGCTACAGATAGTTTATGCTTGGAATTCTGGGGATTCTTGAGAGGGTATAAATGGGAGAGCCCTGAGAGGGCCTGTGATAGCTGTTGCTCCCCCTGCTTCTGCTTTTGCTGTTGCTGGATTGCTGGTTGGAGATATCTTGACAATAAAGATTGGATTTGCCCCAAGTCACCTGAGGCCCCTAACCAGCAGGAAGTAGTCTAAAGAGGTCTACACCCCCTTTCCTCTCTGACCTTCTTTATCTCCTACCTAGTGTTGAAGGGTTGGAAGGGATTGGGGTGGAGAAAGGTGTAGATATAAGAACCCAATAAAGTAGGGCAAAACATACCCCAACAATTTGACTCTTTAAACTTTAGTTTTTACTCACATTATATTTAGTTTAATAATCTAGGTAGATACTTAAGATACATGTAATAGCATTAATTTTAGTTTAGCAGAAACCCTAAACAGAATCTTAAATATATAAGGCCTACTCTCTCATTAGGGGTGATCAGCCTCGTGTTTCTTTATCAGTTCTTGGTGTTATTTAAAACACGGGCTTCTAGTTTTCTCCTTTTCTATTCCCACTCACAATTAACTGTAGCTATGTTTGTGTTCCAGGCAGAAGAAAGACCCTGGTAAAGACCAGAGGCTTGTCCATCCAATAACTGTACCTCTATCTCTTTGTCCACACGCAGCTGGAAGAACTACTGAAAACTGAGCCTTTTATCCCAGCACATTGCTGTCCTGAAGAAACCTATGATTTTATTACCAGGGACAAAGGGAACACTGCTTCTTCATAGTTTCTAAACTCTGTATCTCCTGAACTATTTTCTTCTCCCCACCCTCAAGAGCTGTGGCTCTCAGCCTTCCTAATGCTGCAACCCTTTAATTTCTTTCATGTTGTGGTAACCCTCAACCATAAACTTATTTGTGCTGCTACTTCATAACTGTAATTTTGCTACTGCTATAAGTCACAATATAAATCTGATATGCACGGGATCTGATGTGTGAGCCTGTGAAAGGGTTGAGAGGTGCTGTCCTAGAGACACAAAGCTGCTCCTCTCGGCTGCTTCTCTACTCACACAACAGCAACATCTCTTTGTAAATAATGGCTACTTATTTTACTATGGGAAATGAAGATTTTTTTACTACTTGTGTTTGCCTATATGCTCTCTCCTCCCCACTTTTCTTCCAACATAATTATGCCATAATTTTACTCAATCAATATTTAATGCTTATATTATTACGAGCATGTTACTATTATTCAAAGTCGATCTGTATGGTGTATTGTAATTATGTACCACTTACATTTAAAAAAAAAAAACATTTAAATCTTCTACCTACTCCTCTTCTTTGGCCTTGAGCTTCCAATCTCCCAGCCTACAATTCTCAAAAGCTAGGATAACAGGCACATACTACCATATTTAGCTTGTATTTATGATAAAATTTTATTGAATTATTTTTATGTTTGCTTAGGGGTTTTATTTCTAGGCTTTTAAATATTATTTTAAATAATAATAATAATAATAATATTATTTTATATGTGCATGATTGGGGGCGGGGTGTGCCATAGTACATTTAGAGGGCAGAGGGCAGTCGTCCTAGTGTTCTACCTCACCATGGGTTCCAGGGACTTAGGGTGGTTGAGCCCTTTCTGCAGAACTTGACTCTGAATATTGTTATTGTGTTTTCTTTTAACAACATTTCGGGCAGTGATAATGGTAAACATATAAGTTCAGCCCTCCGTGTTTAACTGTAGTCTTATATTCTCTTTTCAGGTATCTCCACTACAGACTCCTCACCCATCACATTTTCTTCAGCCAGTTTACAAAAAGGAGAAACAAAGACAAGTAGATGAGAACAGAGCAGGTCCAGGTCCAGGGGCAGGGCCAGGGGCAGGGCCAGGGGCAGGGCCAGGGGCAGGTCCAGGGCCAGGGGCAGGGCCAGGGGCAGGCTCCATGGAAACATTTACCCTTTGCTTACTGTAAGGTTCATTTATTTCTGAAGACAGGGACAATAATGCCTACTTTCTGTAGTTGATGGTTGTTGCAATGAACAGATGAGGGTGTGCAAATGAACATTGATGGAAAGATACATGGCAGCACATGAATCTAAAAATTAAAATTCTCAGAAAGCAATGGGCTGGAGAGATGGCTCAGCAGTTAAGAGCATTGGCTGCTGCTCTTCCAGAGGTCCTGAGTTCAATTCCCAGCAACCACATGGTGGCTCACAACCATCTGTAATGAGATCTGGTGCCCTCTTCTGGGCTGCAGGCAAAACACTGTATACACAATCAAATAAATCTTTTAAAAACATTTTCAGAGAGGGATAAAGACCCTCCTGATGAATGCTTAACTTGAAATTCTCGTTTCTGCTTTTGATCAAAGGAAACAAAATAAAGCAAGAATCAGGTGAGATTAAGAAAAATAGTGGAAAGGAAGGTCACGAAGCAGCTCTAGGCAGTTGGGTGGAGCAGAAGCCTTTCAAGCTGATTGATGGCAGGAGGCAGGATTTGCACCCTGATACCGGGACTTACCAGGCTGTCTATAAATGTCCTTGTCTGAAATGAGAAAAATAATATCTATTTTCAGTGTTTCTATAAGAAATAGACTTATAGGTGTTGGGAAATGGCTTAGTAGGTAAAAATGCTTGCTGTGCAAATATAAGAGCCTGAGATCAAATTGACAGCACTCAGAAAAAAGCAAGATGTGATGGTACATGCCCATGATTCCAGAACTGGGGAGGGAGAGACAGGCAGATCCCTGGGATTACTGACAGCCAATCTAGCCAATCAGTGAGCTTCAGGTTTAGTGAGAGACCCTGTCTCAAAAAAAAAAAAAAAAAATCAGGTTAACAATTGAGGAAGACACAATATTGGCCTTTCATTCCACTGCACACAGATGAACACACACACACACACACACACACACTACAAATCTAAAACTAAAACAAAAGAAAGAGATTTACACGGATTAAAAAAAAAAGTTTTGTCACACAGCCAGCATTCAAAAAATGGTAGTAATGATGAGTGGTTAGAGCTTGTGTCTCAGGAGCTGCCTGTCTGGGTTCTAGTTCATCCTATCATTTATGAGTCATGTGATTCAAAGGCAAATCACTCAAACTCTCTGGGCTCGTCTCCTCTTCTGTAAGATGATATAGTAACAGTAGCCACCTTAGAGGGCAGTTATGACTAAATATGTCACTCAATAGAAAAGTGTGTAGAATGGAGCCCTGGAGCATAAGCCCAATGAACGTCAGTTGATTGTTATTAGTTACAAAACGACAAGGCAGCTATGTCAACCGTGCACCAAGTTCTCGTGTGGGGTACAAATAAAGCTTCCATTTAATCTTTGTCCTCTGTGTCTGCTCAGGCATCTATAATAAAGTCTCTTAGACTAGGTAGTTTACAAACAAGGTAATTCTATTATTCATAGTTCTAGAAGCAGGGAAGTCCAAGACTGTGGAACCAGTTTCTCACCAATGGTACCTTCTATGACTTCTCAGAATATAGAAAGGCAGATGAGCTCCCCAGGCCCCTTTAATACAGGGAATGATACAGGGAATGACCACAGTTAAGTGGTCTGAATTCTCATGACCTCTCTTAATCTCTGTTAAGTGCTCATAATCTCCTAGCAGAGATTAGACTTCATGTAATTTAGGGTAAGGGAACACAGATATTGAAACCACAGCATGTATTCAATAGATTTGTGCACAATAACAACATAGATTATTGTTCTTGATACCAGGTGGCTCATTATCTGAAAGACCTTCAGTCCCAAGACCATAGGTGTTATGAAATATAATGCAGCAAGGAGGTACCTTTGGTGGGCCCATGCCAAGATGTGCCCCTGAGTAATTATGTCAGGCAACAGATCTGGTGTAAAAGAGATCCACTGGGGGAGGGGAGAGGGGAGAGGCCCTGAGGAAGGGGTAGAGGCAGGCAAGTAAACATACAGACAGGCAGGCAGACAGGAACATAGTCATGAGGACAGAGAAAGGGAGACACAGAGAGGGGGCACACCTTAAGAACAAGAGAGGGAACACCAAGGACAGAGAGAGCTAAAGTGGCAGATGGGTCCTTTGTACCACAGCACACACCTATCACACCCATCAGTGGCCTCAGATCATTATGCTTACGCTAGGTCTCAGAGGGCAGGCCAATGTAATCGCCTGTATGCTAACAGTAGGTCTTCAAGCCAAGAGTAAAGGGGCATCTGAAGACATTCTGTCCTGTAGTAACTAATTTCATGTCAACCTGTCACAAGCAAACATCATCTGAGAGGGAGGAAACTCAATTAAGAAAATGCCTCTATAAGATTCGGCTGTGGGCAAGCTTTAGAGCATTGTCTTAGTTAGTGATCGATGGTGGAGGTCCAGCCTAGCCCATTGTAGGTGGGGCTATCCCTCTGCTGGTGGTCCTGGGTTCTATAAGAAAGCATACTGAGCAAGCCATGGTGAACAAGCCAGTAAAACTCCTGATCCTTACAGAGAGACAGAGACAGAGAGAGAGAGAGAGAGAGAGAGAGAGAGAGAGAGAGAGACTGGACCTGGCATGGACTCCTGAAACTTCAAAGCCCATTCCAAGTGGGCCACATCTCCCAATCCTTTTTGAACTGTTCACCAACTGGGGACCAAGCATGCAACCATGTGCGCCCATGAGGGCCATCCTCATTCAAACCACCACATTTTGCTCCCTCGCCCCACATAGGCTTGTAGACATATGATAAAGTAAAATACACTCAGTCTAAGTTCAAAAGTCCCCATAGTGCTTTCCAGTCTCAAGACTGCCTAAAAATCCAACGTCTCTTCTGAGAGTCAAGGCAGTCTCTTAACTATAATCCCCAATAAAACCAAAATGAATAAGCAGGTCACATACTTCCAACATATAATGGCACGGAATATACATTACCATTCCAAAACAAAGGAAAGGAGAGTGTAATGTAGAAATATTGGACCAAAACAAGACCAAATCCCAGCAGAACAAACCCCAGATTCTGCACCTTCATGTCTGATGCCACAGCTCTCTTCAGATCTCCAACTCCTTTCAGTTTTGTTGACTGCAGTATATTTGTCTCTCTTTGGCTGATTCCGTACCCTGTTAACTACTTACCTTGGCTGGGTTCACACAGCTATGGCATCTCGAACATCTTGGGTTCTTCAGTGCAAACTAGGCTCCACCTTCACAGCTTCACATGATGACCTCTCTGGGTCTCCATTCAGGGACTCCTCTGTCACATGCTTGACCTCAGAGATTTTCCTTAACCCCAGAGGAAAATTCCACAGCCCCTTTCCTGTATTCTTCTTAGCTCTAGTTCAGAACCACATGGCCATAGTGGTTTTGCCAAGTTTTCCTGCTTGGTGGTTCTGGAACCTGGCCCCTCCTTGAATTACATTTGCATAAGCTTTCTCTCATTGTGTAGGTCTAGGAAACCCCTCAGCCTTTTCCTTTCACAGGTTTCAGGATTAACTGGGTTAGGGTCTTGCTCTGAATCAACCATTCACTTGATTTCACTTAGCATCAGCCTTTTCTTTAAGCTTCTCATCATCTTGACCCCAAGACTTGGCTTCAACACTATATTTAATAGTGTTTCTATTCTATTCAACCTGTACATTTTGTATTTGTCTTTACTGAATTTGCTTCTTTTCATTGTCAATAAGGGAAACCACTAATGTGACACAATTAATACTAGGCTGCCTTGAAATCTCCACTGCCAATGCCATTAATCCAAAAAAAAAAAAAAAAAAAAAAAAAAAAAACCCTTCAATTTGGCTTCAGACAGATTTTTAGAATAAGGGCAAAAAAGCAGTCACAGTCACATTTTGTTTTAGTCAAAATAGTGTAAGACTGATCTAAAGTCCACTTGTTAATATTCTTCCCTTCTGAACTTACAACCACTTTTTAAATCCAAAGTCTCAAAGTCGTCCACATTTCACCAACAGTGTGATCAGGGCTTTAATAGTAATATCCCACTCCTGGTAACAACGTCTGTCTTAATGTTCTATTTCTGTGAAGAGAAAGTATGACCAAGGCAGCTCATAAAAGAAAACACTTAATTGGGGACTTGCTTACAGGTTCAGAGAGGTAGACTTTCATCATCATGGTGGGGAGTGTGGTGGCCGGCAGGGAGCCATGGTGCTAGAGAAGTAGCTGAGAGTGCACATCCTAACCTGCAGGCAGAGAGAGAGAGAGAGAGAGAGAGAGAGAGAGAGAGAGAGAGAGAGAGAGAGAGAGAGAGAGAGAGAACAAATGGGGACCAAACATACAAACATATAAGCCTATAGGGCATTCTCATTCAAACGACCAGAGACTCAGAAACCATCACCTTACCATTAGCTGTAAAAATGAGTATGTACAACAGATATTGAAATTTGAAGTCACCTTGTCTTTAAAATAGCTGCAAACCAGGTGCCTACTCCTATCCAATACCCAGGTTATCTAGAGACACCTGTTAAGCATCTCAGCAGCCTGGACTCTACCCCATCTTATAATCAGCACTCAGCTCCCTGTACCTCAGGACTGACAGCTTTGTATCCTAGCATGGTTCCCAGAGATTGAGAGGGCAGCAGTGCCCACATACTCTGTGACTAATTGTTGAAAGAATAACCTACTGATCAGTGTGGGAGGGGGGCAGAACAGTGAATGTGCCTATCTTCATATGGTATCGCACATCATGTAATATAAATGTACTATCTAGTTCAGCATGGTTTCTTCCCCCCACACTCTACTGCAATGACTCAGTGTTTATTTCTCTTCTGAGAACTTCTCAAAGGTGTGTAACCGTTTTCATCATTGGTTATATGTGGAGTGGACAAATGAACACACTTATCCATTCAATAGCTATTTGCCGAGTCATAAGCAATGCTGTGGAGATGTAGGAGAGCTTGAGACAGACGTGCTCTGTGATCCCACGGAGCTCCCTTTTTAAGAGAGACAACAGAGAGCTTCAGATGAGAAGCTGAATAAGGAGATTCCAGAGATCAATAAACCCTCAATAAACCCCAGAGTACAATAAACCCTCATGAATCTCCTGCTGCGAATGTCCATGGCACTTCCCCATAAGGAAAAAGCAGTGTGTCTTGTGGCCCTGAGTTTCATCTCTGTGAAGAAGTCTCTACACAGGGAAGGATGGATCCAGACTAACCTGAAATGATCAGGTCCTCCAATGCTCAAGGAGCAGCAGCATGGCTTAACTGCTTTAGCTTGGTCTGAAATTTTCTGGAGGTGACAGGACATGACACTCCCCAGGCTCTTTAACTGATGGTTTTACAGGAGGTTCACAGCTAATCTGTGCCCTGTGATTGGAAGTTTAAGGTATGAATCTCAGATTGTTTGAAGTTAAAAAGAAATTTTCCATTCTTCTACTACCTTTCTTTTCTTTCACTTTTTACACTAAGTAGGAAAGTGTCGCTTCCAGAAATGACCCATAGTAAGCCCATCTTTACCTGTAAGGATAAAACTAAAAGCTGTACTGCCTGAGTTTCTACAGTGGAAGCCTGTTGTACTTGTAAAATATGTGTATATGCAGGAAAATTCTTTTTTAATAATATAATAAATGTATTTTGACTGCTTTATGTGCCTAAATTATAAAAGAAAAACAAACTTAATTGGTTTACATCAAATGTGCCCTTTGATGTCTCCCATGGAGACAATTCTACAAAAACAAAGGTTGTGTTTGGTTTCAGCATAATATGTGTTGTCCAAAGGCAGAAAATGATCTTTAGTACACGTGCATGTGTTGTGCACCCACATATTAGGTTTTTGTGTATACCTGTGATTTCTGTATTTCTACTGATAGCCTGGGATGGAGGTGGGTGTTGAGAACTAAGCTGACTGGCAGAAGCTGTGTGGGGAGAGAAAAGGGCTAAGAGTAACCATGTTCTCATACCTCCTTGGTAAAAGGTCTCCATGAATACGATTGGGAAAACTTACATTTTAGGAATTCCCATGGTGGTAACTTCCAGTCCTCTGTGATTGTACCATGTGAGTCAGAAAAGGGGCAAATAGGAAATGCCCTTTGCTTCTCTGCTTGGCTTTGTTTATAAGCCTTGTTCTATAGACATCCGATGCAGAAATAATGAAAGTGTGATAATAACTTTCTCATCAGTATGACCAAATACCTGGCGTAAAGGGGGAAGGCTTTACCTTGATGTAAAGTGTCACAGTCCTCCATGGTGGGAAGGGCGTGGCAAAGTAGAAATGCTCAGAGTGTAGAGCGGGGTGGGGGCAGTGGTGGTGGTTATATTTACTTCATGATAGATAACAAGTAAGAGAGAGTGTATGAGATCAGGGACTTTCAAAATAATGCTCCTGCCTAGAAATCTGCTTCTTTAAATCTGCTTCTTTCAGGTAGGGCCTACCTCCTTAAATTTACACCATCTCTCCAAAATAATGTTATCAACTATAAGCCACGCATTCAGCACATGACCTTGTGGGTGACATAATCAAACCATAACATAGCCATCTTCTTCATCTTTAAAAATAAGCTTCAGAATCCTGGAGTGGGAAGCACAGACACGGGGGCTCAGAAAGGGTGTCCCTTCAAATTTGTATTAACTCTAATTCTGTAAAGTGAAATGATCAAAACAAATTACATATTTATTCTAGGCATCCATGGAAATGGTGAGAGTAAATTATTCCAAAGCAATTACTCTTCAGAAAAGAGTTATTATTCAATTTCTACTCTTGCTCCTAATGTTTCACTTATATTTATATTCATAATGCTATCAGGACACATTAATCCAAGCAAGACAACAGCGAAGAATATTAGCTATCATTTATGCTTGGTATGCTTTTCTACATGCATTACAACACCAATTAAAGCACATACATGCACACAGACAGACAAACAGATCCACAATCACATGCCCCTCCCTCGCCCACAGCAGAGCCATTTGTGACTGGCTAATTCCTAGTAGATACTCAGTCAATTGGTTTCACAGCTTAGCTATTCATCGTCAGACAGGGAGTCTGTGTTCCCACTCCCCCATGCACTTCCAGTTTGCAGAATGGTGCCAGACTGGCATCTTGTCTTGTGACTTGATAACAGATTCCATTAATAGTGCATCCAGGGGCACTGACATCCAGTCCTGCTCAGCTGGGGGCATCTGGCAATTAGTGCCAGCCTGGAGAACTGCAAGGGCCATGGAGCCAGTGCCAGGTCATACATAGAGGCTGACTGTGATGCACGCCCTCTGTGTGCACACGGAATTACAAAAGGGGAGCTTTGAAATGAAATGAAAAAAAAAAAAAATGAGGGAAGATATTGGGTCCAGACCTTCTTGATATTTGCCATCTCACTTTGTGAACTCTGTGATGAAACAAAACCACCGTTGTTTGCTCTAGGTTGGGCTGAAGCCTCGTTCAGTGGTCTATTTATTCCCCAGCATATCGCCCGGGCCCGGTGATTGTCATTATCATTATTAATGATGCTAATCATTGACAACATGGTAAACAACTTGAAAAGATCTGGCTTCCTGAAGGAAAAAAAACTGTAAGTCACTGTAAGAATGACTCTTTTACATGGGAATAAACAGCACATTTGTGCCTCGGTGCTTTAAATTATGTCTTTGCTTGCTGAGGCCGGAGGGCACAGGGCTCAGTTTTAAATCCCAGTAAATGAACAAATTGATTAGCATTAGGCAAAGGGTGCATGTTGATCAAAACTGGCCATTTGAACTTTGGGTCCACAATTACACATAGCCGTCTTGCTTTCTGCCCGTGGTCATTCATTCCTGAATCTGCAGAGCTGGCCCTCCCCAGAAGAAGAGAGAATCACTTGCTAGTGCTGGGATTTCAGGTCATGGCTACTAAAATAGCTCTTTCTGCACCAAATCCCCTTCACTAAAGCTGAAAATGTAAATATAAGGAAAGCAAGGGCAGAGAGGATCTGGAAATCCTTGACCCTGCCAGCCAGTTTCTCTATCGCACATTCCAACAGTATGAAAGCCAGGCCTAGATCACCACTCTCTGAAAACCCGAGTGAATTACTTTTTCCACAACACTTGCCAAAGATACTGCTCCATAGTCTCCTTGTGTCCCTTTGACCTGTATCAGGCCACATTTCTTCATGTAGCAAATGTGTTTGCCTTGGTAACACACATTTATAATTGTTAAATAATTTCAGTTAAACTGGGACGAAGGCTAAAAAATATTGTTCAACAATGAAAAACAATTGCTCAAGTTTTTTTTCCCCCACCTTCTCTCTTTCTGTGGCTTACAGTGCTGTCTAATACTGGGAGAAAAACTCAGACATGATCTATGGAGCTTGATGCATATTGCTTTTTGAAGTGGTTTGACATGAATGTATTTGTGCAACCTAACTCATTTGTTTTAAGAGATGGCAGCCTTAGATTTTGACTAGAAAAATTCTTTAGAATTCTAAATATTCATCCTCCAGGGTCTGGATTTGGTTTTGGAATTCGGTAGAAAAAGATATGAATCCATGTCAACTGAGAAAGCTCTTCTTGAAAAATCAGCTCAGTAGACAGTGTCATTGCAGAGAAGGCAACAATAACAAAGATAATACAGTCTCCTTAGAAAGCAGATCGAGCATTTCCAGGCCCCTATTTGTGTGGGACACCAGTAGCTGCGCCACATTGACACTCTGTGTATTCGCTTTGCTCCCTCATGGTTCATTTCCCAAGGCTGCTGCGGCTTCTTCTTCTTCTTCTTCTTCTTCTTCTTCTTCTTCTTCTTCTTCTTCTTCTTCTTCTTCTTCTTCTTCTTCTTCTTCTTCTTCTTCTTCACCCTAAAAGCAACTTGCACACACTTGGAGAACACTGTGCCCTGTTTTCAAGCCTTGACATTGATTCTTCGTCTTAGACAGCTATGCAACTGGAAAACTTCCTTTCCTGCACTTCGAGATTGAGTTTCATCTTTGTTGGCCACATGTCTATCTCCTTCTAGGGCCTTCTAAGCATAGATTTTGATGACAGTGTGCATGGGATATTTTCTCTAGGGCTCAGCTTTGTTTTGGCAAAGCTTGCCACTTCTGAGCAGCCATTGCCTCTAACCACTTCTGAACCACTCCAGGGAGAAAAAAGCATGCCACTGTCTAGGCAAGGAGCCTTCCCTGCGCTGTGGAAATGCCATGTTGAAGCCCCTCTTACAGAGTATTTGCAGTTCCTGAGAGTTACCACTTAAAAAAAAAAAAAGTGATCGTCTTAGTTACTTTTCTATTGCCATGATAAAACACTATGACCAAAGCAGCTTTTAAAGAAAGAGTTCATGAGGGCTTGCTTACAGCTCTGGAGGGTTAGAGACTGTATCCATCATGATGACGAGCCCAGCAACTGACAGGCAGGCCTGGCACTGCAGCAATAGCTGAGTCAAAGTCTGCACCCAGTGACACACCCCTCCAGCAAGGCCATGCCTCCAAATTCTTCCTAAACAGTTCCATGAACTGCAGATCAAGCATTACAATACGTGAACCTATGGGCGTGCGGGGGGGGGGGGGGCATTTTTATTCAAGCCATCTTGGTGACATAAGAGGATAACCAAAAAAATGACAGATTGTTTTCTATGAAGATTTTGAGGGGAACTCTGTTGCACGTCTCTTTCTGGGATTCTGGTGGTGGCCAAAAAATTTTGGTATCTATTTTCTTAAGGCAATATGGGTCAGCTAACTGTCTATTACTGTGACTAAACATCTGAGATAATCAATGTACAGAGAGAAAGGTTTATACTGGCACATAGTGTTGAGGGTTCAGTCCATGGCCAGCTATCACGTGGAGGGAAATGGGGGTGGAGTAAGGTTACGTCAGCAGAGAAGCAAAAGGAAAGATGTGTGTGTGTGTGTGTGTGTGTGTGTGTGTGTGTGTGTGGTGGGGGTGATGTTTCTTTTGATAGCAAATCCCTAGTGACCTAATTTATTCTTCCTACCACACAACAGTGCCATATTCTGGGGAGCAAACCTAAACCCAAGACTTTGGGGGACATTCAAGAGCTAAATATATCATACAATATAACTTCAATTTGTGTCATTTCTTTTACAAAGGAAGTATTGTCCCCTGTGTCTTGTCTATGCCTCATACCTCTTTATGTATCAGGATAGCAGTCACAGTGGGTTTGACCCCTCTCAGAACAGTATGACATCATTCAACTTGACTCCATTTGCAAAGACCCAATTTCCAACTAAAGCACATTCTCAGCTATGGGACATCAGTGCTTTTGGAGGGTGGTAGGAAACAATTCATTCCACAATACTATAAGCAGTCTTCACACTATCTCTTTTCCCACTTCACTGGGCACTGAGAATAGTTCTGTGTCTGTTCTCTAAATCTCCACACCAGAGACATTATAGTGCTCAATACGTGAGTAGCCACGAAATAAACTCTACATGTTCATAACGATTAGGTCATAGTTTGTTGGCAGTGAATAGAAAGGCATCTAATTCAGTTATTCTGTGGAATTGTCAAATGGGATGGGTAGAAATAATACAACTGCACTTTGTAAAACTTGTTTCAATATTTCAGTAAACCTGGTAGGCATGTATGTCCAAGGAAAAGATTCATAGGCTTAAAAAATGCTGTAGAACTTCTTTGCAGTCAACTCAGAATTTATATTTAATAGTACTGGAGACAGGTTCAGCAAAACTCTTCTTGGGGGCATCCCTGTGTGGCATTGCAGGGGCAACTTGAAGGATCGGAGTTCTGAGCAGATGGTGGCGCATCAGCTCTCAGTGTTACTATCACTGTCCTCATTAATTAACGGCAGCAGCCATGGCTGGTCCTCTGTGCCCTCTCTCTTCTCCTCCTTGCCTCCTTGATCTTCCCAGGCTTTTGCTTTAATAGTTCCTCTGTACCACATATTCTAGGAGTCTCAAGCCTCCCTGGCTCTTCTGTCTAAGGGGGAAAGGAGTAGCTTCTCACAGCAAAGGAACACCATTATTGGCCCTTAATAAAGTGGATATTAGAGTAATTTGGAAAATCCTCTCAGTGAAAATGCCTGGCTTGTAAAACTATTGTTTTACTGCATAATCCTATTTGTCACGTCAGACCCTAGTGCCAGCCTCCTGCTTTTTCTACAACTTCAACTTTTAATCTCCTCCTAAGCAGATGGACACCTTGGGCCTACTCATACAAATCGAACAGAAGAAACCGATTAAGTAGTGAGGCGGGGCGACTTCCAATTTGCTGAGTAATTACAAGTTACTCAGTGAGAAATGTCAAAGAGGGACTAGACTGGGTGAGGAGACAGCAGGAGTGATCAATTTCAGGGGGGCAATTTCAGGAGCACTTCCTAGCCCACCCAATGACCCAGGAGGTGGGAGAAGACTTAAGTAAGTGCTCCAAAGAAGCATTTTGTCATCAGCATCAAGTTATGGACACATTCTAGTGCCACCTTGAGTGGTTATTAATTTAACTTTACTCTGAAAATGTTCCCACTTTTTCAGATGGACAATCATTCTCTAAGAGATTTAGTTTGGGGTAAGCTTGTAAGCATTCTTGGAAATTTATTTTTTTAAGTTATTAAGTTTTTTCAGATTTATTTATTTTATGTATATGAGTACTACAACATCACTGTCTTCAGACACACCAGAAGAGAGCCTCAGACCCAATATCAGATGGTTGTGAGCCACCATGTGGTTGCTGGGAGTTGAACTCAACCTCTGGAAGAGCAGTCAGTGCTCTTAACATCCAGCCCCAACTCTCAGAAAATTTATCTACGGGTTTTGTTTTCTGTGTTTAAAAGACTCATGGTTTCTACTGTAAAACCCGAAGGATAGAGGAAGAAGAACCAGACTTTTCTGTGAAGCTGTAAGTAATGGTCAGCATGCAAGCCCACACAATTCATTTTTATATGTGGTGTGTGTGTGTGTGTATATGCGAGTGTCCGTGTTATATGTGTGAGTGTGTATGTGTGTGAGGGAGTATATGAGAGTGTGTGAATTGTGTGTGAGTGTGTGAGTGTGTGAGTGTGTATATATGTGTGTGTAAGTGTGTATGTATGTGTGTGTGAGAGAGTATAAGTGTGTATGAGTATGTATGTATGTGAGAGTGTATGTGAATGTGTGTATGTGAATGTGTGTGTGTGTGTGTGTGTGTGTGTGTGTGTGCACGCGCTCCATACATGAATTAGTAGCCATGAAGGTCAGAAGAGAGAGTGTCAGATCCCCTGGAGCTGGAGTTACATGTAGTTGTCAGCTACCTAACATTGGTGCTAGGAATTGAGTTCATGTCCTCTAAAAGAGCAGCAACCACTCCTAACCACTGAACCACCTCTTCTGCCCTGTAATCCCCCAAAGTTCAGCACATTAGTAAGCAGAGTATTTTTTTTTTTTTTTGCATAACAGAATAGAAGAAGCTAAGAGAGTCTTAGACACAACCATATTTCTTGGGTCTCTGCCTTCTTTATCCCTACTAAGTTGGTCATAGAAACTAGAATTTCTCTCCCCAAAGCAAGTCATAAAATCTGGAAAGGTTACTCTCAGATCTCTGCCACTGCAGAGGCTCTGAATTGTCCTTCCTCATACATACGGTGTAGGAATGACTTATAGAGACCAAGAAAAGGGTATGAACAGTGAGCCCTTGAAGAGAGTCTCCACATGCCCAGTTTATTATCAGTAGGGCATATTTCTGTCCAATCATGTTTCTCTACAACCAAGTGTTTCACCAGACTTAACACAAAAATGCTGCTTTCCCTGGGCCTTTCAGTTTTAATTTTTGGAGACTCTCAGGTCACATAAAACTTCAAGAACATTTGTTCAGCTCTTCTGTTGTTAATCTGTCTTGTTAGACAGGTGCCAGCTTTGACCTTTGCAATAGGCAGGAAGGAATCATTACTTTTCTCTCCAGTGTTCTAACAGTGGTTCTTGTCCTTGGCTGCACATTAGTCCCACCTGAGGGAGATTTGCAAAGACACACACATGTGAGAGTGTGAGAGTTCATTAGTATTTAAACCCTGGCTTCTGGGCTAATATTGAGGGGTTGAGTTCTGGGAGGATTTCCTCTGGATCTCTGTAATCACTTTGGCCCTGCTCCCTGGGTTCTCAGTTTCGGTGCTGGCTGGTTAGATTTATATACTTTTCAGATTTCATTCTCTGTGCCTGCCCCCTCAGGTTGGCTGGAACCTGTGCCATAGTATCAGACAGTTGAGCACATGCAAGACCTGCAGTCTATCCTGCCCAGTGTCACGGTGCCTGTGCAAGCATGAGTACTTCACCCAGGCCATATCATGGATGGCATGTGACTTGTTATAGCAGTGGTATCCCACTGAAGGCCCAAGCTAGAACATTTCTCTTTATATCCTGAATGCAAATTTCTACTGCCTACATGGTATTTGTTCACCAAATGTTTTTGCTTTCATTTTATCCAGAAGTGAGGGAATTAACAATAAAAGTATTAATCTTATTTCTTGAAATCCTATAATTCCCTTGTTCAGATTCCTCAGTATTTGTGGAACAGGCCCACTTGGGTGCATTTGGTTGGTGTGGCCCATGAGAGCCTGGAGTCTTGGCAACTGAGACTTAAGATTATTTATGTGTGAATGCAATGGGAGCCAAGGAGAGGGAATTACCTAGCAGAGGGATCCAGACTAAAGAGTGGACAGATATTCAGAAGCATTGCCTTGCTCCTCCTCCTTTCATTCAGTGGTTCAAGAAACTCTGACTCCATTACCATTGAGTTGGATGGGATGGGATGGCTCACTGTGGAGATGCCTCAAATATTTGCAGAATGAGTAAAAATTGATTTGTGAAATAAGCTTATTATTAATTGCTTTGACTGATGTGTTATCTCTTACTCCTTGCAGGTCGACCTGAGGTGACAGTGGATCAAGAACTCCTGTTCTTTTCTCTCCAAGTAACCTGTTCCTCCAGGCTATATACTGGAATTTCTGTTTCATCTCTGGGTCCAATACTAGATTACCTTGTGTTTTTTCAGACATAATACTCAAAAGTATAATCACCTCAGAGTTTTCTACTTCCTATGAAAAATTGGGGCTCACTTCAAAGTTGTTTATAAGTGATTCATACTCTACTTTTATATTTCTGTCTTATTTTTCTGTTCATGTTTCTCTTGTTCTTGCTTACTTGCTATTCTTTTTCCATTTCCTCCAGCTATTTTTCTTAGGATTAAGAATGAGATCTACTAACAACAAACCCTATCTTTTAGAGAGGAACTTACCGAAGAAAGACTATACATACAGACATACATACAAGCATACATACGTATATATGTGTGTGTGTGTGTGTATATATATATGACATTCTTTGTGTGTGTGTTTATGTGAGGAATTCACAGGTCAGCATTTGTGTCTTTCTCTACCCTTCTGCACCTTATCTTTGAGGCAGGGTCTCTCACAGACTCGGAGGTCACCTATTGTCTAGGCTGATTGGCCAGTGAGCCTTAGTGACTCACTTTTGCTGCCCACTGGAGTTAAAGATGTAAACTGCAGTGCCCAGATTTATTGTAGGGAATGGGGATCAATATTTTTAGGTCCTTATGCTTGGCTAACAGTCACTTCACCTTCGAAGACAACTCCCCTTTAAATTAATTGTGAGATATGCTGTGAATTTTCTGAGCTGATAAAAGGAAGCCACTGAAGGAACTCTGCTGTTTTTAGGTTATGGCTTAGGCCTGGGGCCCAGTCTTAACCACTGGACAGTAGACACTGAATAAATGTTCACTTTAACAACTAGAAAAAAAAGCAAGGGGTCTTAAAAACTCAAGAAAATTAGGGCAGGTTAGGGGTAGAGTGTTTGCCAAGCATTTGAAAGGCCTGGGTTCAACACCAGGATGAAGAAAAGAAAAGAAAAAAGAAAGGAAGGAAGGAAGGAAGGAAGGAAGGGAGAAAGAAAGAAAGAGAGAGAGAGAGAGAGAGAGGAAGAAAGAAAGAAAAAAGAGAGAAAGAAGAAAGCAAAAGAAATAATTGAAATGGAAATCAAGTTTTAGGGTCTCTGTGGGTTGTTTCTCATTTCTGCATTTTTTTTCTATCAGCACTGGCAACTGTAAATTGACTGCATTCAATTTTAAATTTACTAATTAACAGGCAATTTATTTTTCATGAAAAAATCATTGTTTGACTACTTATCAAATTGATTTCTTCAATTAATTTTAAACTTTTGACTTATTTTTATCTTACAAGTTTGGTCTAGACGTCATAATTATTCAAACAAATTCCCCATATAAAACGACTGGAAAGTTAAATAGCAAAGCTTAATCAAACAGCCACAGCAGTAGAGTCTGAATGTGGGAACCCTTTTCTAGCGAGGGGCTTTCTGAAATGAGAGTGATGTCCCATTGTCCTAGTCAGGGCTACTGACGATCTGGCTTACACTTCCTTATCACAAGCTATCACTAGAGGCAGTCATTGCAGGAACTCAAACGGGGCAGGAACCTGGAGGCAGGAGCTGATGCAAAGCCATAGAGGGATGCTGCTTAGTGGCTTGATTCGCCTGGCTTGCTCAGCCTGCTTTTTTTTTTTTATAGGATCCAGGACCACCAGCCTAGGAATGGTACTACCCACAATGGGCTGGGACCTCCCCCATCAATCACTAATTAAGGAAATGCCCAACAATCTTGCCTACAGCCTGACCTTATAGAAGCATTTTCTTAATTGAGGTTCCCTCCTCTCAGATGAGTTTAGCCGTGTCGTCGAGTTGACAAGGAGTCAGTTGTCCTGGCTAATTTTAATCTGAACTGTACTGTAGATACAAACACATCATTTTTAAGTAGAACTTTTCTTTTCTCATTTATCCCTTTATCCCTAAGACAACATTACAATATAAAACATAAATAACTTTAAAAGTCTCACAGTCTCTACAAATCCAGACACATTAAAGGGTCTCTTTAAAAATTCATAATCTGTTTAAAAATTTCTAAGTTCTCAATTGTGAGCTACTGTAAAATCAAAACTAAATTGAATACTTTCTTATTTAGGGAAAAACAAGGACACAATCAGATCAAAATGAAACCAACCTCCAACAATGTAAATAATTCAATGTCCAATCTCTGGGATCCATTCACAATCTTCTGGGCTCTTTCAAGGAGTCTGGGTCACTTCTCTGGCTCTACACTCTGGAGCTCACACAGCTTGTCTTCTAAGATCAGGCTGCCTCCACTCCACTACTGCTGCTGTTCTTGGTGGGCATCCCATGGTACTGACACCTCCAAAATTCTGGGATCTTCTATTATAACTGGGCTGCACTTTCACCAATAGCCTCTCCTGGGCTCTATTCATGGTGCAAAATCTCAAATTTCTTCATGACCTCTTCTTTATTCCTGGGACTTAGTGGCACTCTTACCAGTGGCCTCTGCTAGCCTCTCACAGTGACAAGCCTAAGCTGCTATCCAGCTACTATCTTCATGCCTTCAAAGCCAGTGCCACCAGGGTAACTCACACTATCAAGTTTGGCAACCAGCACAAGGTACAGCCTTGGCCATCTAGAACATAACTTGTAAGTACGGACTATAAGGAAACAGTTCCCAGAAGATTTTACCTCCATGATGCTGGTCTCTTTTTAATCGCTGCTGATTTCTCAGCTCCAGCTAACCAGCACCAATTGTCTCAGTAAAGCAAAAGTTTCACTTCTATGGTTCTGGTATTTTGCTAATTTTAGCAGATTCTTCAGCCTCAGCTAGCTAGAACCAAAGATTCTTAACTCACAATAAGCAACTGGCCCTGATAGAGTCATTAAGGGACCCTCAACTTCCCTCTGAAGCCAGGCCTCCATCATCTGCATTACTTGCAGCCTTCTGTCCTTCCAAGCTCCCACAGAATAGCTTACAAAGTTTGAACATGCAATGGCTTTTCTCACCCAAAAGCCCAAAGTCCTTCCATAGTCCTCCAAGAAACATCATGGTCAGGTCTGTCTCAGCAATACCTTACTCTTGATACCAATTTCTGTTTTAGATAGGGCTACTATTGCTATGATGAAGTGCCATGCCCAAAGCAACTTGGGGAGGAAAGGGTCTATTGGGCTTACACTTTGACAGCACTGCTCATCATTGACTCATAGGATAGGAATTCAAGCAGGGTGGAAACATGGAGGCAGGAGCTGATGCAGAGGCCATGGAGAAGTGGTGTTTACTGTCTTGCTTCCATGGTTTGGTCAGCCTACTTTCTTTTAGAACCTAGGAACTAGCCCAGGAGTGGCACTACCCACAATGAGCTGGGTCCTCCCATACCAGCTGCTAATTAAGAAAATACTAAACAGACTTACCTATGCTGATCTTCTGGGGGCATTCCTTCATCAAAGTCTCCTCCCTCAGATGACTTTGGCTTGTCTTAAGTTGATACGAAGCTAGCCAACACACCGTCTGAAGTTCAACTTCTCTTTCTACTCAAGATGCCTTGGGCAGTTTTCTTCTATGAGTTGTCCTTTAAAGGCTGGCGACCATGTTCTTAGCTGTGGTTCTGTTCCCCACACTTGCCCATGGTTTTCTCGATCTTCCACCATCAGAAGGATGTTAGCCACTGGAGATGTTCTGCTTCGTCTTTGTTCTCCCAATCATCCCGCCCTGTCTCACATCTAAGAACTGCCCAGGGTTTCTATTTGATGATAAGTCTCTTTTGGGTTTTTCTTTCTTTCTTTCCTAGGTATTTATGGATGTATTTGTTGGTCAAAATTTATGAAAATGTCAGCACCTGCAGGCTTCTTTGCAGCCGTGGCCACAGTTCCTGAGAACAGGTGGCTGATTTCCATGCTTGTAATATCAGTTCTGGTGGAAAAGCCCTGACCTTCACCTGGCCTGTGAAAATGAAATCCTGTCTCAGAGTCTCTCTGTTTTCTGCTGGCTTTTGAATCCAGAATGTACTTATTAGAAAGCTATGTTTCCCAGTTTCTTTCTTTCCGGATTCACATTGATATATATATATTTTTTTTTACAATATAGACTACTATTTTTAGCATAAAAGTGTACTCAGTTAGCTAAGAGATGCTAAGTTATGGATTTTCAACTGTATAAGTAACAAGTTGCATACAGATTCCGTGTCCTAATGCAGTAAGTTGACTCTTACTGCTCAGTCTGGAATGGAGAGTAGAAGTTGTTTATAAATAGTTTAAAAGGATTCAGAGGAGAAAGGGATCCTGTCAGGTGTAGGGGTAGGAGAAGCTCAGAGGCTTGCAGTTGTCTTTACATGGGAGAACTATGTCAAGTCTTAAAGCACTGTGGCCTCTTCTGAAAGCCAATTAGGAAAAACTAAGCCTTGAGTTAGTCATATTTCTCTGGTTTGAGTGTCTCTCCTATTCCACAACTCAGAGAACTGAGTGTTTTCTTGATCATTTACCGAGGCAGAAGCCATCATGTCTCTCTACTCTCACACCTCAAAATGTTTGAAACAAACTACATTTGAAAATGGGTTTCTGTGTTGACTGTGAAAACCAGAAAAATAAGTAAGAATCCATCTGTCACGGAGAACATTGGCCTCAGGCACCTCCATCCACCACAGCAGCCCCTGGCCAGTCCTGTCCACTCCGCTGCCCACATGGAATGTTGGCCATGGGCTCTAACTGGCCTGATTTACTGCAGAGTGACACAGAGTTAAGAGACAAACAATGGCACTCCATACTAAGCTCTTGTTCCAAAAGTGAAATTTCCTTCAAGGAGGTTGGATCATTCCTCTTCCAACCACTACAGTGTTCCCTGGAAGTTCTTGAGAGGAGTTCACCATAATTAAAAGACAGAGTCACACTGGTGACTACCAAACACGAGGGTTGACCCAGGAGCTGTCAGCCAGGTCTAGATCCCAAGGGGCTGAGCATTTGTTTTTAAATTAGCCAGCATATCTCCTTACCTCCCTCAGTGCCTCAAGTTCAGTGGATTTTCAACACCCAGGCAAAGCCTCGTGTGTCCAAGCAAAGACATACTAATGTGTGTATCTGAAAGCAGGTCTTTTCTGTGGGGGCCAATAATTGATCAAATTCAGAGCCTTGCACACAGTACTGCTGAGCCTGACTCCTACCCCAGAAACCTGCCTTTTTATAGGTAACAATCCCTTTAGATTATGTTACAAAATACAATGAGTGCAGAAACTAGAATCAGCCTCGGGGAGAAGGGACAATAAATAGGACATTTAAGCAGGGTTGTGGGAAGGAAGGGTCCTTTGCCAATCAGGATGGACTGGAATACCAGGTTACACTTGGGGTTTGAGAAGACTTGAAGTTGGGCAAATAAGGACACAGAAGCTTCTGAACTCACAGCCAGAGAGTTTGCACATTCCCTAAGATTCTGCACTTGTGACAGTGTTGCTTTATGGGGAGAGCCATTTCACAGTGTTCCTTTTAATGGACTTTCTCAAGTGATTTATGATAAATTTAGAGACTCACGCATAGAGTGGCGTTCTTTGCAGAAGAAAGACGGTGGAGAAAAGTAGTCTGTCCACATCTGTTGACAATTAAAGGTTGCTGGAAAAGGCTTGTCATAAATTATTAATGAGGAATTCACAAAACTGTGCTTCCAGACTCCCTCATGCTCCCCCCACCTTTTAGGGCTGGAACAACATGGCTGTGGAGGTAGCTGTGTGCAGAGCACTGCTGTGTATGCTTGAAGCCCTGGGTCCAAAGCCCAGCAAAGCAGCAATAAACCCAAACCAATGCCTGCCGGTGCATAGACAAGAGAGAAGGAAAAGCCCTTTAATACTCACTGTGCTAACCCAAAATTGGGAGCTCCTCATTTCTTGTGGCAACATGTACTCAGAGGTTTTACAGTGGGCACACAATAGAATTATGAAAAATTAAACATTCAGATTTGCCTTTTAACAACGCATCTGGTTTTGAGGTCATCAAGCAAAACAAGATAAACCCTTGCCAGAAACCCAGGAAATTAAATGGAAATCAGAAGCCTGGATCAAGTGGGACTCTCCAGCAGGTCAGTCTTTCCAAGTGCCCCAGAACAAAGAATGGCCATGACAGCTAGCTGTGGCTCAGATAACAAACCAAAGAGAGAGAGAGAAAAAGAGAAAGGCTTTTATTTGAATTGTCAGCCTTAGCCTTGAGATACAGTGCAAATGGTTTTAACAGCCAAATCACATCTTTGTGAACAATGTCACAAAGATAGAAAAGGAGCATTATATTTTTTTTATCTCACAGATGTCCTGAATAAAGTACACTTGGTTCCAATTTCATCTCGATAGCACATCACGGATCAGGGTGACAGACTTCCCAGCAGAAGCCCTGATCCTGGGCTAAGCTTAGTTTTTTTTTTTTTTTTTTTTTTTTTTTTTTTTTTTTTTTTTTTTCCTCTCTGAGTGGAGAAGCTCTGACTGTTTTCACTAGGACACACCCAGTTAGCACACATTACAGGTATTCGCCGTATTCGCCGTTCTAAAAGTCTTCCTGGTTTGATGGATTTCTTGGTTATCAGAATGTCCTGGTCCCTGGAAAATGTAGATGGGACATGAGTGTCTGTAAGGATCCCATCTAACCCAACACACCATGATAGCATCTGCCACAGCATATGCTTAGAAGACACCGTTTACAAACTGAGTACACACCAAAGCACAGGTTTGCTGGCACACACATTCTCTAGTGTAAACACTTCCCTGCACTCCCAAAGGTACCAGGAAGCAAGACAGTGATGACCTTGTATGGGTCTCTGGTATGGGGAGGACTTCAGACACTGAGAACTCTGTTTAACTAAAACCCTGCATCTCAGACAAAGACCCACGAAAGCTTGGGCTCTTCCTGTCTGGTGTGAGGCTTTACCTTACCTAAAGCGGGCAGGAAAAATAGAAGGAAGTCAGAGATTAGGGAACAATCAGTCACCAGACAAGCACAGGACAAACACCCAAATCCAAGCATATAGTCTCTGTGAAGTGACTATTCTCGGGAGTGTGAGTCAGTAGCTTGTGAACCTGGAGGAAACCAAGCATAGTCAGAGTAAGAGGAGAAAGGAGAGGAGGCTTCTTCCACGGTTCTCCTCTTGTTCACTCTGGGTTCCCTCACCCTGGGATCTTTGCACTCACAGTTTTCATTCTCAGAATGTCATTCTAAGTATTGGCACCCATCAAGCCACTGCGTGAGTCTCTTTTCCACTGAGAGCTGGCTTAATCCTCTCTAAAATTCACTCTCATTCTGTCATCTTTGTTCCCTCCCTCCTCAATATTTCTTTACTGCACATAGCAGTTATTATATAAAGAATGCATAATGAGAATATATAATGTCTTTTGGGGAGAGTATGGTCCATTCCCCTGTCCACACATAGAATAGAAGCTTCATGGGGGCAACAAGGTTCAGTCCATTTTGTTTACAAAATGCAATTATACCTCAGAGAACCATGTCTCACATAATGGAATGTGCTCAAAAACTACTTGTGAGTTGAATTGCTAAATTTTATAGCTGTCTTGTAGGCAGTTTTCTTATATACAGTATTATATATTTGAAAGGTCTTGTCTGATTGGAACAAGAAAAACCTCCATAAAATTGTATGCATACCCTCTGGAGGCTATAAGGCAGCCTACACGTGAGGTAGGCTGTAAGTGGCAGCCGAGTGGCCTATGGAGAGACAGCCACAGGGAAAGACTCTTTGACAGTCTTAATGTTTCTTCTCAACTGAAGCTGAGGAAAGGTATGTTTCTTACTGGTTGAGGAAAGTGTCTGGCCTGTTATCTAGGGTGTGCCAGGTACAAGGGAAAGGGTCATTGCCCCATCAATATTTCCAACAGATCATTTTTGAATGCTCTTTAAAAAAATCCATTTTTGGAGATGGAGGGCCTCACTATGTTGCTTAGGCTGGACTTGAACTCCTGGGCTGTGGTGGTTTGAATAAACATAGCCCCAATAGACTCATATATTTTAATGCTTGGACATTAAGGGGAAGCACTGTTTAACAGGTTTGGAAAGATTAGGAGATGTGGCCTTGTTGGAGTAGATGCGACCTTGTTTGAGGAAGTGTGTCACTGAGGGTGGGTTTTGAAGTTTCAAAAGCCCATGCCAGACCCAGTCTCTCCCTCAGCCTTTAGATCAGGATGTAGCTCTCGTCGACTGCTCCAGTGCATGTGTGCTGCCGTGCCCTCTGCCATGTTGATAGTGGAATGAACCTCTGAAACTGTAAGCAAGTCCCCAGTTAAATGCTTTCTTTTATAAGCATTGCCTTGGCCATCATATCTCGTCATGGAAATACAACAGTGATTAAGACTGGACTCAAATGGTTCCTGTATCAGTCTCCCCAATAGCAGGGGCTGCACGTGTGTGGCAGTGTGTTCAACCCCATTTCATTGTTTTACTTCATTTATTGTATGGTGTGTGTGTGTGTTCACATATACATGGGTGCATGTTTGTCAGCTGTCTTTGTTGGTTGTTCCCACTGTAGTCACCAATATGGGCTAACTGAGCTAGCAACTTGTTCTGGGAAGCCTTGTCTCTTCCTCGTTGAAATTACAGGTGGGCTGCCACATCCACCCAGCATTTAATTGGCTTCTTGGGCTTCATACTCCAGGCCTTACATTTGCACAGTAAGCCTTTGTAACTACTGAGCCACCTCCCCAAGGTAGGTACAATTCTGTGTGCCCAAGGCCTTTTCATGAGACTAAAGTAGGAAGATTACTTAAGTTCAGAATTCCAGGACCAGCCTGAGGCACATAATGAGATCCCATCTTTAAAAATAGGTCTGGCTGGTTATCACTGCCTTAAATCTAGCTGCATCACTTTGTTTTCTCTTGTGTTTTGTTGCTTTAGAAACATGAACATGCATAATGAAAAGCTCATGGATTACTAGTAGAACAGTTCAGAGGCCTTTCAAATGTTCTCCAGGGCTTTTTCTGATCGCATTTTCTATACCAGTCCCATTGGCTGAAAATCCATTAGTCTCTTGACTTTTCATGCGAATTGAAATTGCTATATTGAAAATCATATTCCAAAGATGAAGCAAAATAATGCTTCTTTTTTTTTTTACAAAGCCATTTTATTGTGTTTACCTTGATGTTAACAGTGCTTTCTCACTTATCTGATACGTATTATTGTCTGGCAGGATATTGTGCCATATGTAATGATTATAATTTAGAAATGAAAACCACTACTTGTCTTTTTCCCCCTTTGGTTGTTGCTGGCTCTGTGGGGTTTTTTTATCTCCCTCTACCTGTAAACATATATAAAATGAGTAAGAGTAAATGAATTACACAGGTGTAATTCCATTGAAGGTTCTGGAAACAGCTTTTAGCCTCCAGATCCAAGCTCTTACGGTCTGTATTAGATCAGAAGTGCGAGATAGAATCACAGCTATGTTATTCAAGGTTTGCTTGTTGCTAATTTTATGGGGAACATAAAAGCCAATGTAAAGCATCTGTCACATCCTTGACCCCCTTGAAGAAACCTGTATCCATGGCAGCCGGAAGCAGGGAGGAGGAGGAGACTCCCAGGTCTACACACAGCATCTCGGCAAAAAAGAAGCGCTTATCTCTTGAGTGTCCTTCCCTGCTGTGTTGATGCACTGATAAGGTTAGGGTTTCATTCTATCAAATCAGCACTCATTAATTGGGCTCATCTCCTCTTCCCAGTGCTAGAATTATAGCAGTGAACAAATCACACAAGAATCCTCTTGCCCCATCACTGGGAGCCCACTTACACTACGACTAAACAAGTTAGAAAAAAAAAAAAAAAAAAAAAAAAAACCCGTTGCGTATAACAGCCTACTTCACACAAAACTGGTTAAGGCAAGAGTTAGAAGCCTAATCTTTCAAGGCTGGAGGTGGGCTTTTCTATTGAATAGGACGAGTGCCAAAGACTAAACTGATACTCAAGCAGACATCAGAAGGAGGGATAGCCCTGATGCAGAGTTCTGGACATAGAGACTCCCAAGCCAGGAGGAATGGACTGTGCAAAGACCCGGAGACTGAGGCTTGGCAGAGGGAGTATCAATACTCACATGTCTCAAGTCAAGTGAGTAAGAAGGGATGTAGCCAAGTGTGCAGAGATTTAGAAGTCTGTGCATTATAGGGCTTTCTAGGTCCGAGGCCAGCCCTGAGATCCTCTGGGAGGAATGGGAAATTCCTGAGGGTTTCAGACAGAGAAATGGTCCATTTCAAACATAACACATAACACATAACACATAACACAGCTTCATAAGAATTAGGCAGTTGGGCTTTCAATGGGAGACAGGCTGCTTCGGTCAAACATGACAAGAGATCATGGTGGCTTGGAGGAAAATGGCAGGCGGTGCTGAGATGGAGTCTACTTGGGTTGTAGGCTGAGGGCAGGGCCAATGGAATTTGCTGACAGATTGAAGGTGGGATCCCTTCACAGTCCTGTTTTCTGAAATTGTTATTTAAAGTGCATGAGGAGCTCTGAGACTCCTCTTCCTGATGACAGACACTCAGCATTACATCACTGGCCATGTTTGGAATTTGTTTCTTGCTTCACTGCGTTTTGTACTGAGTACATCTATAGCACTTGCAAGGCCAGAGGAATATCATTTCTGTGCCTTTCTGGTTTTGGACTGCAGATTCTTGCTGCCACCGAGAAGCACCCCTACAGAAGTGCTGCTGCAGTCCACTCGGGTCCAAGAACAACACACACATCCATCCTCCTGCTCACCGCTGCCTCTGTGCATCAATTATGCCTCCACCGTAATCTCCGATGTCTCTTTCCTCCAGACTCTGCTCCAAGCTGTAACTGATTCATGTTCAGCCTGATGCAATAATCTTTACACTGACTCTTCTGTTTTTATGCTTCTAGAAAACTTGCAGCTTGCAGCCAAAATTACCCTTGTCCACATTCATTTCCATCCACTCGCTGTCCCTTTGAGAGTTCTGTCTCTGTTTCCTTTGGACTCTCTCTCTCTCTCTCTCTCTCTCTCTCTCTCTCTCTCTCTCCCTCTCTTTCCCCTCCCACCCTCCTTCCCTCCTTCCTTTCCTCCCCCTCCCTCTCTCTCCCACAAAATTTAAATAGTTTAGCATATTCTTCATACACACTTTCACCCCATCCTTTTCATCTTTAGTGCATACCTATGTAACTTTGGATTCTCTCTGGCAAGCCACCCAGAGAACTGAGTACATCAGTCAAACACCGGGTATGAATCAGAAACACTGCAAATCTTCATTTTCCTTCTAAGTGTAATGAGCAGCTGACCTGATAGTGCATAGTCATTTCTGCAGCTTGGTCAATACTTCTGGCTCTGTGACTTCAGATACACAGAAAGAATTATATCTTCTGGCTTTTTTGGGGGGGGTGGGGGGTGGATGAAGCCATACAACTAACTCTGGCTAATAACTTGAGAGGGTTGCATCCATCATGATGACTTACCTCATCCCTTGGTCACTGGTGGTGTTTTGAATTATTGAATGGCTCTGACATATAGCCCTTTTGGCGACCTGGCAGATATATGGCATGGATGACAAACTCTCTTTTTGACTACTGAGATTTTAGGATTATTACTACAGTATGATCTATGTCTGCCTTTTTTTCCATGGTGCTGGGAATCAAACACATATATGCTGCTAGGTATGTACTTTGCCACTGAGCTAAGCCTTGTCTCAACCTAGCCCAGGCTAACTTGATTTATTCAGGTCGCCTGTTTCTATAATAGGTACTTAAGAAGGGACCTTAAAGCAGATGAGATCTTGAATGAATAATAAGATCTAGCCTAAGATAGATATCAGACCAACCTATTCCAGTCCTGGGGTCCCTAGAAACTATGGCAGCAAAAGGAGGATCAGCACTGGCTTTAGACATGGGGAGAAAACCCTGATGGGAAATGGATATAAGACATCTATAAGGTCTTTCTAGGGTTGGAACTGTGCTTCCTTTGTCATGTCAGAAAAGAGCTTTGCCTCAGCCAAGCAGCCACATAGCTGGGGTCCTTTCTATTCAGGAAGGAATTTCCATCACACATGATAGCAAGAAGTGAAGGCAGGAAGGGCCACTTGCTTCTGCTTTATGACTTCCAGAGAGGCAAGTGCACATGACCCATGACCTGTTTGCCCAAGCCTGTGGTGGTAACATAACACGTGACTGTGGACAATGCCTATGTACAGCTCAAGCAAGGTCAGGAGAAGCAAACATTCCTGATGCTAAGTACCATAGAGTGACAACGGAATGATTTCTGCTTCCTGTAGAGACCATTAGCTAAATTGCAATATCTCATTCTTGGACTGCCTTTGCCAGGGTTATTGTTTCTTGCTTTGAACTTGGGAAAGACAAGGGAGAAGTAGGTGTCTTCTACCTCCCTCTCCTTTTCTAGGAAACCTGCTGTTTAGAAGGATGCTTTGTTTTTAATTGGCAGGGGGAGGCTAGTGAGAGCCGATAGCTTTCTGCTTGTGTTATGATTTTGTGACAGTGTGAAGTCAATCCTTGAGCAGTTACAGCTCTCCAGAGCTGTCAGTAACTCAGAGACTTCAACTCTGATTAAAACTCATGACTAGAAAAAATTACCATAATTCAGTGACAGGCACGGAGAGAAAGCCATGGTGATTCCGATAACAGTGTGCCAGTGAAGAGGGCACCACAGCAAGTGTTTTACTTCAGCACCTAGGCCTTTCCTCAGAGTCGAGTCACTGCTGAGGACCATCATCTTGCCAATGAAAGTGAGCCAGTGTGTGCCTGGCCTGCCTCAGATACTCACCTTGAGGAGGAAAAGAGGTCAGGCATATTCACCTGTAGTGATTTTTCTATTGGAAGCCATGCTGTTAAAACAGAAGATATCTGACCTGTGTGGTTAAGGGACCAGCAGAGAAAGGAATTCAAAGTTTCAGTCCAATAAGCCAATTAATTGTCTGGACCCCTCTGGCCACTTCTATCAAAGCCTCTCACCTCAGGGTTCTCAGACACACACTATGCTGCTCCTTCTGTCACCAAGCTATCCTTCTGTCCCCAGGCAGCAACAGGCTGCTTCCTGTTACTCTACCTTGATTGGACCCGTGTATGCCTTCACACACATCCATTTTTTCTAGGTGGCACTAGAACCTTAGTAGGTTCTTTTGAGTTCAGCTACTAACTCTGCTAATGGCTTTAAGGCCTGGGCTGTTCTGGCTGCATCTTAACCATGAACCTTTCAGCTTGAAGCCCAAAGTATTAAAATTTAGGGAACACAAGGATAGGTTGATGTTGGGGAAGTGAGTCTATCTGGGGGATTCTAATCATACCAGGTAAGTATTGTATTCCTCTGCCAGTCTCTTGCTGGTGTTGTGGGGCTGTATATCTCTCTACTTCTTTTCAGTCAGATAGAACGTCACTTCCTCCACACAATCTTCCTTTATTAAAGTAGGCTGTACAGTCTGATGGTATTCTCTCTGAAGTGTGTGTGTGTGTGTGTGTGTGTGCATGAGAGACAGAGACAGAGAGACAGAGACAGAGATCTAAAGGATACAGGTAATCAGCTGTCAATAATTCTGAATGTTTGAAAAAGCATTGGTCATTCCACTACTAGGTGGGCAAATTCTATGGCAAGCGTATTTTTTCTGTTAAAATAATGATTTCAGTCTAAAATCTCCATTTATCAGCATTCATATAAGGACAAAAGTCTACACTTCTTTGTATTTTAGCATGAGAGGGACTCTGTTTTAATCACATATGCATATAAATACTTGCACAGTCATATACACAGAATGTTCTGTGAAGGTGATATTTTATATCAAACTCAAAAGATTCTAGGATAAGTGGAAATAAGTATTTGAACGGAAATTTAACAAGTAAGTATAAAAATATTAAGAATATAAAAACTTTTGACTTAGCAATTCTACATCTAAGAACCTATCTTAGAGATAATCAGAGATGTTCAGGAGGAATTATGTAAGGACAGATGAGGAAATTCATTAGAGTACTTTTAATAACAAAATATTAAAAATAATTCACACTTAATAATTGAGGATTGATAAGGGGTACGTTCATATAAAATTGTTGAGCTTTTAAATTTTATGTGTATAAGTGTTTTTGTCTGTATGAATATTCATGTGTGCACCATAAGTATGCAGTTCCTGCAGAGGTGAGGAGAGGATGTTAGATCTCCTGGGATTGGAGTTGTGAGGTCGTGAGCCATCATGTGGACACTGGGAACTGAACCCAGGTCCTCTGCAGGATCAACAAGAGCTCTTAATTGCTGAGCCACCTCTAGAACCCCAATATATATATATATATTTATATATATATATATATATATATTATATATAAATATATATTTAAATATATATATTTAAATATATATAAAAATATATATATTTATATATATATAAATTTAAATGATTATATATATTAATTTAATTTAATATATATTAATTTAAATGATTAGAAGAATGTACACCAGGCACCAGGATCTCAACTGGTTATAGTTTAATGTTTATGAGTCATTTTTAAATTTATTATTTGTATTTTAAACTGTTAAGGAGAATGACTACTTTTATAGTAAAAATAAAAAGGTGATTGAAAACATGAAATTTGGTTTATAGAAAAGGCTTAGAGATAAAAACACTTGCCACCAAGCCTGACGACCTGGATTCAATGCCCGGGATCCACATGCAGAGGAGAGAGCAGACGCCCTCAACGTGCCGTCTGACCTTCACGTGTACTGTAGTATGTATGTTTCCTACACATACAAAAACAAATAAATGTAGTTTAAAAACCTTTAGTACATAAATCTCTTTTGTTCAAATTTTAACTCAGAAAACATATTGAGGTCTTATGTAATGCATACACAAATAGGAAAGATTGGCAAACAATGGAATTTCCAAAAATTGTTGGGACCATTTAGGAAAAACATTCTATTTGGAGAATTAGAGCAAAAAAAAAAAAAAAAAAAAAAGTTGGAATCTCCCCCTTCTTGCAGCATATTATTTATTCTAACCTTTGAATTTCACATCTGTATGAAGGAGACAACAAATTATTTCCTAGAGCTATCATGAAAATTGTTGGGGAAACAATAAAAAACATTACTTATTTCCAGCAGAACAACGTATAACTACTTAGAACTTAGGGCACATAATGAAAGGCTGATGTTGGAGAGGCAGGTCTGTCTGGGGGACACAGTGACAATGTGTCCTTCTCAGCCACTCCTACCTTGTCCATCTTAGTCCCCAGCTAAAGTGACCCTGGTTGTGAGATTTGCCCCCTCATTCATACCCACCAGTGGCTGTCTTAAGATGCACTGTAATTATTATTTGGGTGTCGCACACCATTGTAAAAGGTTGGTTATACACCCAGATTCTAAAAGAAAGGGGAAACTAGGCTCACCAGGGCAAGTGCTACAGAAAGAAGGACAAGCTGGGGTCATGGCACAGGGGAAGCAGGTACAAATTCGAGTGACTTCTTTTGTCCTGCTGGCTTGAAAGGCTGCAGCAGTCTCCAAGGGGTAGCACTGCCCTTAGTTGTTTGGTGTTTGCCCTGGAGCAAGTACCCTACAGCAGGTAGATGGGGGCCCAGAGTGTGAGGATGCTACAAGGAAGGTGCTTGGAGATGTTGCTTGTGAAGGGTGATTCACTAATGAAAAACACGCTGCAGCCTGGAAGGGGCTCACAATGCCTCCAGGTGCCTGCTCATCAAAACTACAAAATAAACAGATTCCTGCAGAATCAGGTTAGGCCAAATTAGCACTGCGATATTATATCACATCCCTATGGAAAAGAGTCAGGATCTTGGTACAGTTTGGAGCCTTTGCCAACCTCTGGTTTCAGGAATCGTAATTACAGTTATTTATTTTCGTCTTTCTAGTCGAGTGTAAAAGCCATCCTAAAACTCAGTGGCCTAAGATGAAAGCTGTTCTCTTTGCTCATGATTCTGCAATTAGAGCTGAACTCAACTGGGTGGCTCTTTTGCCCACCTTACTAACGGTCTCTCAAAAAAGTTCATTGAGTTCACTGGATAGCTATAGGCCAGGCTCAGCTGAAGGCTGGCATGGCTGGGCCTCCTCCCACGCTTCTCTGATGATAGCTTCGTCCTTGACTTCTCCAATCTTCACATAAAAAGCAGACATTTTCTGTACTCCCCAGGACTGTGCGGAATGCAGAAGCAGAAATCCACCCATCGAATTCACAATTCCAGACCAGAGAGGGGCGTGTGAAGTATGTGCCATGTAGGGTCATCAACGTGATGGGGCCACCTGTCACAGTAGGAGAGGCACAGCAGCGTTTAGACCTTCAGAGACAGTGAGAACCTTAGAGATCATCTAGCCTAACACAGTAGGGAAACCAACCAGAAGGTTCCCCACCCACTGGGCTGTGAGCCTGCTGCAGACTCTCTTAAAGGAACGATTTATCAAGAGCCATAGTTATTAAGATTTTGAAATGTTAGGGGCCTATTTTCAATCACCATGTCTCAGGGATTAGACTATTGCTGTATTTTAGACAAAGTGTGCTGGTTTGCCTCTGGCCAAGGAGTCACTGAATTGTGCTGACACAGAACTTGTTTGAGTCCTTATCAAGTCAAAGGAAGGATGTTTCTTTGGCCTCATAGTCTGGTAAGATAAAAGGTGCTTTATGCAGCTGAATAGTCTGTCTCAATCAGAGGAAATAGATACCAGGTTTTAAAAAGGTTTACTAAGTCCTGGCAAATGACAAATTTTCTCTTAATTTTTACTTTTTCACACACACACACACACACACACACACACACACACACACACACACACACAGGTCCCTAGATTACTATGGTCATGATACTGTATGTTTCTAGACTGGAGTGTAGATTACCTGGCTAGTTTGTTTGGTCATGGATTTGCCTTATTAGGAGTGTGCAGTCCTCCAGCTACTGTCCGTCCCAACACAGCGCCCCTAGTGGCAGAGAAGAAGAATGTACATGCTGGGCCCATGTGTACCTGAAAATGCTTTTATCTTAAATTCTTTTCATCTTTAAATTTGATTGTAACATCTTTCTGTTCCACAATATATTATTGTTTAAAAGCAAACATAATCAACATGTGTATTTCTTCATTTATTTCAGGGATACCCAAGGCTATTGTCCTCTCCATCTTTCCTGGGGACATCAACAATGACCATCATTACTATATTTTAAGTATACTTGTTATTTGGAAAATTGGAAGTCCTTCCCCTTTGACCATCATTAGAAGGGCGTGTTTTCCTTGTTACATATTTTGCAGTGAGTTCTGAATTTCAAGTCTGTTCTTTCTGGCACATTCTCCCTTAGTTGTGGGATATGGGTACACTCTTGCCATTGCCTAGTAATTCATGTTAAATCCCTCTTACCGTGAATGTGTGAAGATGTCCCCCAGCCATTGTCACATGCTTTCTTCTGCCTGTTCTTCTAGCCTCTTAGATAACTTCCCCCTGCCTCGGGCCCTTTAACCAGTGGCATATCCCAATCTCCTGCTTCCAGCCCCTTCACGCTCTCCCTAGATCATTCTAACCATGAATGATGTCATCATCTGCATCCATTATCCCTGAATCTTCTTCTATAAAGAGCATAACCACTTTATTGAAGGCCAGAAACCTATTTTTATCAGCTCCCTGGATGCATCTGAACAAATGCCCCGTGCTACCTCAAATTTAAATGCACTGAACTCATTACATCCTCCACAAAATCTGTTTCTCCTCCTGTGCTCCCAATCTTAAACGCCACCATCTTCTCAGTCACCTAAGTTAGGGACTTTGAAGTCATACACAACACCTCCTCCTCAATTCCAAGTCTAGTTGCCCAAGCTGGGTAAATGTAGCTCTGAAACACACACACACACACACACACACACACACACACACACACACCAATCTGTTTCCTCTAGCTCAGGTCCACAGCTCCTCACGCTTAGCTTTCGGTGAGCACCCCTGATTTACAGACAGCTGCTTTCTTACCTGACCCCGATGAAGGAGACAGGAAGCTCTGCTGTCCTTCCCTCTTCTTCTAAGGACAGTCACTCCACCATGAAGTCTCCAGACTCTTGACTCCATCTAAACCCAATTATCTTCCAAATAGCCTCTTTTCAAATGTTGTCATACTGTAGGGGCTTGGGCTTTAACATGTGGCTTTGTGTCAGACACAAACATCTAGTCCCCAGAAGGCATTGACACACATGACCTCACTGGTCCTCTCATGTTGTCTTTTCTCCTCTCTCCTCCATATCTTTCAGATTCATCTTTCCAAAACACAGAAATGACACACTACTGCTTCTGGCAAACATTTCAATAACAGCTCTCTGCATTGCCTAACCATAGCACCTGCAGCAGGGGTGCATTGGTTTAGCCTGTCTGTCCGTCTTAGCTTCTTCTCCAAAGATGCTGGCCTACCCACCCTCTCTTCCTGTTCCGCTTGCTCGGGCTCTTTCCCATCCAGTTGGCTCACTTGCTCTGGCTCTCCTCAAATGTCCACATAAAGTTTGAAAAGCCTCCTCCCAGATATCATTAATCACTTATCTGTGATTTACATATCAGTGGTTTCAGAATTTGTTCACATATTAGAACAGTGTACAGCGCCTATAAGAAACACATTTGTGTGTGCACACACAGAGAATTGTAAATAAGATATGTAGAATCATAAAGAACATAGAGATAAAAAGATTCATTATAAGAATTTATTATAGGAATCATAAGACTAAGGGGCAGACAAGTTCTGGTGGAGGTCCCTGAGAGCCATTTGCTGTGGCTCCAGTCCAAAAGCCAGCCAGTTCATAACCCAGGAAGAGCCACAATTTCAGTTCAGGTCTAAAATCCGAAGAAAACTTGCATCCCAGCTCAAAAGCAGATACAAAGGATAATTTCTTCTTTCTTAGGGAAGAAGGGTGGCCTTTCTTTTATTCAGGACTTTAACTAGTTAGATGTAGCCCACCGCTATTAGGGAAGACAACTTGCTGAATTTAGTGGATGAATTTAAATGTTAAACTTATCCAAAATTATCCCCATAGAAATATGTAGAAAATTTTTGATCAACTATATGGCCATCCCATGGGGGACTCAAAATTAACCAGTATAGCCAGGGAACTATTAAAATGGGCTAATTCTACAGGGTCTGATTGTAAGAGTTTTCATGGTATGCAGAAAGCTTGTCTATCAATATATTTTAATGTTTTCTTACAGCCAAGGGATGGGCCATGTAAATTTAGTACCTGGGGGTGCCATTGGAACCAACCCCCCTGTCGAAATCCTCACTTCCAATACCCCAGAATTCAGTCCTATTCGGAAGCAAGATTGCTGAGGTGCCATTAGTTGAGATAAGATCATAGAGGTATTCGGTAGGCGACAATCCACTGTGACCATGAGTGTCCTTGTAAGAGAAAAAGCTGGGTGTAGTGGGGCACACCTTTAACCCCAGCACCCCTGGGACTCCTAACAGCCCTAGACCAGCCAGGGCCACAGAGAAACAGAGAGATGACTATGTGACAAAGAAAGCAGAGGCTGAAGTTTGCAGCTACAATCCAAGGAGTGTCCAGGATCATGAGTAAACCACTAGTTGTCAGCCTCCCTAATGCCCCAATCATAACATTATTTCTTTGCTACCTCATAACTGTAGTTTTGCTACTGCCATGAATCATAATGTAAATATCTGATATGCAGGGTATATTAAAAGCAACCACCAAAGGGGTCATGATCTACGGGGTCAAGAACCACTGCACTAGAAGCTGTGTAGAAGCATGGGATGGAAGGGATTCCTGACGTGTTCAGAGGAAACATGGCCCTTGAACACTATATTTCTGGTTAGCCAAGCAGTATTTGTTATCTTAGTGTGATGTCCCTGGGAAATCAACAAAATGACCAGATAAAGAAAGGCTCCAGAAGGTGGTTTGCTGACTCTTCTGGGGACGAAGAGTGGAATAAGCAAAGATCGCTCATTCATTCTTTGTGGGTTGAGAGCTTACGAATGTGCTTGTTTTCCTTCCTCTTTCCTTCTCCAAGCCTTTAGCTAATTTTGGTATCTTTCATATCTAATCCTCTATGATACATAACAGAGTTTGTCTAGGTGAAGAGCTTTTCAGAAAAGATCTTCTAAACTGACAGCCAGTGTCATTTCCCAAGCTGATCATAGATTGATTAGAAATTAAAAAAAAAAAAAAAAGCAGGTATTTGGCACATCAATTTATTCTGTTTTTCCCAAAGAGCTTCATTTTGGGGATCATCCTCAGAGCGCACTTCCAGGCCCCTAAAACTGGAGCTATTGCAGTAGGCTCTGTCAAGGTCAATGAGAGGCGCTGCCTGCTCAGCCATCTGCCCCTTGCTCCTTGACGTCTTTTTAAATTAAACCCCACACCCTGTGGTAAAATTGCTCTCGCTCTATAAATAGCAGGCTTGGCTTGGATTGCCCAGCAAATGCTGCAGAGGAAGGGTGTCAGAGCAAAGAAAAAGGAAGGCCACAAGCCCAAGGGCACATTTCTCGGTCAGATGATTGCAGTCTCTGAGGAAACCCAAGAATTCTCTGTGTAAAGCCTCCCTTCCCCCTTCTCTGGTGACTTCCTTGTCGAAGATTTCTTCTGTACTGGAGTGAACAAGCCCTTTCCTTTTCTTCCATATTTTCCAGATTGAATTTGTTTTGAATCAGGAAACTGCTAGGTTACTGTATACCAGCTCCTTTCTGTAGACCGGGACATGCTTCTAATTTCAGTCCTATCATTACTGAGTTAAAATGGAAGCTGTCCACAGGCACACGTGGCTTCTGGTGCTTCCTACAGCCAATAGTAGGGGGAGTACAATTTCAGAGCCTGATCACCTGAGTTTTTATAGGCTGTTGCAGCCTCACACCTGCTCCCTAGAAAGGACTCTGATAGCTTCTTACAGTCCCCTGCATGGTTATCTCTAAACTCTCAACCCACGTGACTAGAAGCGCTTTCCTTCTGTTGGCTGCCACACTTGGGTCACCTCCTCGAGACTGTCACCACTCCACAGTCAGTAAATCCGTGCCAGAACTTCCTGGGCTATTTTTCAAGTGTTTGATCCTTGTCTAGTCCCCACTGTCCCACAGCTCACGCTCTTCCCACCCCTCTGTCCACCCTGAGACCTTCCTACCCTAGGCTCACCATTGGCTATGTGGTAGCCTTACAATCCAGACCCTGCTTTTGTGTCCCACAGTGTAATGGGGGTGGGTGGGGGTAGTGGTAGTGGTGGTGAGCTTTGTCTAGGGACAGGGGTTCTGGTTCTACTACTCATATTTGGATCTGTAATTCTTACATCTGTTTACCTCTAGTTCCTTACAATGGTAACTCTTCTAGGTAACTTCTCAAAACAATAAATACAGAATACAGAGGTGAGGGCTGGACATGTCCCTGGACTCACAGAACCCAAGGAGGTCTCCATCTCTTCTCCTCTCACCAGAAGCTTCCAGTTCTAGGATGACTCTGAGACTACTGTATTCTACCTACGCCATGCACACCAGTTTCACTTCCTTGGGATTGGAAAAGCTGGGCAGAGGCACTGGCAAGGTGGCTCAGTGAGCCAAGGCTATTGTTGCCAAGCCTGATGACCTGAGTCTAATCCCTGGAACCCATTCCGTGAAGGAAAGAACCAATTTCCCGAGTTGTTAATGAACTCCACAGGTGTGGTGTACACCCTGCCCACCAAAAAACAAATGAGTGTGAAAAGAATAGCAAGCAAGCATGGTAGAAAGGTCAACGTATTGGAATGTTCCTGATGTTCTGGGTCACTCTTTAGGCGTCTAACAGGGGCTGTTTGCAGAACTTTTGTGCAGAATTCCTTCTCAAAGTGTTTGACTGAGTAGAACAGGCTAGTATTCCCAGTAAAGGAACGTGTGCACAATTCAGACTCCAAGGCCCCTTGCATGCTGAATCAGAGCCTTGTTTCAATATCATCTCCAGGTTCTTAGGCATGTATCTCAGGGTGCAGAGTGGTTGTCCATAGGACTGTCTTTGCAGATGAATGGAGTATGTAAGTGTGCAACCATCTGGGGCAGCAGAAGCCTTCAGAGTCCCTGGTGCAGCTGTAGAGACACCTTTAAGAATGTGAGCCCGCTAAGAGCATTTAGAGGTTATCAACATGTCAGCAAAGCAACCTCTTTATGGGGATCATTTAATTAATGTTAATTGCTCTTGGCCTATTGTGTGACTCCGGCAGGATTTACGGAAAATCACCATTATCTACAAGCCCATAAAAGACTCATTGCTTTTAGAGGCCTTGTAACTCATGCCTGGAGACACCGCCTGATACTTGATGTATTACACAGATGTATAAATACTGCTGGTGTTCGCATACCTCTCAACGATGTTCAGGCCCTTCATGGGGAGTCATGGAGGCTGGGGGTTAGAGAGGCAGGTGTGGCCAGCTCCTCACCGGCCACACACTGAGTTGGAGAGAGTTAGAGAGAGTTAGAAAGAGAAATGATTTATCCACTTTTACTACCCGGTTCAATGCGTTCATGGCTCAAGTAAATAAGTAGTGTTGTGGCTGCTTTCAGCCCAGAGGATGGTGGGCACTGTCGGTACACTGTCGTCACACTCTACCCTTTTCTTAGTGCCTCGTGGGTCAGAGAGAGGGAGAGGTGGGCTGCAGACAGAAGTGGCGACAGATGACAGCTCTTGAGGAGCTGCGGCTTGATTACATGGAAGCTGCGCCCTTTCCAGGCTGGCACCTGTGCAGTTGCTGCTGCAGGGGATTAGGGGTAGCCTGTCTTCCCTAGGTCTGCAGTCGCGGTCCTCTGAGAAAACGAGCATGGTTTGCCCTTTAAGCATTGGTCTTGTTCCTATGCACTCCTTTCTCTTACTGTCTCTATTGGCTTCATCTATAACAAAATAGAGTTGTGTTTTGAATTCATTCACACTCTGTTTCAATTACCTTCCAGGGTAACTTATCTCCCGTATTTATTACCCTCCGGAGAGGACTTGAGCCTCTGAAACTTTCATTCCTCATGCTTTGCAGAATCATTCTCACAGTTATTTTTCCTAGCAGAAAGGCTATCTTACTTTTGTGGCAGAAGAGCAGGAGAGTGGTGGAACTGGGAGGCAATAAGATGAAAGAAACAGTGGGACTGCAACCCCCCCCCCCCCCAAGGCTGATGTGGAATAGAGCATGCGCAGAAAAAGTGCTTGCTGTACAAATGCCCCTATCTGCTTAGAGCAGATCTCCAATGCACTTCCTTGCTGAGAAGTGCTCTTTTTCTTAATAAATGGCCTCTATACCTACCACTGTAAACATGGTCCTGGCCAAGTTCTTTGTTCTGGGACGACAGAACCTGGAACTCCCAGCCCCTGCCTTCTAGACTATAATGGCCACCTATAGGTAGTGCTTTTAGCTTTGGAAACAATTTCTTTCATGGTTCTAGAGACTTCTAATGTTTCCCATTCCCTCTCCAAGCTCAGAGCCTCACTGGCTTGCTCAAGACCAGCTCCTGCCTGTCTTACCTGAGTAGGCCTTAGTTTGAATAAGGGTGGTCAGTTCTTCATTTACATTTTTAATTCCTACATAAAATTATGTGAATTAGATGAGTCTGATATCTTTAAATTTTTATTATATTTATTTATTGTGTGTATTTGTGTGTGTATGAGACAGAGAGAGTGAGAGAGAAAGAGAGAGAGAGAGAGAGAGAGAGAGAGAGGAGAGCCTGAGACTGCTAGTGCATGGCTAAGATCAATGGGACAGCTTACAGGCATCAGTGCTCATTATACAATATAGGTCCCAGGTATCAAACTCAGATAGGCATTCAGGCTTGGTGACTTACCTGCTGCGCCATCTCATCTAGCCTGGTCTAGTATTTTTATACCCGTTTCACAGATGAAGAAACTAAGGTTAGGGAGCAGACCTGGTGCTGGAATGAACAGCTTTAACTGATCACAGTAGTTGTTGCCACTCACCAGCATGGTGGACCTGGGCTCTAGTTTTGAAGGTATCAAGGTGGCAATAGGACTGTGTTCCCTTACTGGCCTGACAAGTCCTCTGCTGTGCAGTGCTACCCTGTTTTAGCTAGGGAGGTGAAGGTTAGGACTCGATTGTGCATGGCATTCCCTCTAGAGTTTGGTCCTGACATGGGGTGGAGCATCTGGGTGCTACCTTGACAGTGTGGGAGTTTCTACCAAACCATCTGCAGCTTTCCCCATTAGCCTCCTGCAGGGGCTCTGCTCCCCCACATCACATCGCTGCATGGCGATTTGAGTGGATGACCCACTTCTGTGGCCTCAGAGGCATGTGCCATCTGTGGACTCTCGCCCCAGTGATTCCTATTCTCGGAAGCCGGGTCTCACTGTCACTTGGCATTTGCTCTGCATCCCAACTTCTCGTCGTCTGATAATCTGGAGATCTGAATTTCTGTCATTTCACTCCTTTCTGTATGTAGATGAAACGGCAGAGATCCTGTGTCTCTCAGAAAGGAGACAGAAATGACTCTCTGACGCATCTACCTACGTGATATTGAACACATACTGTACCCACTGCTTAGTTCTGAAAGCAGGGGCATAAAGCTGGTCGTGGCTGATGGCCTTGTCTTCCAGGAACCAATGTGCTAGCTACGCAGCCCCCCAGTGAAGCAAAGCAAAATGGGCAGGAGGGGATTGTGCTGAATATTACATTTCTTCTTCATCCTATTAGAACTGAGCTCCCTGGCAGGGCTGGAACCAGTCTCCTTTGCTGAGAAATCCCTAGCTCCTCCACTGACTGGACCAGTGGGTGCATGGGACGGATTGAGTGTTTCAGTTTGTTATTGAGCCTGATTCTCCACCCTCTCTAAGTCACATGATTGTTGAACGAGCAGGAAGTGCCTACCTTCTCCTCTGGATAGGTTTCACTTGGGGCTGTATCCCGTGGCTGCTTTGGTCAGTGGCATCCAGGAGAAGAGGCAGTGAGTTGAGGGCTGAGTCTACTGCTAAGGGCTGTTACATATTTCTATTCTTTGAGTCCCAATTGATGTCAAGAGAAGATCACATCTTAGCTAGCCCACTGACCCAAGGAGGGTACAGGATGGTAAAGATCCAGACCTAGACCTGCAGAGCAGCCTTCCCCAGGATAGCTCCACCTATCTTAACCGACTCAGTCAACTCACGGAGGACAAGCAATCAGCCGAGATCTCCATTGCCACTCAGCTGTGCCTGCTCACCCACAGGTGTGTAGAAAATGGAGATGCTACTCTAAGACACAGAAAATGGGAATGGCTTGTTATGCAGCATTATTGTGAAGACAGCTAATACTTCCTTAGTGTGCTACCTGATTTTCTCCAGGACCTGAACTTCTGAGATATTATTTACTCTGTGGTTGGTATAAAATGAGGCATTGGCAAACTTTGCAGAGGGTCAAATGGTGAATGTTCTAGGTTTGTTAGGCCAATGTATGGTTGCCTTTCACTCTTTGTTCTTCTCCCTCCCCTCCCCTTCTCTTCCCTTCCCTCCCCTTCCCTCCCCTTCTCTTCCCTTCCCTCCCCTTCCCTCCCCTTCTCTTCCCTTCCCTCCCCTTTTCTCCCCTTCTCTTCCCTCCCTTCCCCTTCTCTTCCCTTCCCTTCTCTTCCCTTCCCTCCCTTCCCCTTCTCTTCCCTTCCCTCCCCTTCCTTCCCCTCCCCTTTCCTCTCTTTCCCTCCCTTTCCCTCCCCTCCCCTTCCCTCCCCTTTCTTCCCCTCCCCTTTCCTCCCCTCCCTCCCCCTTCTCTTCCCTTCCCTCCCCTTCCTTCCCCTCCCCTCTTCCCTCCTGTCCCCTTCCCTTCTCTCCCTTCCCTCCCCTCCCCTCCCTTTCCCTTCCCTTCCCTTCCCTTTCTTTCTCTTCCCCCCTCCCTTTCCTCCACTCTCTCCTTTCATCTCAATCTGGGCTTGGCTTGGATTCAGCTTTTAAGCTATACTTGGTTGGCCCTGTTCTAAACTACCAGAAACATTCATTGGTAAATGCAGGCTTCAGATTGAAAGCAGAGTTCTTTCCACTCACTGAGGGCCAAGGCTCTTCTAGACACATCCCAACATGTTGTCCCATTTTGTTGTTCAAACATCAGAACAGTAGTCAGAGACAAAAAGTTTCTGCAGACACAAGCTAATCCTTCCCCTGTCAAAGAACTAATTAACCTGTGTTTCAATATTCCCAGGTCCCATTTTCTCAGATGAGATTGACCCTGAAAATGAGTGACAGCATAGAGGGCTGTTGGATTTCTCTTTATGACACAGGACTTGTCACATTGTGACTTTAAACCAAGTACTCAGGAGGGTTCTCACAGCACCTGGTGTCAAAGGGTCAAAAACGTATCTTCCTGGATCATTGCAGTTTCTCTTCTTCTAGGCCACACTTCTGATTCTTGGGCTTTGAGCATCCAGAATTCTTTGTCCCCAACTTTGTATGATGTGCACATCCTTTTTCTCATGAGGTGGCTGAGGGGTTGATTTTGCATGGAGTAGAGGTGAGGTGTGTGACACTCAGGCATGGAGATTGTGGAGACTATCTTCAGGGGTGTAGGCCCTCTGGTCCTGCAAAGAGCAGGAGGGAAAAAGAAGTGGGTGCATAGACAAGACCTTCTTTTCTATTCTTGATCAGGAAGACCCAGATTCCAGATGTATATGATTCCCTGGGACAATGATCTGGTGTTTCTCAGATTTACATATTCTAATTAGTGACAATATCTAGGAAGTATTCCTGGACCTGCTTTTTCACATTGGTATGTATATATTTTTTTTCTTTCTAAAACTCTTTAGGTCATCAGTAGATTTAAGATAGGCATTTGAATGAACAACCTCTTCTGCATTTAAAATGATTTCTTGTCTTGGAAATGCTGTGTGTGGTCCACATTTATGCCCACATGTATCTTCCTTATTCAGGCTATCATTGTGGTTTTAATACAAACTCCTTTTATCAGGTGTCTTATGGGACTTAGTCAGCTATGGCAATGCAGACCTGGGGATCAAACACTGGGCCTCTCGAATATCAGTCTCAAGCTGTCCCAGTGAGCTACATCAAGGCCCTGAAGCATCTTTTAAGTGTTTTGTCTGTTTTTTGTTTTGTTTTTGTTTTGGAGACAGGGTTTCTCTGTGTATCCTTGGCTGTCCTGGAACTCACTCTGTAGACCAGGCTGGCCTTGAACTCAGAAATCCGCCTGCCTCTGCCTCCCAAGTGCTGGGATTAAAGGCATGCACCACCATTGCCTAGCTTGTTTTTGTTTTTTTAATGTAGAGGAGACTAAATTTTGGCTTTAGCTTCTTCTAGTCATTCCTTTCAGCATCAAAAAATATTAAGTTAATTATTTTAAAAGTAGATCAATTTAAGCCATGCAAATGTCAGAAGAGACAAGATGGAATATAGTAAAACTCAGGACACTTGTCTACCCTTGCCTTCCATTGTCCTCCCAATTTCTTTGTGTTTGACACATCCTTCATGAGATCTTTGCACATAGAAAATCTTTCTCATTTGTCTACAAACCAGGGCCCATTGCCCATGTCTCTCGACATCACTCACCCCCAGCATGCCAACAGCCCCGTCTTCCCCTCCTCCTTCTCCTTTTGTCCCCATCCCCTTTATTATTTTTTGTAATTGTCATGCTTTCTTAGTATGGTCAAACTGTGTAGCTTCAGCTGCCCTCAAACTCACTATGTTGAACAGGCTAACCTTGACCCTGGATCCTTATTCCTTATCTCCTGGGTGACATATTCTTTTCATGAGTTAATTGATTAAATTGATTGAATTGGAACCCATCTCTAATTTACCTGAAGTGGAAGTCAGCAACATATGGCCATTGAGAAAATCTCTCCTGCCACCTATTTTGAAGTATCTTATGAGTTATGATGTTTATATACTGATTTAAAAGTAAACAAAAGGAGAACATTTTATGTCATGTAAATTGTCCTTTTGTATTCAGTCACTTGGTTCCTTCCTCCCACACTCCCTCCTTCCACCCCTTCTTCCTTCTTTCTCTCCCTTTCCTCCTTTCTCCCTTTCTTGTTCTCTCCTCCATCCACATCTCTTTTTTCTAGAAAGATGGGGAAGGAACAAACCCTGGCACATACTAGACAAGCCCTCTGCTGCAGAGCTGTATCCCAGTCCCATTCCTGGCTGCTGTGACAGTGGTGGAGCTGAGAGAGCATGGCAGATCTCTAAAGCTGTTGAACATTTCTATGTGACTCATTATAGAGGAAAAAAAAATCTTGCTGACCTCTGACCTAATCACAAATACACTTTACCACTTTGATCATTTAAAAATTGGCAATGGGAGTCTATGGTCAGAGTGTCTTTTTCTTGGGAAAATTAAGGAACTCCCCAAAGTATTTGTCTCATTGGGAGAATTTTTGACTGGGCTAATTCTAAATCAAAAAGAAAATGAATTCTTTCATCTTATTTGAAATCCAAAAGCCAAGATGCTCTAATTATCAGAAGTTATTTAAAAGTTCAATCAAAAACAGACTCGCTAATGGATTGGTGTGAATAACTTCCTAACCTTTCTTGTGAGAATGTTCTTAATTTAGAATTTAGCTTTACATTAGCAACTAAAATATGAAAGAGAGTTTTTACTAAAAGGAACTGACTTTTGGTCCCTTTCATTCTCAAAGACGAATCAGACAAATGGTCTCTCTTTTTTTTTTCTGATCTGGAGCTGAGCAGAAATTTCAGACACTTCGAATCTTATTCATGTGTTATTTAGGAATGGATCACAGCTAACCAGTTTTTTTCTCTAAATATTTGAAAAATGAAAGTATTACACATATATGGAGGATTTCCCCTCTTTTGGGCAATGGAAACAATGATAATATAGCATTGTCCCTCTGTTTTATAAGGCTTGGTTCCAGGAAACACATGAATGCTCAATTCCATTACATAAAACACTATGTGTGTGTGTGTGTGTGTGTGTGTAACACTATATATATAATATATATATATATATATATATATATATATATCACTATATATATCACTATATATATATCTCACTATATATATATATATGTATATATATATATATATATATATATATAGTCTAGGTATATCCTCCCATATCACTTAAATAATCTCTCCTTTACTTACAGTGCCTAATAGAATGTAAATGTTATGTAAATTGTGGTCCTATAAATAGCAATATTGTTTGGGGAATAATGATAAGGAAAAACTTTGTACAAGTTTAGTACAGATAAAAGTTTTTTTTCCCCCAAATATTTGCCTCTACTTGAACCCGTAGATTCAGGCCCTGAAATTGTGGAGGACTGACTGTGTGTACCTACAGCTGGTTGCATCCAAGGGTCTCAAAGTACTCAACATAAATAAATAATACCAAGATCTTCTAGATAGCCACTAGAAAAGCAAGAAGCACCAGGCCACTGGGAGTTTATGATTTCAGATCACATGTCCAGTCTAACGGCAGTGAAAAGCAGTAAAGAGAAAGTGCAAAGGCAGCCTGACACATGGCTAGAATACAGTCGACTCCACCCAGCCTCACAGGCCTCTGCCTGGCTCTAGAGAGCTGCACGGAAGAGTGGCAGGCAGAAAGCAGGAAAGTTGGAACAATAGGGTTTTACATAGGAGACTGGAAAGCTGTCCATCTATGGTACCTCTGACTTGTTTTGTCAAGCCGGAAGCAATCACTATTTGATGTGGTGGGAAGTTCTAGAGAGTTAAGGCGATACAAGTGTTTTTCCTTTAAAGGAAGTGGATCGAGAACCAGAGATATGGCTTTACCCAAGTCAGTGCTCAGCACTGAAGCCCTTAGTGGACATTTCAAAGTAGCTAAACAGTAATTCAAGTTTCTTCCTCAGTCATGAATTGAGAATCTCTTTTGTGCAAGGTGAAGGCAGATAGAAAGAAAAAGAAGTCAAAAACAAAACTGTTGCCTATAGGAAACCTACAGTTTGGTGGTGACATAGAATTCAAGTCAGCTAGAGAGGCCCTCAGATAGCATTGCCCACAATGGGACAGACTTTCAGAAGACAGGCACACAAGGTTATTCACTATCCCCCTTTTCAGTAAATAACAGGAGAGGGGGGACCAGGAGTGAAGCCCCAAGGGCAAGCAGGATGAGTGGAAACAGGCAACCTCAGGAGGTAAAAGGTGGGGAGACCACCTCGAATGCACCAGAGACCTGGAAAGTTGAGAGACTCTCAGGACTCAAAGGAAGGGATTTTAGATGAAATGCCCTACAGTGGGGAGAGGGAACTTGTAGAGTCCACTTCCAGTAGAAACACAGGGCATCGAGTGAAAGGATAGGGTTACCATCCCACAGTCAAAACTCTGACCTAGAATCACTCCTGTCTAAAAGAACTTCAGAGACAAAAATGGAGAAGAGACTGAGGGAAAGGAGGTCCAGTGAGGCCAAAATTGGGATCCAGCTCAAGGGGAGTCTCCAAGGCCTGACACTGTTACTGATGCTGTGGTGTGCTTACAGACATGGCTGCCCTCTGAGAGGCCCAACAAGCAGCTGAAAGAGTCAGATGCAGATACTTACACCCAACCAATGGACAGAAGCTGGGGATCCTTGTGGTTGAATTAGGGTAAGGCTGGAAGAAGCTGAGGAGGAGGGCGGCCCTATAGGAAGACCAGCAGTCTCAAGTACCTGGAAACCCTGGATTGCTCACACACTGAGCCACCAGCCAGGCAGCATACAGGTGCTGGTCGGAGGCCCCAGACACATACAGCAGAGGACTACCTGGTCTGGTCACAGTGAGAGAAGATGCACCTAACCCTTGAGGCCCCAGGAAGTGGGGAGGCCTGGCAGGGGTGGAGGGGTTGGGGGACATCCTCTTGGAGATGGTGGGGAGGAGGAATGTGAGGAACTGTTGGAGGGCAGACCCGGAGGGGGATAACTAACTAACTAACTAACTAACTAAGAAAATCCACTGAGTGTCAACATTATGACCTTCCAGGTATATCAGGAGGACAAACTAACTGATGGACGAAACAAGATGGGCTACTAATATCACAGATTTATATTCTAATTTAATCTTTGAATTAAATTATGATTATACTGGGGATTAAACTGGCACATTTGCACATTCTAAGCAGACATTCCATCAATAAGCTATGTCGCTAACCCTCTTTTTAGTATTTATTTTGAGGCAGGGTCTCTCTATGTTGCCCAGACTGGCCTTGAACGTCTGTCCCATTTTCCTGCTCCAGGTTTCTGTGCAGCCAGGATTACAGGCCTGTTCCACCAGACCCAATCAAAATCCTCTATTAAATCCTCTGTCCAGCTGGAATTGCTTTGTGGATTGTGGAATATTTTTTCTCCTAAATAACAAATGGTCTCTGCACCATTTGCTGAATAATAGATTATTCCTTTCTCCTGTGGTTTCGTGAAAATATTCATGATCACCAGTTCCTGAATGTCTGTCACATGTCAGATACTTTGATATATTACGTGATGGGCTTGCATATTTCTTAGGTGACCCAGAATCAGAAATTCCTTCTTTGACTTGGTCAATTCTCTTTCTAATAAATCTTGCTGGTTGAGGAGATTTCCCCTGCAACACACAGAGTGCCAACAGTTTGTTTTCACAGTCTCCTCTGCACTTAGAAGCAAAGGATCAGTGAATCCCCCGTGGACTTTGCCTACCAGATCTTTTGTAATGTATCAGAAAGCCCATGCCAAGTGATGGTGGCAGTGCCAGGAGCAAGGGTGGCACTCTGCCTGTGGCATCCAGTGTTCAGGACGGAGGGGAAACCTCATCCATAAATGTTCTATAGCAGCAGGGACTTCTATGGCTCTTTCCTCTCCTTCCCATCTCTGACTTTGTTTCTGCACCATTCTCGGAAACTCCGGAAGTGACCAAGTGCCTTGGAGAATCCATCTTCTGCTCCAGGGTGCTAAAGTATACCTCTGAGGCTTGCAACCCAAAACTCGTAAGATGTCATTAATTTGCAAATTCTTGCTCTTTAAAGATAACATGTCTTCATTCCTATTAGATTTTAGTCAATCAATATTCAGTGAGAATACTACATTGCTCAGAAGCACACAGCCAGGAAGTGGTGAGCACAGAATTCAAATCCAGATTTGAAGGTTTTTATTCTTACTCTATTAAGAATGCCCCAATTATTATAAAATATATCATACATATGCGTCACACACACATGCATACACAGGCGAATGCACACATGTATGCACATGAGAGCTCCGCTCACCTCAGCAGAAACCATCTATATATTTTTCGTCTATGTTTTTATTATGCTCCATTGGTCAGGCCTTGCACAGACACCAGGCTGCTTTATTTATTGCCACTTCATAACAAGTCTTAGAAACCAGTATAACAAATTCTCTATTCTTTTACATCTTCCACCCCACCCTTGTTGGACTATTTATTTTTCTAGATAAGCAAGAGGCCTGTTTTGTAACATTTCCTACCAATCACAGAAGAACACATTTGAAGCTGTAATTCAAAGGGCACCCACCTTAATGCTATCTTTTCCTAACAGGGTTTCGAGGCCCTCAGCTCCCACATGTGAGCATGTGCACACTCCCCCCCACCCCCCACAAATGTCTACTTACAGAAATGGACATATATGTCATCTCTCGTTAGAGAAAGGCTGGTGGTACCAGTGGATTTCAGAATCCCTGGAAAGCAAAACCAAGAGCAGAGTGGGCTGACCAACAAACTGAAGGAAGGTGTCTGTGATGAGTGTCAGCACCTACTTAGTTTATAGGAAGTTTCACTTTCCATGGCTTTGTTCTTGAAACAAACAAACAAACACCAGCTTGAGTCTCTTGGAGGCTTCTAGGTGTAATGTAATCCAGCCGTAATGGATGTTGGGAAGGTGGTGAGGCTTGGGCCGGGGCTGGGGCTGGGGCTGGAGTGTTCTCTTCAGGCAACACTCAGAAAATAAATCCCAAGGGAATATCTGATTTGTGTCTGCATTTTGTTTTCCCAGTGTGGATTCTAAGTAATAGGAGAGCTAGCTAATATCCATGGTCCTGGAAGAATTTCTTCAATTATGGAGTTGTTGAGCCTCTGTTAAGGACCGATGAGACTCACAGGCCATGCCTAGCCCAATAAACGGAGAGTAATTTCCACCTCTGCAAGTGGATTTGATACATATATATTCATCACAAGTTAATGAAAAGCTCGAGGTTTTGATCCAGGAGGATGCCAAGGTCTTTCTTCTCTCCTGCAGGAAAACATTTGTGTACAAATATCCTTGTAAGAATCCCCACAGGAAACAGCGTGCCTCTGCTCAGATTAAAAAGGCATCAACTTATTTATTTCCTCTAATAGAGAGGGACTTCTCTGAACACAGTGTTCTCTCCTGGAAGGCCAGTGGCTTGGTTCTGGGAATTGAGAGATGCTGGCAACCTAGAGTGAGTCTCTTAGTAGATTCTGAGGGTGTACACACGCCAATAACCACGTATGCTGTGCTGTAGAATCCAGCTGCCTTTGTTGCAGGCACAGCCTCCGCAGTGCCAGGGAAATTCTAAGACTCTGTACTTTTATTACAGATTCAGGGCTATTCTTTGTACCACAATGCATGCAGGTATTTCCAGTCTGTCTCCGTTAGGTGGTGGATAACATCAGATGTGGAATGTAGCTTGTAGCAAGCCAGAGTGTCAACTTCACCTCCCCAAATTAAATTAAGGCTAGCCTTGGTACCTCCTATCTGTGAGAGCTGTGCTGCATAATAAAGTGGAACTGATGCTGCTCCCAGGAAATTTATACCGTGTTTGCAGGGACAGTTCTGTTAAAAAAATAAATGGAATTGATGAACAGAGAGTTAATCATGTTGTAACTGTATATAATCTCACGAACCGTTCTCCCCTGGAGTCCCTAATTAACTGTTGGTGAGCTTCTTGGGAACACTTCCTGGCTTTGCACCAGCAAGGACCTGGCAACTAGGTGCAGTGGATTCTGAGGAGACAGTTAAGAGATTAGATTTGTCCACCAGAAGTGCACCATTTGGGTTTGTTCTAGAATAGGGTGTATTTTTCAAGTTGGAGTGGCAAGGACTTGAAGTGAGTTCTCAAGAGCTGATCTTGGCGTCATCCACAAAGAACAAAGCTAGTGAGCTGGGAAGGTAGAGACCAGAGTTTGAGTCCCATCAGTCATGTAAAAGCCGGAAGTGCCTGTACCCTGCATTAAGAGGGTGGAGAGGTAGGTGGAGCATGTGAGGCCCTTGGTCAGCTAACAAAGAGATCAGATTCAGTGAGAGATCTTGTCTCAAAAATTAAGCTGAAGAGTGACAGGAAGCCACCTGATGTCCTCCTCGGACCTCCACATGCCCACACAGGTATGCACATCCACACGTATGCATGCACATATCACACACACTACAAAGAAAAATGAAAAAGGCTGATAAGGTGACCCAGAAGGACAAGTGACAGTTACTTTAGCGATATTCTGCAAACCTCCGGGAGCAGTAAACTGTGGTCGTGTCTCATGATATGGTGATTGTGGGGAGCAGACAGAAGGCGGCTATCATCCTTGTGGCCATCTTGAGCCATATACCCTGACAAGAGGCTTGTTTACAATAGCCTACAACAGCTGAGCACACTCTGATAACATCTTGCTTTAGATACCCAGGATCTTCTCTTGGGTGTGTGAGACTTAAAGGTGTGATTTAGAGCCAAGGCTTAAGGGCATGACTTAGAGATCAGATCTAGAGACAAGCCCTAAGGGCATGACTTAAAGGCGTGACTTAGAGGCGTGGCTTAGAAGTGAGACATATAAAAGGTGAGAGGCAGACAGAAGAGTTGAATACAACTTGGAAAGGGCACTTGGAAGGGAGCTTGGAAAGAAGCTTGGAACTTGGAGGCACTAGGGACTAGGAACTAGGGACTAGGAACTCAAGACTTGGGACTTGGACTAGGAAGAGAGACTGAAGAATAAATGGGACTGAATCACACTCTGTCTGGTCTCCATTCTTTGCGTCCGTCCTCACTCTCTCTCTTGCTGAACCCCGACCCGAGGACCTGAGCAGCTTGGGGCAGTGCAGGCTCTAACAGATTAGCCCCCAAAGCTTTTGGAAGTGTGGGTTTCAACATTGACAGAGCGGTCGGAGACATTTTGGCCCCCAAGTGTGGGGTAGCTTGGGCCGCAACACTTGGGCCCCCAAGAGTTGGGCAGAGGGTCCGAAACAGGTGATGAAAAAGGACTTGCTTTGTCTGCAGAGAAACTTAGTTTTCCTACTGATTCAAACCCATCAAAAGCACACACTTGGTCTTTTTTCAGCTTTTTTTTTTTAAGTTTTGAACAGTGGATGTTTCGCAACCAGGACCCATGTCATTCTATTTTCTGATTGTATGTTCTCATGTTAGCGCATATACAAATGTCTGAAGAATCGACTCATGATGCTATCTGCTACTGCGTACAGAATGAATGACATGGGATGAATTAAAATGGAATGAATGAAAGGGAATGAATGTCAGAGAATGAATGAAGTGGTTCATGAACATTGAAAGCGTAGCTACAGAGAAAAGTGGTCTTAGATCGTGAAGATGTCACCTTGCCAGGTAAAGTGAAAAAATAATTCTTCCATTTAATGTTTCTAGAATCCAGTGCAAATGTGTCACTACGATTTCCTGCCCCTTTGGGTCAATCATTAATGGTTGCTTAAAGAGTAATGGAACGGCCTATAATCTTAATTGAATAAAACATACTTCTCTCTTTTTTAATTGAAATCCACAATTGAAATTGAAATCCAGAATTAAAACAGGTTGATATTCAAAACTGCCTAAAATATTGTTCACCAGTTAGTATAAAGTCCAAGTAAGTAACTGTGAGTTATTTATTTCATAATTTAATAAAAAATCAAATTGGTGGCCTCATAATTCTGATGGGAACCGAGTAGCTTGTCAAATGGTTGTTGGTGGGGAATCTCTGGGAAACGCTCTCTCATGTGTGGAGAGAAAGCAAAGCCAGCTGGGTGTGGTGGTACAGCCCTGTAATGCTAGCGAGTGGGGAGCTGAGGCAAAAGGAGAGTGTGCTTGAGCAGCCTGAGCCACATGCTGAGACCCTGTCTGCAAGGAGGGAGGCGGAGAAGAATGTTACATCAAATATATGCTATCTTGAGTGTTATCCCAAATCAGTGCAAATTGGTCAGCACATGCCTGCTGACACATGGATTCACAGATGAAGGTGCCACAGCACACATATGTATTGACCGCACTGCAGAGGGTAAGAGGGGTGAACGTGCTCCTTTTTAGCCATGTCTTCATTATTCCTAATGGGGTTGAACTCAAACACCCACAAAGGGAGATGGAAAGCCAATACGCCACACCTTCTGTGAGTTCACAGAAGGCACCAGCATATAATCATTAAACTTGATGCTGAGTTATGACAACAGCTATTGAGAACTCTATTAAAACTTGCTGTTTACTTGATTTTTCCAGCTTATGGAATTCCTTAGACCAAAATAGTAGCCGCTAACAAAATGTTCAAATCCTCTCCTCCCCCTTTCCTCCTCCTCCTCCTTTTCCTCCTCCTCCTCCTCCTCCTCCTCCTTCTCCTCTTCCTCCTTTTCCTTTTCCTCCTCCTCCTCCTCCTTTTCCTCTTCCTCCTCCTCCTCCTTCTCCTCTTCCTCCTTTTCCTTTTCCTCCTCCTCCTCCTCCTTCTCCTCTTCCTCCTTTTCCTTTTCCTCCTCCTCCTCCTCCTTTTCCTCTTCCTCCTCCTCCTCCTCCTCCTCCTCCTCCTCCTCCTCCTCCTTTTCCTCTTCCTCCTCCTCCTCCTTCTCCTCTTCCTCCTTTTCCTTTTCCTCCTCCTCCTCCTCCTTTTCCTCTTCCTCCTCCTCCTCCTTCTCCTCTTCCTCCTTTTCCTTTTCCTCCTCCTCCTCCTCCTTCTCCTCTTCCTCCTCCCCCTCCTCCTTTTTCTTCCTCCTCCTCTTCCTCATCTTCTTCCGCCTTCTCTTCCTCCTTTTCCTCTTCCCCCTTTCCTCCTCCTCCTTTTCCTCTTCCTCCTTTTCCTCTTCCTCCTCCTCTTCCTCCTCCTCTTCCTCCTCCTTTTCCTCTTCCTCCTCCTCCTCTTCTTCCTCCTCCTCCTTCTCTTCGTAGCTTGGCTATCCTGGAGCTTGCTATGTGATTGAGGTTGGCTGCCAACCCATAGCAATCTGCCTGCCTCTGCCTCTCAAGTGCTGGGATTAAAGTCATGTGCCACCATGTTCAGCTTTATCCACGTGTTTTTAAGTTTGTTGATTGCAACTGTACAGATTTAAGAGGTCAGTTCCCCACTTGTTCCATCAGTGGCTGTGACTCAGTGTCCCTGTGTAACTGCAGGCTACCATATAGGACCACATGGGTGCTCAGACATTTCCAACACTGTAGGAAGTTGTATTGGACAGTGTTGCCCTTTGTGGAGATGAAAATACTTAGTTTAAGTTGTGTGGCAGGTGTTATATCTGACATGTATCTTTGTTTCTTAGTTCACTATGAAGAAACTTAGAAAGCTTAAGTCATTTTTCCAAGTCATCTAACTGATAGAGGGCAAGGCTAGGACTTGGTTGTTTCTCCTGACTCTGAGACCACTGCCATTTTTCAGTGTGTGGCTAAGTGCTGATTCATTTGCCCATCCATCTTAACAATGGCATGACGTATTTAAAAAATTATGCTAGAAGAGCAGATAGAAACAGTTACTGAACAAACTGCTTTCTGCTTTCTCTATATACCGAGTCTGGTCAGCAGCTAGAGAGAGAGATATAAAGGTCAGAGGATGAATCTGGTCCTTGATTTCATATTATTTAAGAAGAAAGCCCATCTGTTTTGGAAGAGACATCCAAATCACATTACACAACAATAATACCAATAAATGACAATGAAGCCTTTAGCTTCCATGCCTTGTAAAATTCAAATTGGTAAGAAAACCCTAGGATACCCTTGGCTTCCTGATTGATGATGGTGCTGTAATCTTTATGCCTGCTAAACAGGGATATCTGTTTTATTCAAGATCATCCTGGGTTGACACAACCAACTTCAATTTCATCTGGCTTTCCTCAGTAGAAGTATTTTTGAGATCGAGAACTATGATCAGCTAATTTGTCAGCATTACAAAGCATTACCTTATCCTCTTAGCTCTTCTCTCTCACTGAAACTTCCCAGTAGCAGCTGCTGACATATGAACTTCGCCGATGAAGATGCCACCTTATGGCTATTTCTTGACTGCTCTGCCGAGGGTAAGATAGTGGGATAATGCTTCTTCTCGGTCATTTCTTTGTCATTTCTAACAGGGTCAAACTCAAATACCCATAAAAGGAGATGGAGAGCCAATATGCCACACTATCAAATTTAAAAGGCTGGGAAAAAAAGTGAAGACCATAAACTGTTATCACATTCAGTCTTTTTTTTTTTTTTTTAATGCTAGTCTATTAGTTTCAATAAAAGAACAACAGAATGTCCATCACGCTGTAACTCGACACGCCTATTATGTCAATACGATTAGTTTTTGTAATGTGTTCGTGTACTGGTTACAGTTTATAGAAAAATTGATTTCACAGAATCAGAGAAATTAGAATTGGAAATATTCTATTAGATCATGAGACACATCCCTGGAGGCTAGTGTAGAATTGGTCCCTACTTCCCAGTGTATTTTCTGGTGTGGTTTTCTATCAGGTTTTGATGGGCTTATATATTTATTATGGGCTGGGACTATGTTCCACTAAAAATTATAGCAATCCATCTGAGAAATAAAATTCTAGAAAAATAAGCATTCGCTGAGTGCTAATTTTACTTTGGTGGGTACATTTTTAATATAGCAGTGTTTATAGCCTCTCAGCTTACAGGAGGCAGGGTAGCAGCAGTGGATCATGGGTTGGCATTATAATCAAGTAGTAAATTTACATATCTTAAGATGAGAAAATTTCCTCAGACCAAATTTCCCATCAGATTTACACAAAAATGTGATATGAAATTTTGATTCCCCAAGAATGGCTTATTTTCTATGTAGGAAATTGAACCCTGTGCCTCCTGAAAGTGCCTATAATCACACACCTGAAGGGACTGGTGTTTTACATTTCTTGGGCTGTGTGTACAAAGCTAGTACTCTGAGAGAGACAGTTGCAAGAGAGTGACAACCACAGCACTGAAATTGGGACTGGTGTGGGTTGTGGGCAGGGCTCAACCTCACATCTCTCCTCTGCTTCCCTTTCTCACTCTGCTGTGGCTGGGCTAGCCTGGGAATATGAGCCCTGAGTTCAGTATATTGCTCTTCTCCCCTTGCAAAGAAGTGAAGCAGCGGCTTTTCCAGGTGAAACCTACACACAATGGTCTACATCCAACCATTCCAGCAGCTCCTGGGATTTCCCAAGTCAGGCCTGGTCAAGCTTCCCTCCACTTCAATGCTCTTCACATCCTCCTCACCTGGTTTCCCTCCATGAACAATGTTGGAGGAAGGACCACATTACGATGTTCCTCAGTTCTCCCCAGAGTTCTTTACCTCTGTTTTCTTCATGAAGACAAAGCAAAAATTTGGATGTAGTCTAAGCTGGTGGGTGGGAGGAGGGAATCAGGCTGTATGGGAAAGGGCAGGGAGAAGGCATAGGAGTGTACCATTCTGCCAGACAATGCCCGACGCTGCTTGTCTCCATTCTCACACCCCTGTTCGAAAGCTCAGATACAGCTCTTGTTCTTGTGGGCTGCAGCTGAGGAGGGTTATGTCTGGAGAGCATCCCAGGGAAGGCCTTCTACATCTTTTCCACACCTGCATGCTAAATGAACACGAACACACAGGTGCTGAGTCAGATGTATGAACTTGCTACACATTATGCAGACGAATCATTTTGCATGTCCAGAAAGAAATGCTATCTAGTGTGCTGTTTTCCCGAACTCTCCATCATTCAAGAGAATCCAAACTGAAAGCTGGTCCAACAGTGCCTGGACCCAATTGCTCTGCATGGTGTATCACTCCAGACAGGTGCCAGTCACAGAGGAGGACCTGTTTGTCAGAGCAGGAGCTGAGAAAACTGCTCCAGGTTAACAAAGCCAAGGTATTTTGCTATGTTAATTCTTTTTTTAAAAAAATCTTTCATTTATTTATGTGCATTAGTGTTTTTGCCTGCATGTCTGTGTGAGGTTATTAGTCAGATCTTGGAGTTACAGACAGTTGTGAGCTGCCATGTGGATGCTGGGATTTGAATCTGGGTCCCCTGGAAGAACAGACTGTGCTCTTAACCGCTGAGCCATCTCTCCAGCCCCTGCTATGTTAATTCTAAATTCCTGAATGGCAGCAGGAAAGGTGGATAACCACAAGACCTAAGGTGATCAAAGGAGATGGTGAAACAGTTCTTTCTGTAAACATGTGGGTAGGTCGCTGAGGTCTGACAAAGAGTGATCAAAAAAACGACCTTTGCTATTCACTGTGTGTGACAACAGATCAGTGTGAATTTACAGTGCTACCCAATCCCAAGCCATATTCTAAACGTACTGGATCCAAATGCATACACGTTTTTAATTACAGGTGATTTGTTTGCATATAAGAGATTAAGCAGCTATTATACATCCCAGCAATTCCCTGTTGGTAGCAGCCCAGATTTTTTAAAGACAGGACCAGCTTTGCTAGTCCACTGGGAATCGGAGCACATCCTCGGTTCAGCAAAAGCCCGAGAATGGGCATACTTCCCCCCACAAGTTGTACAATACTCCACTTTTTAAAAATTACTCTCACTTTTCCTCCTGCAAACTGTCCTTCCTGACTACACTTGGCTCTGGCAAAGCTGTCATCCATAAAGATGAGACCTGATTGAAACTGGGTGGGAACAATCCACACCCCCCCACCCCCAGCCCCTGCCTGAGGGTTGATTGATTCTTCTGAGATCATTAGGAACAAGCAGGGCACAAATGTGGGACTGGTAGGCATGTCCTCCTAGAACATGTGTGGGGACCTGTGTGATCGCAAAGCCAAGCATACCTTCTTAGCACACGTGTGAGGACCAGTGAAAGCAAAGCCAGAGGAGTTAGAGCTGAAAGAGACAGAGAAATCACTTGGACACCTCAGCACAATTGTATCAGAAGTTAGACCACCCTTCGGCTTCAGCTTGAGTGAGCCTATAAACCCACAGCTCAGTTTAAAGTAGTCGTAGGTGGGTTCTCTTCTCTTGGTAGCTAAAAGAATGGTCCAGACAACACCGTCTTGAAATTAGATTGTCGGCTCTTCTAAACTGGAAGCATTTATAGCTGGACACATGAGAATAAATGAGAGGAATGTATTCATCGTGAGGTTCACAGCCTGGAATTTGACCACTGTGTGAACGAATTGGTAAGATGCATGTATGTATACATTTAATCCGAGCCTAATTAAATGTAGGTGGTTTAAAATGTTTAGACACTCCCAAGCTCTAAATACTGGTTATCCACATTGTAATACAGCAGAAGGCTATATTTATTTTCTGGATTTAGAGGCAATGTGTCCTGAAATTAATATTTAAATTTATGCCAACTAATATGCAAATGAGCACGGCACTGCTGATTTAAAACCAAGAGGCTGGGATTGCAGTACTGACACTTCAGTGGTGCTGATGTTTGATGAGACCAGACAAAGAGGGCTAAAATGCAGATGGGATGGTTCCCTTGACCGAGCCAGTGCAGGTGGGGGATTTACAGCTCTGTAAAGTGTGTGAAAACAGGAAACAGTATCTCAACTTAAAATAGTGGTTTAACCATTCATTAATTTACTCAATGCAAACGCGGCAACTTTTCTGAAATGATGTTGCCAGTAAACACAATCTACAACCCACATGCACAAAAAAATGTATTTTTATTTCTGCCAAACATCAAAGCTTAAGCCAGCAATTGTTTGCTCTGGTTTTCTTTTCAGCGAACAGTTGTTATTCACTATTGGTCATATATTTCATTATTATATACCTACTTTAATATGTGTGGTGTGTGTGCATATTTTATACTAATCAGCTAAGTTATGCACTACAGAACCTTGGCAGGTCATAATGTAAATGAGGTGGATTTTTTGAAAGTAAAATAAAATGTCTGAGATTAACTGTCTGGTAGGTTGTCCTAATGGTTAGTGAGGACTGAAGCTTCTTCTAGGTTTTTAAAGCACAAAGCCTAGGATGTGACTTTCATCTCTGGGTGGCTGCTGGGTCTCTCTGGCCATACCAACCAACTTCTCTACAGCAGATGGAAGAAAGGTTTGCCTCCTCTCTTTAGATGGAACTCCCTAAATGATCTGCCTTTAGCTCAGAAGCCATATGTCCAGACAAAAGTAATTATTTTGAATATTCTATTTTGAGAAATAGGAAACAGGTGTGCTTAAGTTTGAACCTTAAATGTCTCCCATGTGTTGAAACTGCAGTCTCCATCTTGGTGCTATCAGAACCAATGGAAACTTCCAGAGATGGAAGGTACAAGGTCATTCGTGTGTGTGTGTGTGTGTGTGTGTGTGTGTGTGTGTGTGTGTGTGTATGTCTGTGTGCCTGTGTGCCTGTGTGTTCTAAAAGAGATAGAACCCTGGCCCCTTCTCCTCTTCCACTTTCTGACCATGGGGTGAGCATCTTTCTTCTGCTTCTTCCCATTGTCATCTGGCACAGGCTTAGAAGAAATGGGACCAAACAAGCTTGGATTAGAACCTTTGAAGCCATGAGCCAAGATGAAACTCCCTGTAAGTTGACTATCCCAGTTGTTTGGTATAGTGACAGAAAGCTGACCGATATAAGGTATTTAAAAGGCATTGAACAAACTGTGCTCTAGATATTAAATATATATTTGTCAGTATTTTTATTGTCTGTACTAGCAACCAGCTTCTTATGGTCAAGAGTTTGCTTTGATGAAAATTAATGGTTATTGTATCTTTAATGCTATTTTATATTTATCTTGTATGGTTTCTATCATATTATTTGCTATTATGTATATGCATGTGTGTCTGTGTTGGAAGTCTGTGCACATAGTTATGCACAGAGGCCAGAAGAGGACATCAAATCTTCTGGAGTTGGAGTTACAGGTGGTGATGAGTCACCCAACAACAGCCAGGTGGAGCTGGCAGAGGGTGGCTCTTAGCTTCTGAGCCATCTCTCTAGCCCTTGTGCTTGATTTTCTTCCACTAGCTCATCAGCAACGATTGATTTGAGTCTAGGTTGAAAAGAATGTAAGAACCACAGATTTGATGAGAAAGAGAGCTGCGAGCTCTCATTAATAATGTCTTCAGTGGTCCATGCATACGGGTTGGGTTTACCTTATGTTTCAACTAATAGGTTTAGAAACATATGGCTCCCGTGAAGTCAGCTTCAATCTCCACCAAAAAGCTTTATTTAAATGTATTGTTTGGAATATTTTATTCTGGAGAAAGATGAAAGTCTCAGCAAATTGGAACTCTCTCAGGCAGTTATACATTTTTTTGCAGGTTTCCAGAGTATTGCTAAAGGAATTACATTCAAATTCCAAGTTACACTTAGCTGGTGAATTCTCAGTTCAAAGTTGCTTGAAAAGAGGATTTTTGTTATTCTTTAGAGGGCAAAATAGAAAAACAGGACATGAGTTTGATGCTGTCAGAGTGGAGATGCAATTCTATGACATGTTCATCTCTTCATTCTCCTAGAAAGCAGAGGGGGCACCAGCCGTGACAAGGACTTTCCAAGTTCAAAACAGGTGCTAGGAAGACAATTTCAGGCTTTCTCTTTATTGAATTCCAATGAGCCAGGCATGGGGATGAGAAGACCAGAGTTAAATTAAACCACATTCAAAAATAACCAGGGCCATGGAGAGCAAGGTACTGAACTGCATCAAAAGAGAGAGAGAGAGAGAGAGAGAGAGAGAGAGAGAGAGAGAGAGAGAGAGAGAGGAAGAAGAAGAAGAGGAAGAGGAAGAGGAAGAGGAAGAGGAAGAGAAAAGAAAAAGAAAAAGAAAAAGAAAAAGAAAAAGAAAAAGAAAAAGAAAAAGAAAAAGAAAAAGAAAAAGAAATAGAAATGTCGTTAAAAAGCTGTGATCATGGTAACCTTCTTTCTCTGTCCTGCCCTGCACATCACAGTTCATCAGATTGGTGAGAAGACACTGGCTCAAAGAGGTTGTGATTCCTCTACAGGGGCGGAATTATGCAATCCTCTGCACATGAGACTTCCAGGGTGGAGCTGTAATAAGCCTCCAGAAGACTCTTTACATGCCTTGTCTCCTGACTTTCCCACTTGTGAATTAAGGATTGCTGTTTTATTGAAGTAATCTGCTTGGCTATTGGCTTTTTTACCTTGTTTATCTACAGCTGCAGAGAATGGCCTATTTGGAAAAAAAAAAACCTATTAATTGTATCTCTGGGGCTCTTTCAAGGGTGAGCCTGAGAGGCCTTGGAGCAGGTTATTTATTTGGGAAGTGATCTCAGAGAGCAGGGGGGAAACCAGATGGAGACAGAGGGAGGACAATTTAATACGTGAGAACGTGATTGAGATCTTGTGAGTTACCAGGCTTGGTCCTATCCAGAGTTCCAGACACGTGTGCAGCTGCATCCCAGAATCATCTATAGGCAGAATGGGAGCTCGGAGCATAGATTCCTGGCTTCTATCTTTATTGGTTGTATGATTTGATAATCTCCTGGATTATCAAATAGCAAACTCACCTGACTTCTGGGTTGGGCCTTGATCTCTGTCCTTCATGCCGTGTTTACCACTGCCTCACAGAAAGACCCAATGGTAACTCTCACAAGACCTTATCCTTTGCCTCGGGATAGACCGTGTCAGAGCAAGATGAAGCCTAGATGAGGTGCTGACTATTCACTTCAGTCAGAAGTGAGCTGATAGAGACAGGGAGGAATGCGGGGTGGGATTGCAGAGGTGTCCGCCACAGTCCTTGACTGTGTGATTTGGAATTCAGTTCTACTCAGCAGTTCGATGTAGACCCTGTAAGCACGATCATTGCATGTGATGGTGCTTCTTAATGGAGGATGCAGCTTTAAGTCAATGCACGGAGTGTTGCAGAAGTCGAGACTAATGGCACAATAGTAGCTCAGTCATACAGTGTTGCAAGCGGCTCCGCTCTACCTGGCTTGAGACAAAAGACTTAACGGGTCAGGGTCTAGAGGGAGAGAGAGTGAGGATGAAGAGAAGAGATGCAAGGAATGGAGACAAGACAGAGATCAAGTCTCTCTATTTGAAGGGAAATCTGGGGTATTTATACACTTTTGCCACGCCCCTTGTAGGTGCGTGGATATGACGTAAGCCTTGGATGGAGGCGTGGCTAGCATGTGGATAGCTGCTTTCTAGCAGCTTTCTGCTAAAGGTGGGCTCCCAACAATACAGAGGTGTAATTTAAGCTTCTGAGTTCTCTCTCGGGTCCCATGATGTAAATTCCTGGTGTCTCTTTATGCTACTGTCTCTGCCTCAGGGCAGGGTAGAGATGGAGACAAACCTGTAACCTTTCAAACGTGCCACTTGCTAGACACAACTTTTCTAGCATTCCTCATGGAATCAGAGGAGGGAACTGCGGGCCAAGTTGAGCTTTGCAGACCCATGTCATTTTGATCTCTCCACACAGTTTAATCTCCACTGTTAACTGGAGCGAGGCCTATAAGACTGATGAGCCACTGGTAGAGAATGCAGAAGGGAAGAATTACTCCCGTGTTTGTTATTGCCACAGCTGCGCTGCCAGGGTGTGGCGGGCAGATGCTCCTTTGGTGGCCCCGAGTGGTGTCTGCAAAGGCTCTGCAGTCTGGTGAGCATCTTGCCCCACAGGACAAGGTTAAGAATCAAATTAGGCCTCAGTTCCCATAGCCATAAGATATGGGCAATAATAACTTCCTTGGTGGGTTATTGTAAGGATTAAACATTATGTAAAGTATCGAGTGCATCCAAATTGCATTCAAGTTTTTACTGTATGTGTGTGTGTGTGTGTGTGTGTGTGTGTGTGTGTGTGTGTATGTGTGTGTGTACATACTCTCAGAGGCCGGAAAAGGGTGTCTGATTCAGCAAAACTGGAATTACAGATGGATGTCTGGAACTGAACTCTAGTCTTTTGCAAGGGTCTTAACCAGTGAGCTAGCTGTTTCTTTAACCCCAGACAGCATTGTTGCAACCCAAAGAGGAGATCAGTGAATAATCTTATTTCTATTTTGCATCCCGTTTTCACTGAGTTTCTGGGTGACATTTAGACTTGTTGAAACTGATGCTTTGACTCATTCAGAGTAAGACAGTTAGTGTGGACATGGAGGCACAGTGTGGCTTGGGGTGAGCATGGTTCTAGACTCAAGCCTCCAAGCAAATAGACTCACCTCTAAGCAACTAGAACAGCCTCTTCCAAACCAGAAGTACCCAGCAGCAAGAGGCCCACAGCCCACCAACCCCTATGGCCATGTCTCATTTTCTAAACACAATGCGACAAAAGTCAGGGCCCAAAGGAAGGTAATTCTTGAAAGGCCTTCACCTTTGCCTAGCTATCTGAATCCTTCCCAGAAGAAAATTTCGGTTAAATCTGCAGCCTAAGATAACTACCTGCAAGTATAAAGATCTTCAAATCTTGTCTTGGGCTATAGGTCAGTAGTTAAGCTATTGCCTAGTATCCAAAAGATCCTGGGTTTTATCTCAAGCAAAACAAAAACAAGACAAAAAACAAAACAAAAAAACCCCCAAACCCAAAATAATAAAAATACAAAATAACAAAAACAAAACAAAAAACCCAAAACAAAACAAAAAACCCCCCAAACCCCAAAACAAAACAAAAAACAAAAACAACAACAAAACAAAAAACCCAAGACAAACCCCAAAACAAGAACAATAAAAACAAACAAACAAAAAACCAAAATTAAACAAGCAGAGAGAGAGAGAGAGAGAGAGAGACAGAGACAGAGAAATACAGAGACAGACAGGGACAGAGACAGACAGAGACAGAGACAGAGTCAGAATGAAATTAAACACAGCACCACCTGGAACACCTGAGGACTTTCCAAGAGGTATGAAGTGTACTGCTACTTGACTGAAGGAATGTGTCTTTCATTCATCCCACCTCATCCTGGCGTGCAGTGCCTAGCATGTATGAAACTGAAACCAGGCGAAGGGAGACATGGGAAGACACAAGTCTTAAAAAAAGGACCTTGTGTTTTTCTTATTCCTTATTCCTACTGAGAGCTCCTGTCAGTTGCTTCTGGATGATGAAGGTAAGTCAGGTTGGCTGACTGCTTTGGGATTGGGACTTTGACAGGCATTGTCCCTTAATGAATGAACTAATGTGATCCCCAAAGTCACATTACAATACTCAGAACATCTGATAATACTGAATAAGAAATAGACTGGAAACAGTTTAGTTTTTCTAATCCTTTACGTATACAATAAACATGTTATAAACATGTTCCTTAGAATATACAAATGAGAATCATTTGTTGTGTGTGTAATGTGTGTGTGTATTGTATGTATGTTGCATATGTATATACATGTGTATATATGTATGTTGTGTATGTGTGTTGTGTAATTTGTATATGTGTATATGTGTATGTGTGTTGTGTATATGCATATATACGTGTGTGTGTGTGTATGTGTGTGTGTGTGTGTGCGTGCACTGGGGATCAGACTCGAGGCCTTGTTCATACTTGATGAGTGTTGTCCCACTGAGCTGCATCTCCCAGGCCTATTAATTTGATAAGTCTTAATAGAGGCACATTAGTGTACCTCTTAACATATTAGAAGAGGTGACCTAATGATGGAGTAACACATCCGTTTGCAAGTTGGGTGAGTTTCAATTCTTAGCTTTAAAAATATGAAGGAGGTTGCAACAGAGTTATCAGGTCTCAGGCAATAAAAATAACTCGTGATGACAGACCGCTTGCTAGTCTGGGAATACAAATCAGAAAGAGTTTGAAGAATTAAGCAGTGTCTCTCACACAGCCATATGCCTTCCAAAGGTACCGACCTATGTATTTATGTGAGCAGGTCATCTTCTCAATTACATCTTAAAGCACAAGTAGAAACAGTTGCTTCTGAAGCCATCTCACTGGAGCAAATAGTAACTTCAATCCAGAAAAGAATCTTCATCCCTCTCAGTTGGAAATGTGTTTCTAATACAATTTGACTGTTATGCTTAGCAATCATCAAAACTTAGAATGAATTGATGCTTTATTACCAAGAATTCTAACTCAGTTTAAAACTCTGTTGATAGAATGAAAAAGAACTTAAAAATTCTTCTAGGATTCCTGGACCTCCTTAGGCCCTTGTCCTTTGGGATGCTGTGTCTTTTGTCACGAGGAGATGGAGAGGCAGGAGCAGGAGGACTGCCCCTTGAAGTTCCTGTTTTGTGAACGGCTCTGCGAGGTTCTAACATGAAGCCCAGCCTCTCTTTGAGTGTGACTTCAAATTCTGGATTGGGTCTGGAACCAGCCTTATGTCTCACCCAGAAATAGGCTTCCTCTGCTATTTTAGAGCCACTTTGGTTCAGATTTGTCCCTCCTTAAATATGCTTTCCACTTTGAGAACATCTCTGACATGTGGGGTGTTCATGTGAACTCCTATCGCTACTGCTTTAATCACGATCTGTCAAAGCAAGTGTGTGTTCATTACTTCATCCAGTGTGTACATGCCAGGCACTGTTCAAGGAGCTAAATTTACCTCTGTGAAGAAAACAGGCGTGGCCGAAGCTTCATGGAGTATATACCTCAACGGAGACAGAAAATAAGTACAAAAGAGAATCATTGCATAGATACATGACTAAAGACTCTAAGTGTTGCATACGAACAGAACATGACTATTATTGATCAAAACAAGGGTACTTAATTTTAAGTGGCTAGATAGGACGATTTCAGCTGAGGTCAGAAGTATATGAAGGAGCGGCAAGCTAAAATGCTGAATGTCATTCATATCCCAGTGAATGGAAACAACTGAAAAGACCCAGCACTAAGCATCTGGTTTACTGGGGACTCCAAGGATGAGGGTGGGGGGTGGGATTACTGGAACATTAGCAAGGGTTGGGCTGAGTGACACAGAAGGAGTTTAGATTAAAAAAAGCAAAGACCCAAGCAGGAATCATGTTAGTGAGTTAAAATTTTGGCATGGAAATCCGAAAGATTTCTGGCAAACTTGATTTATTTTTGAGAGAACTCTGCATCTCTTTGAAGATTGGGATGGGGTAGAGCAAGGTAGAGAGAAGGAGGCCATTTTGGAAATGTATTATCCATGGTAGGCTAAACATCCCCAGTGTCTCTGTAGCTTTTAACAGCGCAGTTTCAGTTCTCCTTGTGGTTTCTATCCACTGCAGGTTAACTGGGCACTCTACCTCCATTCAAGGGAGGAACTAAGCTGGTGGATCAGCTGCCTTCATGAACAGAGACATCAGGATGGCAGGCAAGGGGACATAACAAACCATGCCTGACTCAGAAGACCTCCATCTGGAAGCATTATGCCAACTCTAGCCATCATTTCTTTTAGATCGAACCATATGGCCAACTCTAAGTCAGCAGGAGTGGAAAGTGCCCCCTACAGGCAGGGGTCCTGAAGAGAAAAAAAAAAATACAGAATTGAAGGTACTGCTATAGGGTGTACTTCCAGTGGGCATTCTGTGGTGTATACGTGATGTCAGTAAGGAGTGGGAGGTGGAAAGATCTGAGGATTGCATTGGAGCCACTTTGTGGGGGTGACTGACATGAGCTGTTTTGCTAAGGTGTCCTTAAGAGACCGGAAGCTGCATGAAACAAACCGTCATGTTCATGGTCATACCTCAAGGAACACACAGTTCTCCCAAATGAATGAGTGGGATCCTGGAAACCTAACCCATGTCCTGTGAGCGGAACATGGCTTATATTTTCCCCAAAAGGTTTGAAACTGTTATATAAAGAGAGAGAAGATTTTTTTTTTTTCTCAAACCCAGAATGGATTCTCACTCAGGTTCTCTGCAGGGCTGAAAGGAAAATTGATTTAAGTGATTCTACTTTCTGCCATGGAGCTGCTCCCAGAGCCAGCCTGTCCTACACTCTCCGGCTCCCCTCTCTCTTAGGTCTTAAATTTCTCCCATTTCTTATCCATTTCAGAACTCTTTACACCCCAGGATAGTTTAGGAGAGGAGATGTCTGCAACATTGCCTTTGGAGAAAGTAGATTCTAGATATAGCCAGTAAATCCTGCACATAACTCTCTTTAACAAAGAGAGTGGCTGGTAGAGGGGGAGGCCTGTGAAAACAAACCATCAGAAACATTCCAAGGGAAGCCTGCCTTCTGGCCTCTGCTACCAGCGGGAGGGCACTGGCTGCCCCTTCTGCTCAGCAGCTCTCTAGGGAACCCAGGGTAAGGGAAGTGTCCAGCTGTGTCTGCCTACTACAAGCGAGGTGGTGGGTCTTAGTGCACAGTACACACAGAGTAGGTGACTCAGTTTCTCCAGAATATGGGAGATACTGGTGTGTGTAAAGCACATAGTGTGGGTCTGATAGGGTCCGGAGCTTCTTAGCCTCCTTCCAGGGTCAACGTCATTATCTTAGTCCAAGTGAATCATCCAAAGAGGGCCCTGTGGTGGGGGATGATATTAGTGGAGTGAGGGATCAGGTTCTGCTCAGGGGGTTTCCCTTTGGAGGTTTGTCTCTGCTTGTCTGTCTACTTAGTTCTACACCTGGGCATGGCGGTTGGTGTGGGAGGAATGCTGTGTACTGATCATCGCCATCACGTGTGTCCTAACTCTTCTTGCCTTTCTTTGCTGCCAGGGCCTCCCTGCTCCTAAGCATCCCTCAGGCGGATCCCTCTTAACTCTGTAGCCAGCACAGGAAGGAGCAGGACCTGTGGAAACGGTTGGTGTGGAAAGCAGAAGGTGAAAGCAGCAGCCTCCCCACCTCAGAAGCATGGTCAAGAAGAGTGTCTGGGTACACAGGCACAAGTAGTCCATACACCCTAGTCCTCAGAGTTCTCCTGTGATCCCACAGTCTGAGTCTAGGACTGAGTCCTGGCTTCCTCATAAGAGAGAAAAAGAAAGTAGACTCAGGATTATCCCTGGTTTCCCCCAACACTTTGCCCAGGACCTCCTTGTTTCCTCATACCCAGAGAATAGGAGCCTGACTTGGGCTGTAAGCCACTAAGGCACCACTGGAAAATAATTTCCCTATTCTGAGTTAGCTCTATTTTTCTCTGCCTCGTGCCATCCCCTCAGTCATAGATTTACATTAAAAGACACTCAGAATAGTGGGGACTTTGAAATCTCAGTGACATGCATCCTTCAACAAGACCACAAACCCTAACCCTTCCAAAACAGTTCCACCATGTGAGAAGCAGCCACTCACATATATTAGCCTACAGGGGCCATTCTCATTCAAACCACCACAGCATGCCCACTTGAAAACAGGATCCGATCCCCAGTGCCCATGTAAAAGCTGCACTTCTGCCTGCACTCTCAGTGCAGGGAATGGGGCAAGAGATCTTTGGACAAAACTGACTGTTCAGTTGTGCTGGAGTTAGTGAACTTTGGGTTTATCAATAGACCTTCCCTCAGTAAGTGAAGTAAAGAGTGCTGAGAAAAAAAACCAATAGCCTGGGCGGCCACTTAAGCACACACATGCACACATGCAATCATAGGCGTGTGTGCACACACACATACAACTATACACACAAACATGCATATACACACATGTACACACAACCACACATATAACACACATATACGTACAACATATACATACAACCACACACATGCAACCACATACACATATGCATGATAATGCGACATACACATATTGGCATTCATACACTCATACACACTCACATGCACACATATACATACATACATACATACATACATACATGTACACACATGCACACACACAACCATACATATAAGCACATACATATACTTGTGCACAAACATGCACATAAATACATGTACACACAACCACACATATACATACAACATATAATACAACCATGCACACAGCTACACACACATGCACGATCATGCAACATACACACATTCACACACTCACACATACTCATATGCACACATATACACACATACATACATGCACACACAGAACCATACACACAAGCACAACATACACAACTATACACATAAACACACACATACTCACTCTTGTACACACATGCACATACACACATGTAAACACAACCACACATATACATACACATACAACATACAACATATACATACAACTACACACACGACTACATACACACATGCATGATCATGCAACATACACACACTCACACATACTCATATGCACACATATACACACACATACACACATACACAGACATACACAACCATACATATAAGCACAAACACATATACACATGCTCATGTACACACATGCACATACACACATGTAGATACAACCACACATATAGACACATACACATACAATATATACATATAGCCACATACACACATGCATGATCATGCAACATTCACACACTTACACATACTCACACACACACATATACACACATGCACATACACACACCCCTACCTGTACATACATGCCCATACATGCTAAATGTATATATAGATTCACATGTACCACACACTCATCCAGAAAAACATGTAAGCCTGTTACCAATGAAAAACCAAAATAAATCCTCCATCTTCATCTGCTCCAGATCCAGCAATGCTTGATTAGGTCCCCCTTGGCTTTGCTGTAGACAAAGCTGAGTCTACCTAATATTAAAGACTGTTCTCTGGAGAATGTTCTCTCCTGATGTCTACAGGGAAAGTTACTTTTCTCTACACAGCACCACAACCCCCTTCTCAGAGAAAAGTAGTCATTTGCTTTCTTCCCTTGTCTCCAGGGGAAGGCATCTTTCCTAACTGCAGAGTTAGCTATTCCTAGGAAGAAGAAACGGCCTGGCTATTAAGACTTTCTAATTAGTGACTTTTCTTTATAGATTCACAAACCTCAGAACACTTGACAGCCATATAACTGTGGCCCATATGTCAGAAAAGCAGACCGCCTGAGGCTTGAAACTGGCCTGAAATTTGATCCCCAACTGTCTGATATACTTCTCCATGGCTCCCCAGACAAGCAGCTCCTAAGATGGCCTCTGTGGATGGGAGACACTTTTATCACTGACACAAGATCCCCGACAAAAGAGGAGGAAAAGGAAAAAAGGTTTATGTATCTCATGGTTTCAGTCCATCACAGTGGGGAGGGGACGTGAAGTGGGCCAATAAAATATGGCTGGGAACCAGGAAAGCAATGCAGGAGGGGGACATGGCAAGATGTAACTCCTAAGGACACCCTTTCTGTGGCTTACTTTTCCCAACCAGGGCTCACCTCTTCCTTCCCCATCTTCCAAAAATGCTGTCACACTATGACACTTTGGCAATCAGTGGATTAGTCTATTGAGTAACTCAGAGCCTTCAGAATCCCACCCCTTGTCAAGGCCTATCAGTTAGTAACCAAGTCCTCATCTAACACACTTGTTATTTGAACCACAGCCGTTGGTGATAAAGCCATCTTTGCTTTACTGGTTCCCAAAGGAACCTTCTTACTTGCTATTACAGCTTCTCTTGATGCCACTGGCCTCCTCTAGGACCAACTGCTAAATTGCCTCAGTAGATTTGTGGTTATGACCAAATACCTGACAGAGGCAACGGATGGCGAGAGATATTTATTTTGGCTCAAAGTTCAGGAGTACAGTCCATAATAGTGGGTAAGACACGGTGGCTAAGGTGGGTCAGTCTGTGGTGTGTGGGCGTGTGTATGAGAGGTGGGATCACTGGGAGCTTCTGGGGTTTTCCACAATAGCATTCAAACTTCCCATAAGGAGAAGCCCAGGATCTGAGGGAGTTGGAGGTAGGGGAATAACCAAGCCTTGTGGCAAGGCTTGTCACCATTGCACCAGAAGCTCTGCTTCTACCTGGTCCCAGCAAACGCAGAGAGGAGCCAGACCCCAGGAATGAGCACTAAAGTTTCTTAGCAAACACACTGGCAAGCTTTGGGTGGCCACTGGGAAAATTTCCCAACTCCACTCAGGCACTGACCTAATGGGGCCATTCAAACATGTCCCCCAGAAATTGACTCAATTACATTTGTGTGTGCATGTGGGTGTGTCTGTGTGTGTGTATATGTGCGCATGTGTGTGTGTGTGTGTGTGCACGCATGTGTTGGAGTGCATGTGCAGTTCAGAAGACAATTTACAGAAATCTGTTCTCCTTTTCCACTGTGAAGGGGTCAAACTCAGAGTATCAGGCTTGCTCACTTACTGAGCCATCTCACTGGCCCCAGGAATTGAATCTAGCAGAACCTGCTGATCCTTGGAGCTAGGCCATCCACCTGGGATATCAGAACAGGAAAAGATGCAGTGGAGTAAGGTGATAGCCAGGGCCCCAGGCTTTGGACTCTGGAAGGTGATCCTCCTGCACAGCAGACACTCACTCCCAAATGTGTACCAGGCCCCTCTTTGCCAGCAATCATAAGGTTCAGAAAGCTCAGAGGGCCTGGTGCCCCAACAAGTCGACCTGCCTCAGCCACCATCTGTTCATCAGAACTAGCAGATCTTACAAGCAGCCTGTGGCTGAAACCAGTGCCTGATTCTCCTGTTGTAGCTGTGGAGAGGGCCAGAGGCACTGGCACTGGCACTGGCCATGAATCATGTTCTGGGGTTGTTGACACTGCCTGACCCTTCTAGGAAGGGCACAGGCAGTACTGGGGGCAAGGCAGAGCCCTCCTCACCTCTGGCTTGACCCAAGCTCAGTATCAAACCTGGAGGTTGATGTTCTAATCCCACACCGATGCCCAGTACTTGGGTAGAGATGATTGTAAGGTAGTATGTTTTGTGTCCTGATAGTAAATTAAAAATAAGACTTCTGATTTTAAGAAGTAAAACACAAAACATGCCTCCTAAGTAACCCCTTCTTTCTTACCATTAACACTGTGTCTTATTTGTGATAGGGGGCAGGCTCAACAGACATGCCAATCGACTACTTCTATCACTAGGGGAAGAGCAGATCCTACTTCTGTGTTAGCTAGAAAGCTATGCAGTAGTGGCACAAGCCGGTGAATGCAAACTGTGCAGCTTCCTCCTCCCCCATGCCTTTCCCAGCAGAATCCAGTGCATAGCAAGTACTGCACTAATAAGTTCATCATGGGGTCAGCTCTAAACTGGGCTGACTTCTCAGCTCCCAGGCCCAGGAAAGCAGGAGAGACTTGTTCACTCACTGACCTCAGATGAAAATTTGATAAACTGTTGATTCCTTTGGTTATTTATGAGTTATTACATGCATATAAATGAACATATTCTACTAGCTGTACAAATTACATTTTATCAGTATAAAACATGCATTTCGTTCCAGAGGCTGCTGACCTGGCTAAAGATGAAGGTGTTCTGAATGCTATTAGAATTTGTGTTCCTGAGTACATATTTGACCCCCGAGGGTGCTCCTAAGAATCCCAGGGTCTATTATTGCAGACTGAACCAGTTAAAGGTGAAAAGACAGAAGTCTATGGCAGCAAAGCCCCACCCCCTCAACTAGCAAAGACCTCACCCTCAGCCATTGCCAGTCATGAAATGACTGAGATAAGATTAAGACCCAGGGATGATGTCCATTGAGCTAGTTTGCCCCCTACTTCTGGTTCTTAGGAATGGAGTTTCTAAGAGCTTCCCAATCAGCTCCACCAATCTGGTTATGAATGCTGTAATGGACAGTCCACAGCAATCTATGCCACAGAGCAATCCCACAGAAGCTGTACTATCCACAAACTGACTCACAGAGCTCCTCATGTCCTTTAGGTTTTCTTTATGTGCATATGTTTCCTTTAGGTGCATCAGAGTCAGATAGCGTCACTTTAAACAGAGGGGAGCTAGCCTTCAAAAGATGATGTAGCTCCTGGACTAGGAGCTTATGTATTTGAAATCAGGACAAAGGACCCCAGACAACATAGCTAAGGAGGCTAAATGCTGATGTGCACATGAGGGAACCATGGCAAGGTGGGGATGGAGTCGGGGTTCTCTGAGCACTGACGGTACACTCAGCAAGTATATGCCAAACATATGCCCCCTAATGACCCATAAACGTTTACTCCAGGCCTTTGGGAGTAACTGTGTTTTAGAAAAAGGGCATTTCAGGCTTTAAAGAGGCAATGCGATGCGTATATTAATTATATACATATTAATAACATTCCCAGCAGAGTCTGGGGTAGCACCTGATAATCAAACACAGTAGTATCTTTGTAGTTAAGTAAAGAAGTGTTCTCTACTAATGGGATAAAGACTATAAATAGCCTAAGGTTATATTAGGTTGCAACTTGCTTCTGTTAGTTTGTCACAAACTTGAGCAAAAATCCCTGGTTTTTTGTTTGTTTATCTGTTTGGTTGGTCGTTTGGTTTTGTGCTTTATGAAGTTCAAGTTTTGTGGGCAATAGATTGAATCCATCATATCTAACTTTCAATGTGTGGTGGATATATTGACCAGTAAAGATAATTTACTAAGCAAGTTTCAACATTTAGCATGCCTTTTTGGGATTACATCTTTCTCAGTCAGTGGCCATCTATAATGAAAACTACAAACATTGTTCCAGATCCCTAGTTGGCACCAAATCCCAGCTTGGCTGTGTTAGTCAACTTTTCATCACTGTAACAAAATACCTGAGATGATTAACAAGAAAAAACCAAAAAGGTTATTTTGGCTCCTGGTTTTGGAGGTTTCAGCCCATGGTCCATTGCTCTGCTGCTTAGTACCTGTGATGAGGCAGTGCGTTATGGCAGAAGTGTTTGGTGTAGGAGGCAGGGAAGCAAATAAAAGAAGGGTATGGCTCTAATATTTACTTCAAGGGCATAGCCCAGGTGATCTAACTAGATCCATGTTCTAAAGGTCTCACCATCCTCCCGTAGCCCAGCAGAGTGGTGACTGAGCCACTAAACTGGCCTTTAGAGAACAGTCCAGATTCAAACTGTAATGGTCCTGAGGCTCTAACTCCTTCCTTAAGTATGCAGCCATTCCTAAGGGACTGGCAGGGCCCTTTAGGTCTTAAGGAAGGAGCCTGATTAAGAAACATTTTTTCTTTGAGCGGAAGTCTCCAAGATTGTAAAGAACCTTTCAATTGCACAAGCTTCTGTGCTCAACTGCTGGGCTAAAATCTTGCATTATTATTTACCAGTTGTGAGACCTCAGATAAGCTTTCTCCCTTCTTGGCACTGAAGTGTCTTCCACATTGTGAATGCATGAAATAAGAGCTGCAATTTCCGAGGGCAAACATCACAAGGGCAAAATCAGTAAATGCCAGGGAAACTCTCAGAGGGACATAGGACTCTCAGGCACATAGGACGCTCCCAGTTAATGCTGCCTGCTTTGCTCATTGCTTGTTTGCATGATTAGACAGAATAATACCTCCACCCATCCATGTCTGACTCCTTGGTGCCCCGCCCACCCACCCATATGTCTCCTCACAGGGCAAAGGGACTTGAGGGCGTGGTTGAATGGAATACTCATGGTGAGGAGGTGTCCTGGATTATGCAAATGGATGCAACCTATTCACAGGCATCACAAGAGAGAGGCTTCTCCTGTGGTCAGAAAGGTATCTGGAGGATGGAACAGAGTCAGGGAGGAGCTGCAGGGATGACCTTGTCTGCCAATCCAAGACAACAGGAAGTTTCTGGGGACTAGCATAGATGAGGAAATAAATTTTGTCTCTAAACCTCCAGAAAGCAAAACGGTTTCATCCCAGTGGGATCTACATTAAACATCTAATCTAGAGAACTTGAGGATGCCAGAGTACTGTCTGGACCACTAAGTTTGTGACAATCTGATATGGCAGAACTGGGAAATCTATGCTGCTTGTCTCTTGTGTTCTCTGATGAGCAACGTCCTCACTCCTCCCCTGAGTTTACTCGGAGGAAAGAGTTTACCAGTGATCTTACCAATGTGTGTGAAAACCATGACAGGCAACTTCCCCAGAAAATAGAGGAGTTAAGATGGAAAACATTGAGGCAATGGGGCTTCACAACTAAGTGCCAGGGTAATAGTAACCATAAAATAATTAAGAATTGAATTAGAAAGTAACAGTGATATTGAAAAGAGAACAGTAACCATGGATAGGAAAACTGACCATTCATACATTGCCAGTAAAAATGGATGTATGGATATGTATGGATACTATGTGGCACAGCATCTGGTATTACTCGGAGTGTTAAATACAGGATTGCCATGGGTAGCCAATTTACAACCATGCCACTTGACTCAAATTATATTCCTCAAAGAACTGACAATAAGGATTGAGGAGAACCCCTCCCCCCATTTGTGTGCTAATATTTACAGCAGCATTGTTCATAATACCAGAAGATGAATAGGTCGAGAACATCCATGAAATAAATGAATGCGTGCAGAAAAGACTGGACTCGAGGATGTCGTGAAGTTAAGGATTTCCAGGTCACAGAAGGAATGAAGTTCTAATGAGTGCTACACTGCAGAGGACCATGAAGACATGAGCTAAACAACAACAACAACAACAACAACAACAACAAAAGTAGTCATGCACAAAAATCACAAGTTATATGATTCTGACTATATGAAATATCTGGGGTAGTTCTTAAAAATTAAAATAGCTTTGTAGAAACGGAGACCATAGTGGCGGTTGCTAACAGCTAGGAAGAGAGCACCAGAGAATGACTGTAGCAGTGAGTTTGAGCAGCCCGTCTCAGGGAGCCTCTTGGGCTCCTGGGCTTGAACTAGAACAGGGATGGCTGTAAATATGGAGAAATGCTGGATACCCCTGGAGCCACACCTTAAAGGGTTAGACTAGGGTGTGTGAGTGTAGTAATCACTGACTCTGATTTCTCTAGTATCAAGAAATAGTTTGCTCAGAAACTCAACTTGAGTTTGTGTGTGCGAGGAGGGTGGAGGGACAGCTGTACATCAGGGAGTACTGCGCATGCACACACGTACGCACATACGCACTCACGCACACACCAAACTATAAAACAGAAACAGAAGATGTTGGTGGGCTGAATAGCCCGTGTAACCAACCTTCTTCCTCTCCTCATCCCAAAACCTTTAGAGGAAAGATGGCCCATCAATAGATTTCACCAGTGGGCTCCAGCTTCAGGAGAAACAGACTGAAGGGGTGAGTAGATGCCACTGAGACAGTTCTGGGAGAGCCTTTTCAGAAGGAGCCTAGCCCCTGACTTGTAACAACATACTTATCAAGTTTTGGAGGCTGTGTTGGAGACAAGCAGCACTTCCAGATCTATGTGCATTGCTGCAGGTATGAGCTGAAGCCAAGAGAGTGGGCCACACCTTTGGTCAGGCGGAGTGGACTGGGGTGTGAGCAGGGGAGGGGGAGATTTAGCTGTATCTCAGAAAGAAACACTGGGTTCTGCCCCTATGTTAATAGTGTGATCACAGAGTGGTGTGCCTAGAAGGTGCCAGTGGTGGGAATTCAGGAGGTGTTTTTGACTTAGGAGATTTTATTTGAGATGTCTTTAGATTGTTGGGGATATGCCCTTGCAGGGGACTGTGGGCATCTGGCTCCTTCTTATCCTTTGCTTCCTGGCTGTGAGAACAGTTTGTCCTGCCACATGCAACCTTAGCATTGCCATCTGTGTCTCTCACCTGGCTTGCCTCATCTTGGACTGGAACTTCTAAATCTGTGAGACAAAAGAAACCTTTTCTCTGCGTAAGTTAATTACCTCGGGTATTCTGTTACAGTGGCTGAAAGCTGACCTACATAGACTCTAAGTAAGGACCTCACTAAGGCCTAGCTGGGCCAGAATCCTCCTTTCCCCCACATATTTAGGCTTCAGAAAAAAGGACTGAAAGTAACTAGCCTTCAAGCTACAGCTCAAGGCAGGAAAGATAAAAACTTCCACACGAGGCAGGAGGATATCAATTCATCTGAACCCATACCCTATGCAACCAATAGGTAGTAAAAATCATCTGTATTGGGCATAAGATGAAAAGAAAATGCTACAATCTTTGTACAAACATTCTAAGGAGAAAAACACATGTGAAGGACATGAAGAATGCTGGCCATAAAGACAAAACTAAAACGCTAAGCAAGTTTCTGGCAAGTGCATTGTGCTATGCACAGTATTTGCTTTGCAGTGCACAGTAATTTAATGAGAACACGAATAAAGCAAAAGATCAGAACAAGATGACAAACCACAAAATGAGCTGGAACGAGAGAGTAAAGAGCTTAAGGCACAGAATAAAATTCTGAATAACATAAAAACAGAGATTTTTTTTTTTTAATTGAAGGGACTAGAGAGATGGCTTAGTGGTTAAGAGTAAAAACTGCTCTTGCTGTGTTCAGTTCTCAGGACCCATGTCAGGCAGCTCACAACTGCCTGTCACTCCAGGTCCAGGGGATCTGATGCCCTCTTCTGGGCTCTTCAGGTACTGTACACACAATTTAAAAATATATAAGAAACAGAGATAATAAGCACAAGTAGAAAATTGTATTACTACAGAGAAATTCACAGAGAAAATCACAGAGGATGCAGAGTAAATAATAATTTGATAGTTGTTAAGTGGCTCAAGACAATTCAGTGTAAGGATATTTGATGTTCTTGCTGTGAACTTGACAAGAGAAAGCAGAAAAATATTAGAAAACATAATACCAGAAAGTTTCCTGAAATGATGGAAGAGCTTATTTATCCGGTTAAGAGGTCACACTGTAGATGCCTTCTTGTCAACTTCCGATATTCATGTAGTCAAATTTTCATTCCAGTCTAAAGGTAACAAGGAGACCGTTTGCAAAACAAAAGCAAAGTGTAAATTAGCACTCATTAACCTTCTGGTCTTTAAGGATTTACTCTGAAGCAGACTGCCAGGGTTTGGGCTCTGTTTTTATTTCTTTTTAATGCTATAATTCAGGCAAGGCCTTTCTTTTTACCTTGGTTGCTTCTCTGTTAAATAGGGACTTCAGGTTGTCTTTGGAGATTCAGTTACCATGTCTTCTGTCTGTCTGTCTGTCTGCCTGCCTGCCTATCACCTATCTAAATCTAATTCTGTGGTCTCTGTAGTTACAGTTACAGTACTTAGAACAGTACCACCAAGCACATAGTAAATGCCTTATGAACATGTTTGTTCTGTCCAATATTATATATTATTGTGTGAAATTTATCCCACCAGGACCTAACTGAAAAGTGATGAAAATAACCTCAGGGGAGTATTGAGTTAAATAAACAGCTAAGATGATCAAAAGCAACAACAGAGAGAAATGTGGCTGCTGAACATACACACACACCATACACACACATACACACACATATACACAGATGCACACACACACCACACACACCATACACACACATACACACAGAAACACACACACCACACATACATACACATACATACATACACATACACACATATACATACACACACATACATACATAGACATATACATACATAGACATATACACACATACATACGTACATACACACACATACACACACCACACACCATACACACACACACATACACACAGATACACATACACACACCACACACATACATACATACATACATACACATACATACACACACATACATACACATACACACACATACACACAGATACACATACACACAGAAACACACACACCACACATACATACACATACATACATACACATACACACATATACATACACACACATACATACATAGACATACACATACACACACATACATACATAGACATATACACACATACATACGTACATACACACACATACACACACCACACACCATACACACACACACATACACACAGATACACATACACACACCACACACATACATACATACATACACACACATACACACACATACACACAGATATACATAACACACACACACACACACACACACACACACGCCTCTCTTGACCAAGCAAACAAACAAATTACCCAGCCAATCAGGAAGTTTTGTGAGGAAGGCACAGGAAAGTATAAGTGCTCCAGACACTTCATCTTTTTAGAAAAATCTCTCAGTTCTTACTGTCTAAAATGAAAACAATTAGACAAACAGCATCTTAATGATACCCGTTGCCTCTTGTAGCCACAGAGCCATCTCTTAAGAGTCAAATTCTGAGTTTTAGAATTTTGTTTATTTCAGTCTCTCTTGGTTTCTATTAAATTTATACATGGCTAGATTTCTAATGCTTATTTTGTAAGGAATATAACAGGATCTCAATGTGATAAAATTGTTTTTGTTTCTTGATTCATTCTTCCAGTCCTTGTAGAGCAATATATGGCAGGAGTTATTGGTGTTGGGGAGTCCTACATTGATCTTTTTTTTTTATCTGTATCTTGAGTCTTTATAACATGCATGTAGAAACCCAAGAAAGCCATTATTCTAAAATGAACCAATTAACTAACCATCTGAATTTATAAACCACTTCACACCCCTGTAAGGAATGACTCACACCTGCTCAAATGCATTTTGATCTTGAAAGAAGAAATTGTATGTGTAATCAAAAGCCACCTTTTCTTATTTTTGTCAACTATTTTCAACTCTATTACTTAAGCATTAGGGAACAATTCTGTCTTGTCAACACCCAGCTGGAAATAACGGCTTGCGTGTAATGGAAAGCCATGGCTGAGGGGTGTGGAGTGACTCATGGAAATAAAAGTTCCCACGTCAGGGGAAAATGGTCTCCACCAAGTAGCCTGTAATTTTCCACGATGGTGAGCTAGGAGGTAGGGCTTTCAAAGCAACAAGCAACAATTTCTTTTCTTGCCATTCAACCCACCGTGGTAATGGCGTTCTCCCTCGATCAAGATGACCCTGCTGAGCTCCTATGGAACCCGAGTGGAGTGCTAGATTCAGCTGGTTGATCTGAGTGCCCTTCCTTTGATCTACTGCATCCTGAGTGGAGTTCTAGGTTTAGTTGGTCGATCTGAGTATCCTTCCGAAGAGTGCCTCTTGGTCACTCTCTCTTTATGCTTCCCTGTGATACTGGCATCCTCACTAGTGTGTGAATGTCCTGAGGACAAAGCCAGGCTTTACTCATCTATCTTGTCTGGCAACGCACAGAGCCTGCCTTGGAAAGTGGCTCACTGGGCTCTTGCTGCATGGCTGACTGGCCCTGTTGAGTAGCCTGTACCTGTGTGAGAGCAACAGCTAGGAATAAAATGACTGTCTTCCTTCTGGATCACACAAGACTGAAAAATGTGAGCGTAATCAGCCATGTGACCGAAATCATCGATAGAAGTAGGCATGGGTTCTCTGTTACCTAGGAGGAACATTTTTTCTTCTTTTTTAGAGGCAACAGAGCATCCAATAAGAATTGATTTAGGAGCAGTGTTTCTGTTGTCATCCTTGAGAAGACCTCAGGAACCAGTGGTGGGTAAAGGTTAGCCTGGCATACTTCTTATGCTGTTCCACATCCTAGCAGCCCCAGGAGGGTTCTCATTTTCCCACATAGTGTTGTGTGTACTTAGCCAGCCGCTATGAATTGCTTAAAGTTTAATTATTTACAGAGCTCCTTTGGAAGATAGCCACAGACTTTTCAGGAAAAAATATATTTATAGTGCTTCATTCATGTTAGCTGTAGAGTTGGCTCTTTTAAAGAATGAGGCCCTTGATTCATGCTAATCTGACCCCTATGTCCTATGTTGACTGATCAGATCAGTCTAATAGAAGCAAATAGATCTGGAAAAGTCTTCTCTCTCATGAAAGTAGGAAGCAGAGATAAGAGAATGGGAATTAAGGCTGAGGAAGTCCCTGAATGGGGTCCACGTCAGACCGGCATTGCCTTCCTTCACTTATTTATCTATATGCAATTTATCCATCCACCCATCCACCCATCCACTCATTTATCCATCCATCCATCCATCCATCCATCCATCCATCCATCCATCATCCATCCATCCATCCATCCATCCATCCATCCATCCATCCATCCATTGTGCCAGTGATGGTGATAGAACACAGGATCTTATGAGTGCTGGGTACGTGATCAACCTCTAAGCTATGCCCCTGGCCAATTTCTTTCTAATGGATTACAATACATACACTATGTTGTTGTTGTTGTTGCTGTTGCTGCTGGGAATTAGAAGAAGACTAAGAAGAAAAGAATAAAGGAATGAATGAAGGAAGGAAGGAACGGAGGAAGGAAGGAAGAAAAGAAAGAAAGGAGAAACTGCATGTGTTTCTAAGATTGTGTTTCTTGACTAGCATGCAAATGGGAGCAGGATGTCATCTGTCCTTTTTGCCTTTGAATAGAGGGGTGATCATGTGGCAAGCTGTGACTTGCTAGTAGGAACTATTGTTTAGAGAAAGACTCTTAGCTCAGCCTTCAATGATGTTTCTCTAGCTCATAAGAATTTGCTGATGAGTGTAGGCCTGGACACTTGCTTGGACAGCTGGACAGTACAGGCAGATATTGAGTGGGCTCCTCGTTAGACACTTTCTAGGCAGGAGAACATCTTTTAGTGTGTGTGTGTGTGTGTGTGTGTGTGTGTGTGTGTGTGTGTGTGTGACTATGTATGTGAATGTATGTGGTGTATTTGTGTGAGTGTATATTGTGAATGTTTGTGTTGTTTGTGTGTTAGTGTGTTTATGAAGTGTTTGTGGATATAGGAGTATGTGTCAATGTGTTTGAATGTGTATGTATGTGACTGTATGTGTGAGTATGAGTGCACATGTAAGTGTGTCTGCGTGTGCATAGTGTGTGTTTGTGACTATGTGTGGGTGGTGTATGAGTGTGTAAGTGTATGAGAATGTGTCTATGAGTGGTGTGTGCATGAGTATGTATGGGTGCTCTGTGTGTGCGTGTGCATGAATGTATGAATATATGTCATTGTGTATTTGTGTGTTGTATGAATGTTTTGAGTATGTGTGGTGTGTTAGTGTGTGTGTATATGAGTATGCGTGTGTATGTAGAAGTGAGTGTAGATATGAGTATGCATGAGTATGTATGTGAGTATGTGGTATATGAGTGTATATGAGTAAGTATGTATGTGTGTGAGTGTGTGTGTGTGTGTGAAGAGGGGAACTGTGGAGATGATTCCCCCTGACTTCCAGCAGCTAGGTGTAGAGCAAAGGGTCATCCCCCAGTTGTAGGAAAAGAACAGCATTCTTTCTCTTGGACTCACCCATAGAAAAACAAGTTCAAGGCATGAAAACGACTCTCAGGAAGACCAGGAGTCCTGACACTTTTAGACCTGGGCTGGAGTCCTGGAATTTGCAGTTTCATCAACCGTGCAGCCTCCAGAGCTGTAAGCCATGCAATTACAAAAAGTTACATGCAAAACAAGGACTGCTTTCCTTAAAGTATTGAGAGAAGACCTTGAGAAACGTGGAAAGAGAAGTGTCTTGGATATCCTGATCCATTGTGCTGTTGAATTTCATTGACAACCTGGGATAATTTACTTGAGATGTTGCTGTATGCTGGGCCTGGGCCTATGCTTTCCTGTGGCTTCTTCTTTAACACTCATACAAATCCCATGGGATATGATTCCTGTCTTGTGGACCAGGAACAAAATTCAGAGGAATTAAGAAATGTCTTTAGGCTCTGCAGACCCTAAAGGGTCATTCAGAATATAGCCCAGGTGAATATAACCTCAGAACGCAGTTTGGTTCACCCTACCTTGCTGACAACAGGAGAGATAGCCATGTCACCAAAAAAACATGGCCATTCAAAGCTTCTTCTTCCTTTTGTCTGCATTAAGGTTCCCCAGTATCTCTTAGGACCAATGATATTGATTCTAACTGTGTTTTATTCTATTCCCCAAGCAGTGGATACCACAGGGAGACTTACCTGATGTTCATTAGACTATTTATAATGACATAAACTTCTATCGACATCAAGGGAGAAAAAAAATCAGCCTGTTTGGACCTATCTGAAAGAAACCTAGCCATCTTTAGAGATCTGGAGGACCTTTTTGCTTTATCTCTTTCTGTTTGACTCTGAGAGCTTGTAAGTTACAATGTTTCAAGTCAGTGATACAGCCCCAGATCCTGGCACAAGCATCAGAAATATGGTCACCAAGGAATCTCCATAGGAGATACAGAATAGGGATGCAGGTAGACATCTTAGATGAGCACATTGTAGGAGGCCAGTCAGTGAAATCAAGGTCCAGAACACATTTGTCCACTTTCAGCTCAGGGATGAGGTGTGTGTCGTCTTTACTCTTCCAGAAAACGAGATGAGAGTCAAGGGAACCAGCAGAGGACAGTAGGATATCTGAAAACTAGGAACAGGTAAGCTTTAGCTAATATTGGGCTGAATGGGGCCAAGGGAACAATTCTAGAGCCCAGAGATGACGTGTGTCAAGTCACAAGCAGTTCATAGAAGGACCTGCAGGGCTTCTGCATGTGGGCTGTAAAGAGGCTCTTGTAGAGAGAAAAGGAGCCATTTATAGACAGCTAAACAGTTCTCGTTTCTAAAGACCAGATCAGTGTCCTCTGACCTTCACAGATGCACTGTGGTGCACGCAAGTCCTTCTACATGTATATTAAACATTCGTAATACTAAATTAAAACTTAAACTATTTGTGGTGGTTTGAATAAGAAAGGCCCCAATAAGCTCATATATTTGAATGCTTAGTTATTAAGGAGAGGAATTACTTGAGAAGGATTAGGAGGTGTGGCCTTTTGGAGTAGGTATGGCCTTGTTGGAGTGCCACTGGGGGGTGGGCTGAGGTTTCAGAAGCTCAATCTAGGGCCAGTGGTTCTATCTTCCTGTGTATTTGGGTGTAGAGCTCTCAGCTACTGTTCCAGTACCATGTCTGCCTGTGTGCTGTCATGATCCTAACTGTGATAATAATGGACTAAGTCTTTGAAACTGTAAGCAAGCCACAATGAAATGCTTTCTCTTATAAGCATTGCCTTGGCCATAGTGTCTTTTCACAGCGATAGAACAGTGGCTAAGATACTATCCAGTTATGTCGTTGACCTATGTATGTGCACATGTATATACATGCCCATGTGCATGTTCCTGTGGGTACATGTGTGAGCATGTGCCTGTAGAGTTAAAAGAAAAATTTTGGAGGCTGTGTTTTAGAAGCCTTACCAATAAAAAAAAATGATTGTGTGTGTATATGATATGCATGTAACGTGTACATGTGTGGAGGTCAGAGGGCAACTGTGTGGAATCATTTTTCTCTTTCCATCTTTATGTTGTTCCAGGGATTGAACACCGGCTTGTATGGGGAGTGTCTTTACCCAGTAAAACATTCCAGCAGCCTTTGCCTTGTGTTTTGAGGCAGGGTCTCTCATTGGCTTGAGGTGCATTGCTTAGGTGGCTGTCCAGTGAGTTCTAAGGATCTGCTTGTCTTTGACACCCCAATTCCAGGGTGACAAGTACATGCTACCATGACCATCTTTTAAAAATGGGCCCGCGGGCTTGAACTGAAGTCTTCAGGCTTGTGCAAGCAAGTGCTTTGCAAACTGAGGAATCTACTCAACTCTATACCATTTCTTGAAAAGCAATAGCATCCCTAAGAGGATTTGACCTCCCCCCCCTTTTTTTTTCTCCTGATCTTGAGTGTGATCTTCCCATCACAAATTTCTGGAGTATGATAAAGTTTTTTTTTTTTATCTTATTCATACAGCCTATGAGTTTATTGACATCAGTAAAATTTCCAGTTGAAACTGGCACGATTAGTCTTGATTGTCAATTTGATGGGATTTATAATCAGCATGGAAACAGATCTCTGGGCCTGTCTGTGAGGGAGTGTCTAGAGTAGGTTAACGGAGGTGAGAAGGCCCCCTCTAACTATGGGCAGTAGTGTTTCATAGGCCAGCATCCTGGACTGAGTAAAGATAAGTAGTCATAGATAAGAAAGTGAGCCAAACAGCAGCATTCATCGCACCCTGTTTCCTGATTGTGGATGCGACATAACCAGGCACTTGCCCTTGTAGTTTCCTACCACAGTGACTGGATCTCCTAGAACTGTAAGCCAAAGCAAACCCGTCCTTCTGAAGTTGCTTTTTGTCAAGTTTTGTCTCAGCAACAAGACAAATGTTTAATACAATATGGAGTCATCATTTTTTAATCTGATCTTGAAAGTCAGATGTTTTGTCTGGATGCTGTGTCTGGTTCTTTTGGTGGCCCCTGAGGTTGCATATGCTCTTTCTTGATATGGCCACATGTCTTCAGTGTCCAATCCCTGTGACCAGCATCTTGGGCAAGCAAGACCACAGCTTACATGAAATAATGTTTTACCTTCCACCGCCCCTTTAAAGCTGCCATGTTGGCAGTTCATTTCTTCAGTTCATTCTCTGGATAAAAAAAAATAGGCATGTTTTCAAATCACTCAGGTAAGGTCCTTTGGCCGATAACTTAAAAATCCAGTCCTAGGTAATGGTAGTACTTTGAATGTGATTCTGTATTGAGTTGTCTCCCCACCACCCTTCCCTGCCCTTGACTGTGACCTGTTGTAGATGGGGATAGACAGCAGGGAAGGTGAATGTCTTCATTCTTTACTTTGTGATTTTCCTTTCCCTCCATCTTGTTAACTACAATTCCTGACCTCTCTAGAGTGGAACACAGGAAGAGAGCACAAAACCAATGGTGGAATGCTTTTCCTTGTCTAGTGCTGTCATGGCTAGTGTTGGAAGTCAGTGCTTATTCTTGACTCTCTTGGGTGGGACATTGGGATATCCTAGGAACTTGCCTTCCTCCTATAACTCAATGGCAGAATCAACACTTTCCTCTCCAGCTTGTCACAGACTCCTTCTCTTGGTCCTGTTCTCTAGCAGCCCCTCCCATTTCTGCTCTTCTGTCTTCATCCCTGCAGGCAGGTCTGTGTGCTCCACACTTGGCTCATGGAAAGCAATCACACATCTAATGAACAGAACCGTAAGTCTACCTCTGCTGTATGGCTTCAGTCACAGCAACCACCCACTCCACTTTTAGCTCTTGAATTTTCTCAATTTGGAGGTGAGATGCCGGTAAGTTTCCCTTCAGCTATAAGGGGGGAAAGACCATATTCTCAGAGTGGTCCTGTCAAAAGCTCACCATTGATTTTAAGATGTCAGGCCAGTATCACGTTGTCATTCCAAAGGCAGTATTAAATCATAGCGCACCTTTAATATTCTATGAAAATGTTCTCTTAATTTTCATTCTCTCTTTTGTTGACTAGTTTCTTATTTAGGCTTCAGCAGGTAGTCAGCTTAGGATTGTCTTTAATTTTTGACTCTTCAACTCTTTTAATAAAGCATTTTATTTTGACATAATTATTAATGCATAGATATTTGAGAAGAACTTTTACTAGGACATCTCATGAGATCTTTGCTTCCAATGTCCATATCTTACAATATTTTAGAGAAACATCAAGACTGGGAACTTAACATTGGCTATCCAGGGGAACTTTGCCAGTTACACACACATGCAATTGTAGAAGTGTTTGCAACTTGAGGTAATTTGATCATCTGTTTTGGTTTATGTAGCTACCACTGCAGTCAGGATACCCAGCTACGCTCCTAACACAAAGAGCTCCATTGTTCTGCCTCTCTGCAGCACACTCCACTCTGCCCATTCCTCACCTGGAAATCTCTAGCTGCTTCATATCCCCGTCATTTTCTTAGTTTGTGGGTCATGTGGTATATATCTTTTTTTATGTCTTTGCCATACCCTTTTTGTAAAATCTATAGGCAACCACGGTCTACTTGTGTCTCTCTGGGTTGTGCTGACTTAATTTCTGCAATTCTGTACTTTTATTTAAAGGTTCCAGAAGCTTGGCTAGTCTGAACATGAGGAACAACCAGCTGGCGGTCCCTTGTCCCCTCTATAGGCCAGAGCAAGGCTGATGCTGGCTCCCGCAGGTCCCCTGGCTCAGCAGCTGTTGCAACAACTGGTCTCATCATAGTTGATGGCTCCACAATTCCACCCATGAATTCATCTGAAATTCTTCGGTGGATCACATCCTGTCTGGATGATTTATTGATATCTATTTTGTCAGACAAGAACATTCAGTGCATTTACCACAATTTTATTGAATGCTCCAACCTGTCCATTTCAAGGGCACACATCTTCCTTGGTAAAGGGCAAAATATTCAAACAATCTCTCTCCTGTTTCTTTCTTTATTCCTCCATGCATTCAACAGACAACTTTAGTTTCTTGCTTTTGTTTTTGACATTTTGGGGAGTTTCTTACAAGGTTCTCTTTAATGAATCACAGAATTTCCTAAAAGGAAGGAACAATGAAAGGAACCTTGGTCTAGACAACAGTTTTAAGATGAAAAAGTGTAGATGCTCTGTAGCTTGATCAGACCCATGGCTCATTTTTTTTTTTTTTTTTTTTTTCTGGTTACGTCTTCTCCTTCTCCTTCTCCTTCTCCTTCTCCTTCTCCTTCTCCTTCTCCTTCTCCTTCTCCTTCTCCTTCTCCTTCTCCTTCTCCTTCTCCTTCTCCTTCTCCTCCTCCTCCTCCTCCTCCTCCTCCTCCTCCTCCTCCTCCTCCTCCTCCTCCTCCTCCTTCTTCTTCTTCTCTCTCTCTCTCTCTCTCTCTCTCTCTCTCTCTCTCTCTCTCTCTCTCTCTCTCTCTCTCTCTCCTGATTATACTCACCTGAAATTTCCAACTTAGGTCTTAGAATGCAAACCTTCACACTGTTTGAGAGGAGTGTGTGTGTGTGTGTGTGTGTGTGTGTGTGTGTGTGTGTGTGTGTGTGTGTGTAAATGTTGCTGCTTGCCCAGATGACCTCTGGTTAATTTTATCTTCACATTCAGGGTCGAGAGGAGCCTCTGGTACATGTGTAGGAGGTTTTGCTACTCAGCTTTCCATCACTCTGACAAACACCTGGAGTAAGTCAGCTTTATAAAAGGAGTTTCAGTCTATGGTTGGTTGGCCCAGCTGTTTCGGTCTTATGATGGCATTGCATATGATGACCTGAATATGTGGTGGAGGTCTGTTTACCTCATGGTGCCAGAAAATGAAACTGAAGAAAGAGGAAGGAGAGGGGACTAGGAAATGGGAAGTGGCTTAACTTCCTTCCACAAGATTCCACCTCCTAAAAGTTCTCTGCCTCCCCATAGCACCACAGGCCACCTGTCACTCTTTTTAATGTACTGGGCTTTGGGGACCATCTAAGATCTGAATCACAGTGAAGTCCCAGCCTGCTCAGATCAGGCATCTCTGGGCTGCAGCTTCTGCCCAGTGCCCTCTGTCAGAGAACACATTCAGTTCTCCACAGAGAACAAACCATAGCTACAGTGGGCTCCTTTTATAAAGTGATCGTTCCAAAATGCAGCCTTCTCAAAGCATCTCTGATGGGAGATCTGAGGAACGCAGAGCTGAGGTGGAAAGGGATGGGAAGCCCTTTTCATGCCTTTTGGAAGCTGTGAAGCCAGCTGTGTCCCACTCACCATCCCACAGCCTTATTGCAGCTGAAACAAGGCACACAGGGTCCATGTTCTCTCAGCCTGTCTGAAGGCAGCACACACCGTAGTGTCATCAGGGATCTTTATGTTCACATCTGGATCACATGATCACTTCTACTCTCACGATGTCCACAGAGACCTTCAACAGCTGCTCAGCCCCAGAGCAAGACCTGCCGCTTCCTTCTCTGTTTTTTGTCTAGCTGTGCTTGAGCAGGGAGTCCTGTGGAATTCAAACTGAACGTGCTCTCCCTCCTGCTTAGGGCCTGGTGCCTGGACTATGGTTTCATGGTTAGTGTTGATCGCTGGCTGTATTCTGGCAGGGTATGCTCTGCTTCTACCCTGAATTCCTAGGCTGGATCTATTATTCACACCATGGCCAGGTAGAATGTAAGAATCAATAACAAAGTGTACCCAGTCCTGACCCTTCTTGGCCCACATTCCTTGTCCCATTTACAGTGGCTCCGTCATCACAGCCTGTGGCAGAATGAATTCCTGTCCTCATTTTTGCAATGTGAATCCCCTGCCCCAGCCTCATGGTAGTACTGTTATACTTTCTGCCCCTTGACCTTGACTTAGTCACTGACACAGGATGGGAGTGGTCTTGACTTCTACACAAGATTGACAGACGCCTATGCCATTGGGTTTGGCTGTCCTTGACTCCTGCAGCACAGGCCCCAGACTGAGACCATGAAGGGCAGCTGCCCTTATTCATGCATTGCTGAGCAGGGGAAATAATAGACTTCTTGGTGGGCACTACTGAATATCTGTGGTTGCCATGCAGCAACTGATGACTGGTACAGAAGCCAAAGCGCTCATGAGGGCCCACCTCGTGGCATTCTCTCTAATGGTTCCTTTGGATCCTGTCGCCCTTACTGATTACATGATAGCAGCTGTTCCTGCCGTGGGGCTTTGTATTGGCTGTGTCCTCTACTGTATTTTCTTCTAGTGGGTCACTGTCAGTGGTAAATGCAGTGAGACAAACTAAAGAGACAGTGGGCCCTGGCAAGGGCAGAAGGAAACAGTTACATGGGGTGATCTGAGTGGTGACATTGTGCAGACAACTGGAGGAGGAGAGAGGACAGCTCATACAGATCAGTCTGGGTGGAGGGAAGGGGAGCTATAGGCCAGCTGTATCTGGTGCTCTCTCTGTGTTTCTTCCTGAATCAGTGGCTTTAGATACACCATCTCGTCACCTAAAAACTCCTTCCTTCCCTCCTCATCCTGCCTGCTCCCTCATCTTCTTAATTGGGGTCAATCCTTCAAGTCTCTCTGTTCATGGGAGGAAGTAGTATCTGCTATAGCAGATGGTCCTATGTTCTGGTGACATCCTAGCTTTCCAGGTATCCCTTGGAAACAATCTTGAGTTTGTAGCCCCTAACAATATGAAAAGTTAGACTTAGAAAAGAATATTTAAAAGGAAGTAAATAAATATTTTTCCTCTGCTAGTCATATAAATATTCTGAAACTTAATACTACTAATAATAATAACAATAATAATAGCCTGAAAATCCCCTGGGTGTGACCAGTTAGTGGAGAGCTGGCAGTGTGCGTGTGCCCTGTCAGCTGCCAGGTGATAGCTAGGATTTAATTGCTCTTCCTAAGATGCAGCTCAGTAGAGTGAGGGGAACTAGAGTCTGTACACACGCGGTCTGAGGACAGGCTCACGACAGCTTCCATGTCACCCAGGACCCAGGTAGACTGTGGCACTCAGGCTGCACCACAGACCTCCTGGCCTTACTCCCTGGGGATTGGTGGGCACAATCAGCTCCAGGAAAGCCAATCAAGTCCTCATGGATGTCATCACTCTGTGTCTTCTTTATTAGGATGTCACAGGTGAATTCTTGTGGCTGGTGCCAATACAAGCTGCTGAGAGCGTCTTATTTGCTGTCTCAGTCTGATGACATGGAAGACGCGCTGCACCTTCCCTTTTGCAGTCGCCTGCTAAATCTTTACCTCATTTCTGGTGTTGCCTAACACAGTGTCTCATACACAGCAGAAGAGAAACAGTCACTACATTAATGAATGAATCTACTTCCTGTTTTCAAAATTAGAGCCTCTGAGCGATCTGAGATTTACTGGTGTGCTTTGTGTTGTTGGAGATGGAATCTGAGGTCTTATACAGGCTGGGCAAGTGTTCCTTCATTGAGCTAAACCCTAAGAGCTAGAAAACTTTTTCTGGTGGCATTAGGGTAGCCGACATTTTGGGGGAAGTGATGTTTGTTTCTAGAAGGCCTGGGGCTGTGGAATCCTGGGTATAATAGATGCTTAGAGGAGGAGATAGTTCCAGGTCTCAAGGGCTGAGGATATGTCCCTAGTTTTCAGTGACTGGCTTTCATACCACCAGAAGCTCTGCACACTGTATACTGACCCTTTTCCTGTGAACTGCCCCTTGTAACATTTGTTCTTCTGTTCTATCAGCTGAATGATGGAACCCAGAGCCAAGCACGATGAGGGGTCAAACGGACCGGGCTGGTCCCTCAGGTGGAGTTGTGGCAATGGCTTCCTTTCTTCTTCCGCCTTTACACAGTTGGGATTTCAAATTCTTCCATCATTTTCTAGGAGGGAGAACATTCCAGATCCAACCTCTCCTCTTCTTTTGCAGCCTCTTATAGAGCCAGGCCTCTACTGCATGTAGTTATGGGAGAAGAAAGCTGAGGTAGTTGAGGCCATGTTTAGCTCTTAGTTCTGTGAGGCAAGAGGGCCAGGACAGAGTATTTCCCCTTTGCTCTTTCAAGATATCAGCACCTGCTTGGGAAGCCAGAAGATGGGGGAGTAAAATACACTTCTACCTTATTCCTCAGAGACTTGCAGGTAAGGCCATGGCCAGTTCAGAGGTGCCAGTCTCCTCTTGCCCTATAAGGCTGCTACCTCTGAAAGGTCAGAGCAGTTGTTTACCTGCCACCTAAGCCATAGGAGTCACAATTAGTACTACCTACTCATTCATATATACACACATGCACATGCACACATACACACACATACACACATGTGCACATACACACATATACATACATGCACACATACACACATACAGACAGACACATGCACAGGTACACACATACACACACATGCACAGACATATACATGCACAGACATATACATGCACATGTATACATATATACACACATATATATATATGCACACATGCATATACATACACACATATATACAGAAGATGCATGCACACATAACACACACATAAATGTACACATACACATATACACACATACACACACACACATATATATATACACACACACATACATACACACACATATATACATATATATACACATACAAACATTTCTATAGGTGGGTGTACATGAATATGTATTACATGTATATATGTATGAGTATAGGTGAATATACAACCACTCCCATCCTGGAAACTAAAATGTTTTCATACATTTTATATGTTTTCATACATTTCATACATGCATGTAAGACACCATAATACAGCTTTTCAATATTTTTTTCTGTAAGAAAGTAGGGAATTGACTGAAGTCCAGGGCTGCTGCAGTTCAGAAGTCACCTCTTCATCTAAAGGTGGCCTGTGAGTTAGACAGCAGACGGAGGAAATGTGGCAGTTTCCAGGGCTTGGTATCAGTGATTTCAATGAACAAAACCAGACACATTCTTTTACTTTCTCCATTGAGAACATGACCACATGTTCCTGGCTCACAGAGGACCCCTAAATCTGGAGGTCACTCCGCGATGCATCCCCATCCTTAAAGTAGAAAGTAGCACTGTGGAATGTGTCATGTGCTTCATCTCAGGCCACTGATGGGTTCTGTGTAAAAGAAGACCTGATTTGCCTTGGTTATTCTGGGATGCATGTTGGCTGCTCTGCTCACTTCATCCATTCTGAGCTACTTCCTGCTCTCCATCCTTAGAGGTAGCAGCCAATTTGGAGCATACAGTTGTACACTCCCACTTCAGGTTACTTTTGCCAACACATATTACCTTATGTTTATTTGAGTTAAGTTTTGTCTGCCTGAAGGCTGCACAATCCCCCAAAGTGTTCCGATGCACCTGGAATTTCTTGCAAATCTCCTTGGTTTTTATTAGCCACAACAGTTTGGAACTAGTTGAAACCTCTGGGAAGAGATTAGACAATAATTATTGCTCATTGCTCATATAATGTCTAGCTAGGTAACTGAGCCAGCAGGCCTTGCTTGGGGTGGGCAGGATAGCATTTCTATCCACTAGTCTGTCTTTTGAACTCTCAGCTCTGGACAGGCACCAGGGAGCCCATCCTTGGGGTGTATATCCACACAGGGACATAGAGCTGTTTGATTCACAGGGTTTAGAAGGCACTGCCCTGGGAGCCAAGGGGAAGTGTGTTATTTAAGGCCCCGTCTGTCTGGTTCCCTTGGATATTGCAGAAAAAAAGGGGTAGAAGAAGAGAGCTAGGGGAAGGTAAGGAAGCTTGCAGGGCAGCCTGGTAGGCTAGATCCTGTTAAATCAGGTAATTAGACATGGGGAAGAGGAAGGACAGAAGTATGACCCTTAGGACTCCTCTGGAGAGGCTGAGACATCACCATGGCCACATCCTGAAAGCTGGGAATGAGGACTAGGTAAGGCTGGAAGCCACTGTCCTCAAGACCAGGTAAGACATCAAGGGCCAGTTCCATGTGCCGAAGTGGAGGAGGCGAGGTGGGCTGCTGCTTGCGGAAAGCAGCTTCTGTGAGCAAGGCTGGTGTGTGGGCAGCAGCTTAGGCTGAACGGATCCCAGAGTGTTCCAGCGAGCTAATCTTGTCAGCCTCAAGCTGTTCCACAGACAGTGGGTGTGAATCCAAAACCATCTTAGATGCTCAGCTCTCTAATGTTTCTTTTAAGAAAATATAAAAAAGATATTGAAGGTACACCAGACCCAAATGATTCTGGTATCCGGGGGCCAGTTACCTGGGAAGGTTGGACTTGCTGTGAAATGCAAGTATGCAGATGTTACAGATGATGGGATATGTTGTGTGAATGGGGGTGGATGCCTCTTCTCTGTCAGCTACATCCCTGGATAAGTGTCTTTCTCTTTCTGCTTCAAGGATTCTGTATATTTCTGTTCCATGCTTAGAAGCAGAAGTCAGTGGGATCCAGCCTTCAGTCTTGGACTGGACTTCTCTCCTGTCATCTCTGCTTTCATGGTCAGTTGACTGTGCCTGCCTAAACTGTGCACATATAGAAACTAAATCTTGAGGAAGGAGAAACCCTAGGAGAATAGTATAATCCTGACCCCCATCTCCTGACTTCTGATTAATCCCTATGTAGAGAAAACATCTTATGTCTATATGGATGTGGTACCAGTCAGTAATAAATTTGATGACCTATAGCTTAGGCAGGAATAGGAGGTGAGACATCTGGGAGGTAGAAAGGATTCTGGGATAGTCCCAGGTGGGAGATTCACTGGGGAAGATGTGACAAGACAGATGCCTGGTACCTGAGCACAGGTAACCAGCCATGTGGCAGAATATAGATTAGCATAGGAGGGTTATTTTAAGTTATGACCTAGTTAGCAAAGAGCCTAGCTGTATGGCCAAGGTATTGTAAATATATTTTGTGTCTGAGTCTTATTCCTGGGAGCATGGAAATGGAAAGAAGAACAACCTATCTTCTATATCCCTACTCTACCAGCAATCTCTTGTCTCTCTGTCCCTCATCTTCTATGGCTACAGGGAAGACCCGATGTTAAATATGAGAAATGAAAACCACCACCCCAGGGGATTACATGGGACTACAGTCTGGTTGACCTTGGGTGAGGGTCAACCAGAAGGGGATCCAGAAGGGAATGTCCAGCCACACTTGAAAAGGGGAATCAGGTCACACTGATTCATGGCAGCACATATCCCCTTTAAATAGAGTGGCTATTATTTCAGTTTGCTAGCATGCTGTAACAAAGCACCACAGGTCACACAGCTTAAACATTAGGTACTTACTCATAGTCTTGGAGGCTCAAAGTGACAGTACAAGTGTTGGCAGGGCTGCTGTCTCCCAAGAACTGTAAGGAGGAATCTGTTTGAGGCCTCTCTTTTTGGCTTGTAGGTAGCTGTCTTCTCCTGGAGTCTTTACATGTCCGAGTCCACATTTCTTTTTGAAATAAGGACATCACTCATATAAGATTAGGAGGGCTGTGTGGTAGGTAGAATGACTCCAAAGGTTTACATATTTGCGGGCTTGATCTAAAGTTGGTGGAATGGTTTGGGAAGGATTCGGAGGTGTGGCCTTGTTGGAGGAGGTGTGTCACTAGAGGTGGGCACTGAGGTTTCAAAGGCCCATGCCATTCCCTGTTAGCTCTCTCTTTTTCTGCCTCCTACTTGTGGATCAGATACAAGTTCTCATCTACTGTCCCAACGCCATGTCTGCATGCCTGCTGCCATGCTCCCTGCCACGATGGCCACCCACTCTAACCTTCTTGAACCAGGAGCCCCAAATTAAATACTTTATTTTACAAGTTGTCTGGCCATGGTGTTTTGTCACAGCGATAGAAAAGTAACCACGGCAGACTGTCAACCAGAATCTTGACCTACACTCAAGGGAGAGGAAAAATAGACACGCGCAAGCTAAAGATGGCACTTCTGTGCATTTGATTGAACAAGACAGCATTTTTGTGAACAAAAATACAGTCTGTGATCACCTTCCTCCTGGCTCCTTAGGAAAACTATTTTCAAGCAAGCTCATTAGTCAGGTAACTATGCATGTGTGTGTTTATCCCAGGTGCCACAGCAAGATGTGCAAATATTTTCTTTTTTTTGATGCTTGAGGTGAATTTTATTAGGTGGCTCAATTGAAACCTGGCATTCCTGTCAGATACAGTGTAAGCAAGCTATGCTCGACTGGAATTTTCCATCCAGGTTCAGAGTGCAGTGGTCATTTTCAGGACATTTGAGGTTTGTAGATTAGAAACAAGTACTCAGCTGGCTAGAGCCATGAGCCCACCTTCATGCCCACTGGCATAGGGTCACTAACTTGGGACACGATCTGTCATGCCACAATTCTATACTGCCATCTTTGACTATCCAAGCACTGGGGAATTCATGTAGCCGTTTACCTTGAAGTGAAAATATTTTTCCTGCTTTTGTTAGAACAAAATCAAAACCCAAAGCCAAAAGAAACCAAAACAAAACAAAACAAAACAAAAAAAAACCCAAAACAACCCAAAACCACATTTTTCTTGTGAACCCAAGGGAAAACAGTACAGAAGTCTGCAGAACAAATAACAAAAATTTCCTTTAATTTCTTATTTCTACAATGTAATCCCTCCCCTCTCCATGATTACATTTTTATTTGTATTTGTGTGTGTGTGTGTGTGTATGTGCTGTACATTTGTATGCAAACATGTGCTGTGTTAGTGAACTCCTTCTATACTGCATATGGTATCCAGTGATTTATTTTTTTCCATGGAGAATTTTTCATGTCAGGACATATAGCTCTACCTTATTCTGTTAATCAATGTACATTATTTAATGGCTCTCTTCATATGGACATTTATTTAGATTACAGAAGTATCATACACCAATAGTTAATTTTTCTTTACCTTTGTATTGATCCCTACCACTTAACACATTTAAGTGTTAAGGGTGTCAAAAGATGTTACCCTCATGGCAATGTGCAGTGCAAAGAACTGTCCCCAAGGCCTGGAAGTTCTAACCTTGTTTCTCTGCTCTTGCCTTTTCATTCTTTATACTGCTATAGCTTGAATCTGGAATGTCCCCCAAAGACCCATGAGCTAAATGCTTGGCTTTCAGATGCTGTTGAGGGGTGGGGCCTTAGCAGATAGGACCTAGTAGGAAAAAGTTACATTACTGAGAACCTGCCATTGAAGGAAATCGTTTTCCATCACGATGTGCTGGACCATCACAAGCCCCAAAGTCATGGTGCCAAGTGATAAAGGCTGAAACTCTCCAAACTATGAGCCAAATCAATTTATCTTACTTTTATTACCTAGGGTATTTTTATCTCAGATAGACTGACTGACACACTTACCAGTAATGCCCTCTTCTAAAATGTAGGTAAATTGGAGTAGATGGGAATGAGATTAAATCTAATAATAGTCCCCATGTCACCAAAAGTTTTACAATGTAGAGACAACTCGTGTAAGTCATTACATCCCTTCCTTTCCCTCTCCTCTTCCTCCCCGACCCCTTGTTGCTGTTTCTTCTCTTTTTCCAGTTTTGAGGATGGTATCCAGATTCTCAGCTCTGCCACTGAACCTGTATTCAGCACTACTTTCTTATGGGTCATTTGGTGAATCATTGTCCACCTGGGACAGTATGCCACCGTGCACCTCAACTTCATGGGAGCAAACGTACAGATTTTATTTTTTTCAGATGGTTGTAGTGACTGGGAGAATGGCGTATTCGGGTTAAGGAGGCAGTAAACAGCATTGGGAAGGAAGAAGAGTGGTGTGCAGCTGGGATGCTGACAGCTCACATCATGCAGCTCAGAACGTTGCCTAGGGCTGACCCTGCCATCAGCCAGCACGTTTGCCTGCTGACTGGGCTTGAAAGTTAAAATTGGTTTCCTGTGGATGCTGGCCAATGACTTCTTTGCCATGGGAGTGATTGCTTTTTTGCTGTGTTTGCAAGATGAGAATTCATTCTTTTTTAATATCGGTAATACACAGTAAAGAGCTTAATCCAATTTACAAAGAAATAAGATCACACAAGCCTTGGAAATACAATGTGCCTTTATGGCTCCAAAACGACATCACTGAAGAGAGAGTGTCATAGCTGCATAGACTCTCTCTCTCTCTCTCTCTCTCTCTCTCTCTCTCTCTCTCTCTCTCTCTCTCTTTCTCTCCATCATCCTTCCTCTTCAGGACCAGGCACAGAAATGACAGGACTGTGAAAGGCTTAGAGCTTTTTAGGAAGTATGTTTTGAAGTTCTCATTTATCTATGCAAAAAAGAGTGGGGACTATTTATCCTGCAAGGTACCATATTGATGTGCTATTATTATTTATGTATAAAAATGAATCTCCCAACCCCATTCAGAAAAAAAAACAACTTATTTTAAATTTGTTGTTCATGTGGAAAGCATGCTTTACACACCAGCTCTGCCTTCATGGTCCTCTGTGAACACAGATGCTCATTTTCTGGGTATGTGATCTGTGTTTGAGGGAACTATCTGCTGTGGCTTGTCTGAAAAATGTAGCTCAGGGTCTCTCTGGGCTTGGTTTGAGCACAGGAATTGGTGTGGAGTAAATTCTAGGAGGAAAGAGGCCTGCCTGCTTATGGAGCTCCTACAGAGAAAAGTCTTATGGTCCACTGCTCCTTCTGCACAGCCACACAGCTTCAGATTTGCTCTGACACCTGGTACATAATGTAACGAGCTAATGGTCCAAAATCTCCAGGAAGCTATACTGATCATCAGTGGGGAGGAAAGTCTACCAAGTTTTGCAATTTGATCCGCACTCATTTTGGAATATTAGTTATGTGTCAAGCACAGTGCTTCACTTGGTCCTGTCCTTGGGAGCTCAGACCTTCAGTGCAATATGTCAAGGTTGCAATGAGGGTGAGGAGAAGAATCAACCTGAACCAGAGTGTAGAGGGTAAGTTAAATGAAGTTATAGCTTTAAAATAGTATGGAGGCCATTGGGGAGAGCAAGAAAGTTAAAGGCAGTTAAAGAACATTAAAGACAGTTCGTGGAAACCATGGCTTGTGAGATATGAGACCAGCTAAGTGGTTAGAATCTAGATCATGGAAAGGCAAAAATGTTCTTCTATGGAGTCTGGACCAGGATCTGTATATGATGGGACTACTTTAAAGGTCATTTTGTGAAAGTATCTTTTATTCTGCTGTTGAAATTGTCATCTTCAAGGCTTACTGCCTCAGTCTGCTAACCTAGGCCTAGTTCTGGAAGCTTCTAGCCTCTATACAATCTAATTTAGATTATTTTCAGACTTTGGGACTTAAATTGCTGAATAAGCTCTCCATTTCTTGTTCTTTCTGAACTCTGGCTGGCTGGTTCAACTCAGCTGTTCTGGCTCAAACTCTTTCTCCAAGCTGACTGATTCAGTTTGGTTTCTCTCTCAGCCTCTGACTTTTGCTCTGCTTGGCCTCAAACTAACTCTGGCAATTTGTTCTAATCTTCTGGCTCCTTCTCATTCTCTGGCTCATTCTACTTTTGCCTGTATCTAGCTTGTTCTCTCTTTGCAACCTGTCTATGAACAACTGTCCCAGTAAAATGCCCTCCTCTCTCTTTTTATTTGTGCTGGTCTCTTAAATAGCCTCCTTTTCCCTCTCTCTTCTCATGAGAGTTGAGTATATCCTATTCTGTCAGATCTTTCTCTGATTAGTCATGCTGTCTGCCACTCAACTAGATATCATTTTCAAACATGGCTGCTTCCTTCTATGAGCTAACTTTACTTTCATGATTTTGGATTAAAGGTATGTATGTAGTAAGGGCATGTCTGTATTCCAGCCAGAGGGATTAGAGGTGCGTGCTAAGGGCTGAGCCACACCCCAACTAAAAATGAGTTATTTTAGTAAGTTACACAATCTTGGAGTTTACAGTGTGATCAAATATTCTGCAACATTGCTTAGCTTTTGTAATTTATATCTTGGATATTCCCCAGCCCAAATGTTGAAGGCTGGCTTGCTATTGAGAGCTGATAGAACATCTACTGAACCATACTGGGCCAGAAAGAAGAGAGTGTCTGGAGGATAGGGCAATTCTTAAATCCAGAAGACTCTTCAGGAATGAGGGGTGATGAGCCAAGGGAAACCCAAGGTAGACCAGAACATAAGCAGAATCCCTTTAGGAGAAAACAATGTGTGTACAGGAGCTGGAGAGCCTGAGAAGAGAAGTAACAGTTGGGTTAAAAGGGCTTCATCTAAATATACAGAAGTCCCAAAATCAGATCTTACAGCTACCCTTCTCTTGGAGGAGGAAGAGACTGGGAAGAAAACAGACAAGTGAAGATTCTTTTACTATTTGGAGAGGTAGATTTCCTGTATACAGCAGAATCCTAATGCAGACAGGGTGGTATATTCTGGAATCCACCCTCTGACAGAGACTGAGTCAGGGTGGGTCCTTGAGGAAGTAAGTCTATGGAGGAGATCTTCAATAACCACAACAGGATGGGCCTGTGGAGGGTGGGAACTAGCGTGATCTCAATCCACATAAGCCTGTCTACATGACCCATGTGGACTGTGCCCCTCACAAGGACCATAGCCTCAACAAACTTGAGTTCAAGCTTCTTGTTAGTCACTTCCAGGCTAGTCTCGTACTTCCTTAGCCTCTCATACTATGCCTATGTCTATATGTCTATGACATAGTCTATAGGACTGTCTAATGGGAAGATATCACCTACTTCGTTTGATTTTATAAAGAGTAAGTTAAATGAGGACGGTGTATAAAGTGATCAGAGTAAGGTAGGATCATTCATTCAAGTGAACTTTATCAGTACCTGATGTGTTCTTGCACCAGGCCAAGTCCTGTGGATAGAATGAAGAATAGAATTAATTCACATCCTTTTTGCATGTTCTAATTTTATAGGAGATTTTTGTTTTGTTGTTGTTGTTTTCCTCAGTGACCAAATACCTGGCAAGAAGAAACTTCAAAGAGAAAAGATTAGTGGCAGGTGTAGCCTGAAGCTGTAGGAGCTTGAGGTAGATGGTTACATTACATCATCAATAAGGAGGCAAAGGGGTCAACCAGAAGCAGACCTGGGCTACAACCACTAAGGCCTGATCCTTAGTGACCTACTTTGTTCTGCTAGATTCTACCTCCTAAAGGTTCTACGACCTCCTGAAACAGCACTGCCAGCTGGGGACCAAGTGTTCAAATATGCTGGCCACACTGGAGCCATGCTCTGAAACGTGTATATAAAGTGCACAGGATGCATCAGTATTGTGGACTGGCTCTTATACGTCTCCTCTAAGGTCTCATGCAGAAAGCATGGTCGCAGTCTGTGGTGCTAACTTGGAGGTGATGGAACCTTTAGAAGGTTAAAGGAAATCAGTTCTGGGGCTGTATCCTGGAAGTAGATATTGGGACTACTCCTTCTTGTCTCTCTTGTAGCTTCCTGGCCACCATGAGGTAAATGGCTTAATTCTTCCACCTGCTTACTACCCTGATATTCTTTCTGTCTCATCACAGTTCTAAAACAATGGTAACAAGTGTCTTAGGGTTTTACTGCTGTGAACAGACACTATGACCAAGGCAAGTCTTATAAAGGACAACATATATTTGGGGCTGGGTTGCAGGTTCAGAGGCTCAGTTCATTATCATCAAGGTGGGAATATGGCAGCAAGTAGGCAGGCATGTTGCAGGAGGAGCTGAGAGTTTTACATCTTCATCTGAAGGCTGCTAGTGGAAGACTGACTTCCAGGAAGCTAGGACAAAGCCCACACCCACAGTGACACACCTACTCCAATAGGCCACACCTACTCCAACAGGGCCACACCCTCTAATAGTGCCACTCCCTGGGCTGAGCATATACAAACCATCACAAGTAACCATGGAAACCTCCGAACCCATTAGCTGTCTAAAACTTCCTTCCTTCAATTGTTTATCTCAGTCATTTGTTACAGTAATTGAAGGCTGACTAACAGTCAGCTCTCCCCTTTTTACAGGAGTCAGTGCCTGCTCAGGAGTGAACACCACCATTTATGACATTATTGCCCAGGCTTTCCTAGAAGAGTTCAGTGGTGTATTTGTTTCTGGGTACTGACTTCCACCAGAAGCCTCAAGTACCAAGGGTGGGGGGTTGGGAGGGCTTTTCTTGCATCCAGACTCAGGGCTCTACCATTTGCATCCTGGCTTGGGGGTCTTCAGGGAATTCCTCATTTAGAAGCTTCCAAGGTAATTTGAAAACTGCCTTGGCAATCCCCACCCAAGCATACCAGAGGAGACATATGCCACTGAGCTCCGGATAAATAGATTCCAATAGGATAGTGACCAAACTGGGCTGATGTCAAGAACTGAGAGGAGCAACAAGAAAATCTGTGAACCATTCTTTTGGGTGTAATTATTCCCTTGAGGAAAATTTCATGGCTATTTAATTAAAGTGTTTCACTTTGATCCAAAGTGTTGCTTTGACTCCTTGAGTATGAAATACAGCAGCTGTGAGAGCCAAGCAACTTGCTAACTGCAAGTAGTTTACCAAGCACCCCAAATAAGACAAAATATAATAAACAATGAACTTTAGACAGCAAGTGTAAATGTTTGTTGGGAATCTAATTATCCTTCTTGTTGTGAACATTAACCCACATGCGGTTGTAAGCCTGTGTTATCCTAATGGTGCAATAAAAAGAATTACAGGGCGTGTGTCCATGAGTGCATGCTGGGAACTGCACTGCACTGACATCTTTCCACCAGAGCATCAGATGCCTCCAGTCTTCATTCTGTTTACGACGAAGAGAACCAAGCACTTAGGAGAAAGTGACATATTTTTGCTTTTGAAACAGAAATGGGGCACTCAGGCAGCTTATTGACATGTACATGCAACCCAGAAGTTCCCTTCCAGAGAGAGGAAGAGAAGCAGAGGAGTCTAAGTTGTACCAGCATCCTGCTGTAGAATTGGACATTAGGGATGTAGGTGGGACTCTATGGGTCCCAGGAGAGATGAGACATGATGCTCTGTTCTCATTACACCTACTTGTTCATTTAATTTTTCTATTAGTGTTTATAAACATCTACTATGTTCTGAGCATTAAGGATCAATCAGTGATTCCCCAAAGACCACTGCTCTTAGGGAGCTTTCATTCAAGTGGAGGGAGAGAGATTCCACATGACAAACAAGTAAACAAGGAAATTACAAGGTTCACAGTGAAATAAAACCTAGGTAGGACATGAGGAACAGGCTATGGTTTTACAGGGTAGGCAGAAGGGCAGAGAAGCTCAGGGAGTTAGCAGAGGTGAGAGCTCAGGAGTGGTCTGGAGGAAGTAGGATGTGCCTGAACATGCTGCCTGGAAGCTGTTGGGAGATCAGGGAAGAGAGAAGCTGCCCAGACAAACAGCTGGATCAACCTACAGCCTCAGGGACCATACCAGTGATTTTGTTCCTACCGTTAGTAAATGAGGGGGGCTATAGGTGACTGCATCCCCTGGAATACATATGTTGGGAAATTAGTTCAAGGCATTATGGTGCTGGAAGCTTGGATTACCTGCAAGATGTTTGGGTCATGGGGCAGACCGTGTAGGTGGGGGACTGTTAGTTACAGTGAGAGGGGCCTGCTGGAAAGCAACGCTGCGTTCATGCTTTGTCTCATCCATGCCTGCTTCTCCTCCCACTTCCCTGTGACTTGAAATGCTCACATTCCCCATCAGCCACGGCTGCCTGCCGTATCTTGAACTTTCCACATTTTGGGAACATGAGTCAAGAAAAACTCTTTTCTTATTAAGCTACCAGGGTTTAGGTGTTCTGTTCTTGGCAACAGCAAATGAACTCAAACAGGGGTCCACAGCAGTGTTTAGATCTAGTGAGGCAGATGTGGGCTTCAATCCGCCTGCAGATCGACTGGCAAAAGTCCTTTCTCAGGACTTCAGGAGAGGGAAGGTAACACCTCAGAGAGAGATGGTCATAGTGCAAAGAGGAAACGTCTAGATTTGTGTTAGGGTTGACTTTGTGGGATTTCCTAGTAGACTGTATATGGTAGTGTGAACATACAGACATGCAGCCTTGGCAAGAGAGTTGACATAAGCTGTACACTCAACACTGGGCCACACATGAGAAGGTCTCTTGGGGTGTTATGGAAGGAGGCTGGAATGTACCCCATATGCTCTTTGGGTTCTTTGCAGCATGGGTTAATAGCGAGATTCCTGTGTAGAGCTTTCTAATGGCAAAATGTGGTAAGTGGTAGAAGATGCTTGCCTTGGAGCTGTGGAGGTTTCCTTCCTGTTAAAGGTAAGAAAATGATCCCACCCCAGCTGGTGTGCGGCATGGAAGGAAGGTGGGAAAGTTGTTTCTGGAACACTCTTGATGAGAGAATGTCAACCTCAGATGTTTTCCTGAGACATGAGATAGGATGAAGGGGACAGAGGCCTCTGGCCAAGCAACTTTCTGGAAGCTGTGGCTGTCTGTTGGCAGAGCAGGATCTGATTGGCCTGATGACCTATAAAAGACACAAGTGGAGATCAGAAAGCTGGTCTAGAAGGGATGTGCTCATCTGGGAGTGGTGGTGGGGGTCCTCCTTGGGGTTCATGTGCCACTGCCTCTGGTCTAATGACTTAAAAGGCAGGGGACTTATGCTTTGAGCAACTCTAGCCTGTTGAGTCCTGTTGGTAGAGGTCTGCTCCATTGCTTGACCCTCTGGTGTCTGGTTCAGAGCCAAGGGAAGTAGAGCCACTGCAAAACCTCCTGAGTCTCCACTTTCTGGAGCTGTAGTTAGCTTACTGCTTCCCCTCATCCCCTGTACTTCTTCCTGTTGGCTCTTTTTCTTTTGTTCTTCTTTTTGCTTCAACCTGCACTCAAGGCCTCTTGATGTGCCCTAAGTCAGCCTCCTATATCCACTTGACAGTTTTGCTTCAGTCTACCCACGAGGAAAGTGGATCACTTAAGGAGCCAACAAGAATTACAAAGGTATCATTCCCCCCCTCCCCCCCCCGCTGCCTCTGAAAACCATGCTATATGTAATATACACAGTTCTGGGTCTGCAAAGCATCCTGGATAGTGGCCACGCCCACAGGGTCCCAAACAGAAACTTCATGGGAACCTTCCTATACTCTCCCCTCCAGAAACTCTGGACTCACTTTTTGTTTGTCCTGTGTCAATCAAATTTCAGTGTCTACCTGTACTGGCTAGCTTTATGTCAACCTGACATAAGCCAGTGTCATTTTGGAAGAAGGAACCTCAACTGAGAAAATGTCTCTATCAGATTGACCAGTGGTGCATTTTCTTGATTGATGATTGATGAAGTTGGTCCCAGCTCAAGCCTGGGATGGTGGTTCTGGGTGCTATAAGAAAACAGGCAGAACTAGCCATGAGGAGAGATCCAGTAAGCAGGACCCCTCCACAGCTTCTGTTTCAGTCTTGCCTCCAGGTCTCAGCCTTGAGATCTTGTCCTGACAGCCTTTGGTGATGGACTGTGACATGGAAGTTGTAGTGAATCCAACCCTTTCCTCCCCCAAGTTGCCTTTGGTCACAATGTTTTATCACAGCAGTAGAAACCCTAAGCCACTGCCGGAAGAGCTCCACATTTACAGGAAGCCATCTTAGTGCCTACACAACAGAGCTGACTCCACTGAGATTTACTTTAGGAAGGTCACTGGGATCTCATTAAATGTTGGGTGATTTAAAGCCTTGATGTGGGGCTGTCGCTCAGTTGGTAGAGTGCTTGCCTACTGCACATGGAGTCCTAGGTTTGATGCCCTAGCACTGCATAAACTGACTGTGGTGGTGTGTGCCTGTAATCACAGCACATGAGAGGCACAGGCAAGACACAGGCAAGAAAGGCAGTCTTCAGCTGCACAGTGAGTTCAGGTCCAGCCTGGGCTACATGAGGCCCTCCCTGTCTTGGGGGAAAAAAGTCTACATGTAAGCACTGCCCTTATTCTATAACCTTTTTAGGGTTCTAATGATAGGGATATTAGCCATGAAAACACTGACACTAATGTTTAGTTTTTGGTCCATTTTTGGTTTATTTATTTTGGATTCTTTCAGATGACAGTGGTGGATTTACCTTTAGTAATGAGGGATGACTGTTGGGATTTGTGACAAAATGAGGAAGACAGTTACCTCCAATGAGTTATCAAGGGAGTAAGAGCCTTCATCTTAAGTAACTCTGTCCTGGAACTTTACCTTGCCCTGCTTCAGGATAGCTCATTAAGTCTGTCCCAACAGTTGCAATTTGATAAGCTTGGTTCTACTTGGCACATGGTCATAGCAAGCCAGCCTTGAGGACAGGAACCTGGTCCTGTCACTTATACTATGGTGGGCTCATAGAATGCATTCAAGGAGTCTTAGTTGGAGATAGGAAAACTGGCCTGTCTGGTACAAGGGACCAAAGCAAGCAGACTGCAGAGGATGCTGCGGACTGCTCTGGTCCACAACAGAAGGCCATTAGCTCAATTCTGCCTCTTGCTTTGTATACTGAAATGCCTTCGTGTCTCAGTCTCCTGGTGGAAGACTGTGTGGCTTCCACTCACTTTGCCTTAAGGAGCTCTGAAATAATTAGGTAAGGAGACAGGAAAGCAGCAGGGCTTCCTTAACGGAAGCTTGGCCAAGGCATTAGGAATCCAGCAGACAATCCTGATCAATTGGATGCAGGAAACACTATTATCACTCAGCTACAAGGCTACTGTCTAGAAAACAAGCTGCTGTTTCTATTGTGTTATAGCTGAACCCTTGATGCTCTTCCTGCTGGGAGGAGCCTGGGTGGTTGGGAATTACTCGTCAAGCTGGCTCTTTGGGGGCTGGGAGAGAAAACAGCTTCGAGCTTTCTCCACTGTGAATACCATAAAATCCACCTTGAAAAGCCGTGCAAGAGTTACAACAGAGATAGGGTGCCTGGGAATTGGCTCCAGCTTGCTTAAAAGAAAATGAAGAAAAGAGGAGAAGGAGTCTGTCCTGGGATAAAGAAGAGAGGAAAGGCTGTTCCTGCGGGTATCACCCCAGGAGATACAGCAGCTTGGAAGGGACCCAGAGAGAGTGGGTGATAAGCAACCCCTCCTAAGATCTTCCCCTGCCTGTGCCAAACAAGAAGGTAGTGATGCAAAAAGTACTTGAAGAACACAGTCCAGTCCTGGCTGCTGGCAATGGACCAAAGCTAAGGTCTGTGTTGAGCCTGGTTGCTTCAAAGTGGCAAGAATCAGGTACCCTGGCGTCAACGTGTGATGTGTGGGGAAAGGATTGGACCAGCATCATGGATGTCATCACACTTTACACATACAGTGCTAGCAAAGAGAGGACAGAGATGAAATCAAGGGCCTCCAAGGTGCTCCAACCTGAGACAGATCTTGCCATGTAGCCAAGGCTGGCCTAGAACCTGAGATCTTCCTGCCTCTGCCTCCTGAGTGCAGGGATTATAACCAGGGCCACCATGCCTAGATTCAATTATGTTTTGGTGACTTAAGAAAATGACTGACTAGGTCTTCTTGCTTAGAAAAGAGAGCTAAGAATAGGTTGTCTCCAGGAAGAGGAGGAGGGTGGCACAGGCAAAATTTGTATCAGAATAACTAGATGTCTGGAGTGCTTGGAGACCCCGGTCAAGCTCCCTGGAGTGGGATACCCTGCCATAACTGTGAATGTGATTATTGCCACCAGTTCAATGAGACTCAAATGAAGCAGGAACTTACAGGAGAGTTGTTGTCCAGGTTTTCTCTTCTGTCTTTTGTTACTTACTTTCCAAGCATCTGTGGCCCTAACAGTATGGACACCTCCAAGATCCAGAAACAATGTAGGAACAGGTTGCCAAGTACCAACCCAAGAGGGTGGTGGGTACTATCTTTCAGTTTCCTGGAGCTTCTCAGAAGTACACTATTCAGAAGCCTGGGTTCTTAATAGGCAAGGGCCTGTGTTATTAAAAGTTTCTTTTTACTGAAAAGGGCGGCGGGGGGGGGGGGGGGGGGATGGGGACAGGAAAGCTGAGCCCAGCTCTTAAAGAAGGTTGATAAAACTGACAATAAATAAATAAATAAATAAATAAATAAGTAGTTTATAGTGGCTCTCAAAAGACCAGGGCTTCTCTTTCTCCCCTTTAAAGGCAGAATTAATTAATCCACACAGGCTTGAGCTCTGAATGCAAAGCTAGTTGCTAGTTCCGACTCTAGGGGTGCAGTTAAGTCCTCTGGACCCTGGGTAAGCTTTCATTAAAGCAACACTATTTAAAACTGTGAATTTAGAATCCTCCTCAGACAGAGCAGGGCACCAGGAACAGAGAAGAAAAGCTACCTGACAAGCTGTCTACATCTCGGTCTTGATGACAGAGATGCCATCTCCCTCCCACCTCTGTGATGAGAATGTGGAAGCCACTAGGGTGTTCCAAGGACCTGCTTCCTTCTGCCTGTGCTCAGCCCAAGGCGCTTACTGTCCAGAAGCAATGGGGTCCCAGCAGAGGGGTTTCTCTTCGCTGGCCCCATGCCCTTCCCATCCTGGCACGGACCACTTCAGAAGCTCTCGGGTTTTATGTCTTCTAGAACTGACTGTCCAAGGACTGAGGTGGTCACAGTATGGCTTCATTTTTTCCCTTGGGGCTGAATTCGCTGAGATCTCCAGGCAAGGCTCCTGTCCAATTTGACAGATTTCCTGGAAGGGAGTCACAGGTTTCTGAGCATTTGATGGGAATCTGGGTTGCTTGCTGCCTTGCCCATCTCCCATTGGGATGCATGGGAGAGCTCGGTGTGCTGTTTTGACTGATATTGACACTTGCTGGCCTCATTGGAAGTGACCTCTAGCCTCTCTTGGTTTCCCCCTACTTTGCTTGTCCAGGCCTGCTTGGATTCCTCTTACTCACCTTGTTGGTAAGATTCTAGCCTGCCTCTTGCATGGACTGCTCAGTCTGGGATCCCGAACAATGAGGGAAGCCCTGGGAGTATCTGGGTGGAAGGGAACCCACACTGTGAAAGCATTAGGGAGACTGTGGCCTGCACATGCAGATGCAGGGGAGTTTAGGCTCGAACTCATTCAGTAATTCATTTGTTCAATTAAACATTTATCAAGGGTTGATTGTACACCGAGCACTGTTATATGTGCTAGGCTTACAGCATTAAATATAATACCGCTTAATTTTATGGAAGTTATGATGGAGCACAGAAAATAGACTTGCCTGGCATGCATAAAGCCCTGGTGTGATCTCCCACACTCATAAGACAAAACAGTAAAATGGGAAAAATAAGAGTTTCATGGAGAGAGAGAGCAGGAAGATGAAGAGTCAGGGTGGGGTGATCATCATGATTTTTCAATGCAGTGAAGGAGGTTATAAAGACGATCTTGGGATGTTAAGAAACAAATCTGCCCATCTGTGGATTCGGTAGATAGCATTGGAAGAGAAGCAGTGTCCAGCACAAAGGCCCTGGGGTAGAAAGATGCCCAGTATGTGCTTGGCAGCCATTGGGAAGAATGGAGAAAACAAGGGAGGTATGGAGTGGAGAGGTGAGGAGTGGGGAGGTGAGGAGTGGGGGAGGTGAGGATTGGGGAGGTGAGGATGGGGAGGTGAGGAGTGGGGAGGTGAGGAGTGGGGAGGTGAGGAGTGGGGAGGTGAGGATTGGGGAGGTGAGGATGGGGAGGTGAGGAGTGGGGGTGAGGAGTGGGGAGGTGAGGATTGGGGAGGTGAGGATTGGGTAGGTAAGGAGTGGGGGAGGTGAAAATGGGGAGGTGAGGATTGGGGAGGTGAGGATTGGGGAGGTGAGGAGTGGGAAGGTGAGGAGTGGGGAGGTGAGGAGTGGGAAGGTGAGGAGTGGGGAGGTGAGGAGTGGGGAGGTGAGAAGTGAGGAGGTGAGGAGTGGGGAGGTGAGAAGTGAGGAGTGGTTTGAAGTAAGCATGTCTTTATCTGTTCAGGCTGCTGTAACAAAATATCATAGATTCCGGGGTGTGGGATGTAAATGGCAGACACTTATTTAATCCAAGCTTTGAAGTCTGATGTCTGAAGATCAAGGTGCTGGCATGGTCTGGTCCCGTTGAGGACCTCCTCCTGGCCTGTGGCCAGTCATCTTCTACCTGTGTCATCTTCTCCTCTTCCGGAGATGTTAACCCCATGAGAGCCTGCTCAGGATATCACTGGACTGCAGTCACTTTCCAGAGCCTGCACTCCCAGACCCCATTGCACTGGAGGCTGAGCTTCAGTTTGCTAATGTTGGATTGAAATTATTCACTCTGCAGCAGGGAGCTACTGAAGAGATTTAAACACTGAAACCATTCATCCAAAGCATTTTACCTTTTGCTAAGTCTACAATGACCTCCCCCAGCCTCCCAAGGCCACACTCCAATCTCTGTGTTTCCAGATGCTGCCCTGGACTCTTTCTTGAGAACTTTTGGGGACATCAACATAGGTTTTACTTGAGAAAACTCAGAGGAAACGAAGCTGGAGTAATGGCTCAGTAAAGTGCTTGTATGCAAGGAGGGCCTGAACCATACCCTAGAACCCACTTAAAAACCAGGTGTGGTGACTTGCACCTGAAATCCTTGCACCAAGAAGGTGAAGTGGGTGAATCCTTGGGCTCACCAGCTAGCCAGCCTGATCTAATTGGTGAGCCCCAGGCCACTGAGGAATCCGGTTTCAAATACACAATGTGAGTATCTGAGTAACAACAGGTAAGATTGTTCTCTGGCTTCAAAACAAGAATTCACACACAAACTCTTATATACATGAGCATGCAATACACATGCACTCACACATACACAAACATGCACACACAGGCACACTGAATACACATTCACATACACGCATGCACACATATACATGCACACACACATGCACACACATGCATACATATGTACACACATACAAGAATACACACAGGCACACATATACATAAATATGCATATATATATACATATACATGCACACAGGCACACTGAACACACACATACACAAATATACACATTTGCATACACAAATGCACGTGCGCGTGCACACACACAGAAACAAACTTGGATTCCCATCCCCGTGCTGTTTGATGGTTTATGCAAATCCTTGTTATTTCTCCACCAGAAGAGACAGTGATTTTCTGCTTCTGAAGTTCATTGACAGCAGCTTTGAAGCTTTCCTGTGCTTGTACTTAGCTTAGCTGGTCTTAAGAAGCAGTGGGAAGCTGCCTGGCTACTGCTCTGACTATAGATTAGGCTGAAAGGCTGCAGCTTCAGACATACTAATCGCAGACTAGGCCTGGCTCCATGGAGGAGCCAGGCCTCCAAGATCAAGGATAAGGCTCGCTTCCATCCGACCTTTGCTATAGTAAGGAGGGCAGGGATAATGTTCTATGAGTCAGAAACAGCCACAAAAACTACCTTGAATTATAAACCACACAGCTACTCTTTCCAGTCTTGTCTTTTGAATTTAGTGAAGCGACCGTCCTCAGCTGGGGTTGTGTCTCAGTGTGTAGAGTTCTTGCACAGCATGGAAGAAGTCCTGGTTTTCATCCCCAACATTGCAGAACCTAGATGTGGTGGCACACATCTCTAATTCCAGTGCTTACGTGTCGAGGCAGGGGGATCAGAAGTTCAAGATCATCTTTCTTTACATAAAGATTTGAGACAAGCCTGAGATATTTGAGATCTATCATAAAACAAAACAAAAAACCCAAACCCATTAACAACACCCACCTCCAGTGTTCAGCTAGCTCTGTGAGAACCCTTACCAGGGCTACATTAGCCTCTCCTTTTAAAATAGGAGGGGCTATTTTCCAGAAGAAACTACACTGGTGGTTTGGATGGGTATTGAAGAGGCAGACCACAGAGCAACTCAGACATACAGGGCAGACACCGCCCTTCACTTGGATGGTCTGCATTTCATCCCAGACCATCCTTGCTAAGATGGAGAATGAACACAGGATTTCTGGGCCAGCCTCTGCTGCATGTGCTCTTGGGGGACTCATCCGATCTGAGCTTGCTCCAGCTCACTGGATGACTAGTTCCCAGGCCAGTCCAGTATTGACTTGTAAGGGCACAGAGAACAGAATGACAAAAGACCACAGGCTTGTGATTCTCTGGAAAGTCTGGCTATTTGTAGGATCCATGTGGCAAAGATGGCTGTCTATTTACCATCCATACTCACTGAGAGAACCCTAATTGTGCCTCCGGAAGCCATCAGCCTGGTTAGAACTACATTGCCTGGCAGGAGCAGTAAGTGAGCCAAGGCTGGCTGGGAGCTTCCAGGATGAGTTTTATTTCCTGTTGCACGATAAAATGTTTCTCTCTTCCGCCATCCACCCCTTCTTCTGTTTTCTGCTTTGTATGAAGTAGCTGGAGCTGAAGCAGTTGTTTTATGAGCATGAGTGTATGCTTTTATAATGTAACAAAACCATCCTGGTCCTCTGGGTCTCAAATCTGGGGGCAGCATGTCTTCATTTAACAAATATCTATTGTGCCATTGTGTTCTGTGTACTAGTTGTGTATACACACATACTATTGAACCAGTTTTTGGCACGGTGGAACATACATTCTACAGATGTAATAGTCATTACACAAGCTTTGATCCCAGAGTCTCTAGGGTTGCAGTGGATGAGAGAGGAGGGCAGAATACTCACTCAGACCTGTCCCTGGACTGAGCTGGCCTTGGCTGGGCTCTGAGGAGAGGGGGGGATAGTGATGGGTCAATCTGGTCTTGCCTGTACCAAACTCCTCACCTGGTCTCTGAATGAATTTGGCCTTGGTGATGGCCTGGCCACAGAGGCTGTAGATGACCACAAAGAATCATTGCTGGACACACCAGGGAAGCTGCACACATGAACTCTGGGGAGCTGTGACAACTTGCATAAAACCAAAGTCCATCATGGAGCAGAGAGCTGGGCACACACTTCTGCCCTTAGTTATGGAACAGCTGGGAGTTGGTAGCTTTTGGGATGTGAAGGGTCTGTTTTCTGTAAGAATGCAGTGTCTGGTAAATCAGCCATGCTCCCCCAGTGCACTGTGCATTTAAAGCACAAGTTGAAGGGTTTTAAGAAGAAGAGGACACAATGTAGAGTGGACATGGGAAAGGGGTGCTGGTGGATTGGAACAGCCACGAGCAATGGCAATAGCCTGTATTGTTGTGGGTTGTGGGGCTTCCTGTCCAACAACTGGAAAAAGAAAGAAATCCATCTCTGGCACAGGGTTTGTTGTTGTTGTTGTTAGCCTCTAGTGTCTAGTAGAAACTTTGTTACTCTGTTAAAGGGTAACTCTATTCTCTTCTCTCCTTCTCCTTCTCCTCCTTCTCCTTCTCCTTCTCCTTCTCCTTCTCCTTCTCCTTCTCCTTCTCCTTCTCCTTCTCCTTCTCCTTCTCCTTCTCCTTCTCCTTCTCTCCCTCCTCCTCCTCTTCCTCCTCCTTCTTTTTCTTCTCTCTCTCTCTCTCTCTCTCTCTCTCTCTCTCTCTCTCTGTCTCTCTCTGTCTCTCTCTCTCTCCGTGTGTGTGTGTGTGTGTGTGTGTGTGTGTGTGTGTGTGTGTGTGTGTAAGCTTCATCAGTAGTTGGCTTCCACATGTCTTTTTTGAAAGGTATTTAAGTATCTTCCTTAGACAGAAGGCAAAAGTGGCAGTGGGAGTCAAGGTGAGGATACTGGTCACCACAGCATCACCTGATGCTGAGGGCTGGGAATTAAAGTCTCGGGGCAGATAAGAGGCTCAGTACAGGAGTTTCCAAGACAGTGGCATTCCAAGCTATGTATTGCTGTCTGCCACTCAAGCTGTCTGGGAGGAGAACCTGGGCTTCAGGTAGGCACCTTAGGAAGAATGTTGCTTGCTGGGAAGAAAGGTTTCCTGGAGGGCCTCTATGATCCCCTGCACTGACTCATTTGCAAACTATTCAACCTCAGAAGGACCAGCCACTGACCCTGGAGGAGATATGAGAAGATGGACAAGAGCGATGGCTTGGTCAGCCTGACGGCCAAGGGGAAAGAGAAGCTGGCCAGTCTCCATGTTCTCTCATCTCAGGATGGTCCTCGATGTCAGTGTTATGGAGGAGCTGGCCAGTCTCCATGTTCTAACATCTCAGTGCAGTCCTGGATGTCAATGTTGTGCACACTGATGGACTCTGCATAAGATGTGGTGATAGACAGAAGGATGTCACACTAGCATAGACTGAAGAGGTTCCAGGCGGTGGGGATCTCTGCAAATGCCACAGCAGAGCAAAGATCCCAATGAATCAAGATGGAAATCCAGTGTAAGAAAAAATTTTTTAATTAGCCAGTATCTCAGAATAACGTGGGACCGTGAACTGGTGAATTCCCAGGGAAGGGCCCCAAGGCTGGAACATCCTGACTCCTCATTTTCCCAGCTGTGTGCCAATAAGAAATATAATCAAGATCGTTCCTGCCTAGGAAGCCCCCATTCCCCAGCCCCCTCCCAGCCTGTGGCTTTTGTCTTTATAAAGCTGTGTATTTTGATATTTGGGGCTCTCTCTCCTTCTCTCTTGCGGAAGAATGAGACAGAGTCCCAGTGCTGCTGGTTCCTAGTAAAAGCCTCTTGCTTTGATTGCATCAAGTGCCGACTTCTGTGGTCATTTGGGTCGAGCACCAGTTCCTGGGATTTGAGCGGGGGGGGGGGGGGGGGGGGGGGGCGGGATCTCAGCCTTTTCTGACCCTTACACCAGTTCAACATGACCCAGTGAGCCAAGATTCAAGACTGGTTCAAGATTCTAGCCTCTGACACCTATTTTATTTTTCAGACATATTTAAGTACAATATTGTTTTGGGGAAACGATTCCTAGTAACAATTATCTCAATCCCATGTGCACATTAAAGCTTAATGCATGACTACGTTGAAACACTTTCACAAAGTACATGTGACCTTTTCCATAAAGATGGGTTCTATAGCTTAAGGGCCTCGGGGAGGATCAGGTAGAGGTCACCAAGCTACAAAGTACATGTGACATCTCCCCTAAGGACGGGTTCAATTGCCTGGGATATAATACTCAAGATAAAGGTCTGGGAAAGAAGAGTCTGAGATAAACATAATAATCTGGGGTATTCGGGTGTGACCTGGCCCTACAGACAGCACAGATCGCCAGGTTATTAACTATATCCACTCCCAGCCTTATGGGTGGAAAAAGAATATATTCCTTCTGTTGAAGAGACCAACCTACATGTTTAACCTTCCTGGTTTTTCTCGACCTTGTGCCCTCAACACCACCCTAGTGGGTCACTAGAAAATGTGGCAGGATCTTGCAAAGAACCCAAGGTCAAGACAACCTGTTTATTTATACCCAAGGTTAACTTTTCCCTTCCTGGACGAAGCAATAGATGTATTGGGAGTACAGTGTCCCTTAGTCTTTCTTGCTTACTGTACTTTGTATGAAATAGCTGGGGCTCTAGCAGCTCTTTTGGGAGAAAGAGGACTAAAGATGAGAGATCAACAAGGTAGAAGGACCTAGAGTCACTGGCAGGCAGCAGTGTGGAGCCACTGCAGTAGTCTCTGATTTCACACTACACCTGCTTCAGGACACATGACTTTTGTTTATTATTTGACTCTTAATGAAATGTACCAGTTGTATTTAAAACCTGCTTTCACCTACCCATACTGAGCCCATGGGCAGTAAGCCAGCTGAGTAGCTAATGACTTATAGAGGAGTTACCCTTCTCCTTTGGCGTCATTATGAGAGTGGAGTTCCTCCGTCCCCTTGTTCCTATCACAAGGAAGGGTAAGGGAAATGAGAAAATTGACCCCACCTACTACTGTCAGGTTTTGGCACTAGATTGACATATGGTTAGGAGAGAAACTCCTGGGAGGAAAGGGGCTTTGACTTAGCAGAGCTGGAGACAGTTTAGACAAACTGAGGGTGCCTCGGTGCTGTACTGCAGAAAGCAACATCATCTCAATTAACTTTTCTTGAAGCCATCCGCCAACTGCAGTTTCTCGATGCTCGCCATATCTCCAAGATCTGACAAGTGCCCAGGAGGCAGAGTGGAGGGTATAGCAAGTTACAGTTTGGAGAATAAGCTTGGGGAAACTAGAATTTTGCCTTGTATCAGTATGAGGAAGTCCTGGAAGTACCCCAGCATTACCCAGAGGGAGTAGGAGCCCATGTTCTGAGAATAGCCTTCCGTAGATTTGCCTCTTAAACATGGGAACATATCACCTACTAAATATGCTAAACACAAATGTTAATGTCACAGAGCATTGAGTTTTCTTATAGAAAAGACATTTAGGTCACCGGATGCCTAAAATAGCAGCCTCCAACTCTCCTCTTCATGAACTGCCAGTAATGAAATCAAGGGCTCCAGAGCATCTCTGCAGCAAATGTGTGCCTGGCCTGTGTGAGGCGCTGGGTTCCACCCCAGCACTGGCAACCAAGTAGCAAGAGATGCGACAATGACATCTGTGAATTTGCTACATCTGTTAGACAAGCACTTCTCAATTCATGAGGCAGTCTTGTTTAACAAGATCTGGAGGCTTCTGTGAACTGGGGCTTAGTGGTCAGGTCATGAACCAAATAAAGAACCTTCAGCTTTAAAAGGAATACCAGTTTGTGATGCTACTTGGAAGAAATCCTAATTCACATAATTTGTTACTGTCTATAATTTATGACTATAGAATATGTTGCTATGTAACTTCACTTGCATTGTACATCGACATATTTATATATACAAACATATTGGCATATTGTATTATTGTAAACACTGGAGTATTGCCAGTATATTGATCTAGCTAGCAAATTAACAAGTATAATGTGATAGTTTATTAATATGTGTTTTATATTGATATAATACAAATGCATATTACATTAATCAATAATGTGATAGATTATATATTGCATATTTGAATTGTATAATATGTGATATATACTAAAACATACAATACTTTCCTCACAGAACTCTAACGCTGCAAGAAAGCCAACAGTTCTGTTTCTTTATGGCCAGTGTTAACAAACCAATGCTTGTGGGTCAAATCTGAGCAGTTCTCTCTCTCTCTCTCTCTCTCTCTCTCTCTCTGTGTGTGTGTGTGTGTGTGTGTGTGTGTGTGTATGTGTATGTGTGGTCAGTAAACTAACAGTTTTGTATTTGTCACAGTTACATTTTAAACAGTTATATAAATACCTACAAAATATCTTGCCTATTGGCCTCAAAGTCTAAAATGTTTAATATTTGTGTCTTTTAGAAAACTCTTACACACTCCAGATTTAAGACTTTTTGAGACATACATGCTTTTTCTCATTTTGTTCAAGTGTATAGTTAAACTGGAAGCCAACCTGTCTCCTGATGGCAGTTTCCACTTTGTAGTGTAACATTGGGACACACACACACACACACACACACACACACACACACACACACACCCACCTTATTGCTCTGGGTTGCATTTATCTATTGGGCTAGCCTCGAGACCCTGGAGCAACAAGACTCACTTGGGTCTGGCTCCAGCCTCCTAACATGGATCAACCTCACCTGCATTGCACACTAGATCATCAGCTCAGACATGCGGCTCTTCACTACAGAAAAGGTGACAGCTGTCAGCTATTGCAGTGGGGTTCTGTGGCTTGAAAGAGACCTCGGTATTGTATGCTCATCTGAGTAATTGGAAGCTGGACTCGTCACATCTTTTTCAGCAATGACACTGGAACAGCATGGACCCATTTATCATCATGTTCTCCTTACGAAAATGGCTTCCAGTGGTCAGCTTCCAGTCACAACTAATTAGTCTTCCAATGTATGAACAGTCAGAAGCAAAGCAACTCTGAGGGCTTTGACACCTTTCGCAGTGAAGTAGAGAGGTATCTGATCTCCTCTGCCTTTTAATTAAAGCCCTTTCATCTGTGCCAGAGTGTTCTTGTGGTGAGAGGCCCAGCTGGCTGGTTCTGCCCTCCTTTCTCAGCAACTGCAGAGAAGCCGGTAGAACCTTGGAAGTTCTGGAACTCAATATGGTTGGCTGGTGGCTTCTCAAATGCAGATATTGTTGAAGGGTTAGTGGACACTGGGAGTGTATTGATTAGGTACAGTTAGTGGGTGGAAAAGTTGAAACAAACGTTCCATTTCATAGCTGAAGATTCTGTGGGTCCTCACCTTAGTCTGGGCTCAGTTTTCTCTTCGGGCCTCCTCAGTGGAATGTCTGAATGCTGTTGAAGCTGTGGCTATGTGACTCTTGCCCAGGCTGCTCACATGTCTCAGGAAGAGAACACCAGGCATCTCTGCTATGCAGGGTTTCTGTTCTCAGCAGGCTAGTCCAGGCTATATGTACAGGGCACAGACAGGGGTCTCAAAGAGAGAATATTGATGTGTGTGTGTTTATGTATGTATGCATGCATGTTTGTGATCATGTGTGCATCTTCTCTAGAGGCCAGAGGTCAACCTTAAGTGTTCTTTCTTAAGAGCTGTCTGTTATTTATTTATTTATTTATTTATTTATCTATTTATTTTTGAGGCAAGGTCTCCCACTAGCCTCGGGCTTAACAGTTTGGCCAACACCAGGGATCTTCTCTATATCCCTATCATTAGGATTACAAACACCACCATGGCAGACTCTTTTTTTTTTTTTTTTTTTTTTTTCTTTTGCATGGGTTCTGGGTCTCAAACTCAGGTCTTCCTGCCTAAGCACTTTACTGATTGAGCTAGTAATAGCCCCATGCAAGGACTTTTAAAACCAAGACTTACAACCAGTGTAAGGTCTAGTGGCCCAAAGAGCTCACTGGGCTGCTCCAGATCTGGAAGATGGGAACACAGACTCTGCCTCTTGATGGCAGGAGCTTCAGAGTCATACAGCAGGGACACTCATGTCTCATGTTCCACAGTCTGCCAATAAGGCATATAGGAGCGCACACACTATGAGACACCTGTGCCAGGGCAGCTGAGATGGGAAGAGTCATGACTATGGTTTGGATGCTATGGGACTGACTAGAAGACCCAGTGACCTCCATCAGCGCAGAGAGACAGTGCCGCTGTTTGTCCCTGGACTTCTTTTCAGCCAGCAGAGAGTCAAGATTGTGAGAGGGAGGGAGAAAACAGAGACTGTGTGGGAATCTGCGTAATTTAGACAAGAGAGTGCTTTCCATCCACAGGAGAAACTGAGTGGGGAAAAAAAAGCTCATATTTTGATAAACCAGCAGGAAAGACCTCTTTTTAACCAATGGACAGTATAGCTTGCTGTGACCATGAACTTAGAAGGCAGAGGGGCATGGCTTCTAGTAACAATGGTACAATAACTCGAACCTAAGTGTGTGACTTTAAGCAAATCACTTCTATCTGAGGCTTGGTCCCTTTCTTTGTGGTGATGAGGATTGACCTCAGGGCCTCATGCATGCTATACAAGTGCTCAACCACTGAGCTGCCTTTCCAGCCCAAGGCTTAGTCTCTGTATCTGTAAAATAAGGGCAACAACATATTTAAGAGGGTACAGGGATTATTAAAGGCTTCAGCTGTATATGTAGGGGAGGATGGCCTTGTTGGGCATAGGTGGGAGAGGAAGTCCTTGGTCCAGTGAAGGCTGGATGCCCCAGTGTGGGAGAAATCGTGGGTGGGGATATGGGAGTGGGAGGGTAGGTGGGAGCATATCCTCATAGAAGCAGGAGGAGGGGGGATGGCATAAGGGGTTGCTGGGTGAAGAGAAATGGCGAAAGGGGATTACATCTGAAATGTAAATAAAATATCCAATAAAAACAAACAAAACAAAAAACAAACAAACAAACAAAAGAAGAGACCAACATCACTGAGGTGAAATCTTCTGGGAAGTGTTTTCTGAGAGAACAAAAAGCTATGTTCCAGAGATAGCCAAGGTTATACCTTGTGCTGCAGCTGGACACGGCAATGTATAAGAATCATTCAGGTGGAACTGGTTTTTGAAGGCATCAGGGGGTCATAGAGAGCAGTTGAGGCTTATCACTGTGAGAGTCCAGGGAAGGCCATTGGTGAAGATGGAGCCTCAGTTGTAGTTGACGGCCCAGGACTGAAGGGATCATGCAAAGAAGTTGAGCCATGACATTGGAACAGAGCCTAGGAAAGGCTATTGGTGAAGCCTCATTGCTATCACCAGAATAGAGTTAACCAGAGCCTAGAGTGCTACAGAGCATGGAGCTGGGGAAGGGACCCAAGCACCTTGGAGGAGGCCAGAAGATCACATGTGGATCCTAGACATTGGAACAAGAAGCTGTAAAGGTGAAGATGCTTGGATAGACCAAGATGTTAGAGGTGCTAGAGCCATGGGATGCCAGCTGAGGAAAGCTCTTCATTGGGAGTGGAACCAGTCCAAGAGAAAGAAGTTGTTGGATTCAACAAAGATGAAAGGAGTTGTAGATCTGAAGACTGCATTGACATCTGACATGGAGGTGCAGAGTTTGGAGTTTGCCCAGCTGTTTTCCTGTCTTGCTTTGTCCAGTATTTCCTTACTATTACCTTTTAGAATGGTAATGCATATCCTATGATGTTGGAAATATGGGATTTGTTTTTTGCTTTTTATTTTACAGGGTATTACAGTTAAGAGATTGCATGAATCTCGGAGGAAACTTTGAACTTTGGACTTTTAAAATTTTAAAATTATAGACTGTAGGGACTTTTGAAGTTGGACTAAATGTATTTTGCATTATGCTATGACTAGGTTTGGCCTCCATATGTTTGAACAAGCCTATGGGGGCCAGGGAGTGAAATGTGCTGGCTTGAATAGTCATGACTCAGGGAGTGGCACTCTTAGGAGATGTCGCCTTGTTGGAGGATTTGTGTCCTCCTTCCCCTAGCTGCCTGAAAAATAGTCTTCTTCCAAGGCTGCCTTCAGATCAAGATGTAGAACTACCACATCTCCTTCTCTAGCACTGTGTCTGCCTGGATGCTTCCATGCTTTCTGTCATCATGATAATCAACTGAACCTCTGAAATTGTAAACCGTCCCCAATTAAACATTTTCTTTTATAAAGGAAAAACAAAAGTTGCCAAGGGTGGCTTTGAACTTACTCTGTTTCCCATGCAATCATTGAGCTTGCAATCCTCCAGCCTTAGTCTCCTGAGCAGTGAGAGGTCAGGCCTGTCTTACTGGGCCTGCTCCGACGTCACTGGGGACCATTTTGGTTTCCAAGTACACTAAGTGGATCAAGCCTGCCTCTTCAAGCACTCTCCCTCCTTCTGCGTGCCCATTCAGCCATTCAGCCATCAGCCTCCCAGGCAGCCATCCAGCTTTATGAAATGCAGCCCCTTGTTGTTCTCATTCCATTTCCCACTGACTGCAGAGCTGGGGTTCTCACCTGCTGCTTTGAGCAGCACTATAGCTTCTTGCCTCTTGCCGCCTGCAAGCTCTTGATGCCTTGACACTTGCAGGTACTGTTGCAAAGTTAAATCTTCAAAACCAATCCCTTGGTAATAAGCATCAGTAGAAGCCATCAGTGATGACACATGCCTTTAACCTTAGAACTTGGGCCACATATTAATTCTGAGGCTAACCTCAGCTACACAGTGAGATCTTGCCCCAAACCAAACCAAACCAAACCAAACCAAACCAAACCAAACCAAAGACAATCAAAAAAAGTATCAACCCCTCCACAGTGCCATACAACACAACAGGTGACATTCTAACCCTAAGCCTGGCAATAATAAAGGTTTCTATCACCCAGTTATTAGACTTATTTTCCAAGACTCTAAGCAAAGCCATTTTGTCTTAAAATTTTGTATATCAATCTTTTGTTCCCAGTTAGAATAAGTGTCTAGTACAGAGGCTGAGTACGAGTTTGGAATGATCCTGAATTAGTTTCTTTACTTACTGTTGTGACAAAATGAAGGAAGGGATGGAAGAAGGGAAGGAAGAAGGGAGAGAAGGAAGGGTTTATTTTGGCTCACAGTTTGTTAGTACAATGTACCAGGTGGGAAGGGAATGGAGTCAGGGGCTGAGGCAGCTGCTCACGCTAACTGCGGTCAGGAAGAAGACTCACCGAATACTGACCTCAACTGACCCCTCCTTTTCTACCCTCTGTCTTTTTCTCAGTCTGGAATCCCAAACCAGGTAACAGTTCCATGCTCATTCAGGGTGAGCACCTCCTCAGTTCCTCCCTGGAAACACCCTCATAGAAGTGTGTCGCACTGATGATTCCAAAACTAGTCAAGCTCACTATGATGATTAACTGTCACAGACCTACAGAGCCATAAGCATAAACAAACAAACAAACCATAAAAATTTGCTGGTCTTACGGGCAGAGACATCACAGATGACTTTGTTTTCCTGTAGATCTGTTTATTAGTACTATTGGCGAAGGCGCGTTGAGTGATTGTTCCAGTTACGGACCTTTAAGCATCCAGTCCTAAGATTTTTCTTCTCTGTGGAGGGGCTACTCCCCCTTTGGCTGACCTGGATGAGACTGGGCAGTGCTCTCAGGCATGTCTGCATGAAGACTCCTAGAGAGCCTGCCTGATGGCACTTGGTCTTTCGGTTCTAATAGCACTGACTCACCTGTACACTCCTCTTCTGTTTCAGGTAGGTCTTCACATCTGAGTGGGCCATGCACCTAACTGACAGGCATGCCATGGTGATTGCCCAGCCATTATCCGCCCTCAGTACTCAGTGAGTGCTATTAGGCTTGGAACATTTTCTCTAACTATTCATCCTCTCTCACCCAGATGGGACTCTGGGTGCTAGTGTGTTCCTGACTTTTCCTCGTGACATTTGTCATCGTGTATTCTGATCACCATTTTCCTTCTGGTGTTATCCAACTGAGCCGTGAGCATCCAGTGGTCTGGGTTGGTGTCTTCTTCATTAAAGTATTTCAGCATCTGGAATGGTACTAGAGACACGCAGTGTTTTTGAAAACATCATCATCATCAACAACAACAACAAAGGAGCCATTGATTTGCTGGGCATGATGCTATCCCCCTTTAATCCCAACAGGCAGAAGCCAGAGGCAGGAGGATTCCAACTTCAAGGCCAGGACTACATACTACATACTATATACTACACACAACACACAACACAACACATGACACACTACACACTACAAAGTGAGACCTTGTCTTTAAAGCAAAGAGTTGTTGACTAATTATTCACCTGATTAAAATATTGGTACTACTCCTGGTGACATACTTTTGTTCCCGATTGTATTAAGTATAGTCATCTACCTTTGTTCTATCTATCACTACTCTGTATCTCTAGTCATCAATAAATACTAGCCAAATTTTATATGACTGTGGTTACCAGAGAAAACCTGAGATAGCTTTGAAAAGGCCAAGTGGGGAGATCTTCAGGTATCTGAGGGAAGCAACAACTGATTCTCTTCACCATGCTTTTCTCTTGAACCAAAAGCTACTCAAACAAGCAGCCCCACACATTTTTTTCCCTCTGTGAATTAAGCATTTCAAGGACAGCCTGAGTACTGAATAAAAAGACTCAGGGTGAAATGAGAGCACATCCATAGCCATCTGCATGAATCAAGCCCGGGCCTGCCTGCCAGTCCACACTTACCCAGCATCAATAATACTAAATGTTTGGACATGGAGCCCATCTACCAAATGTCGGGATAATATAACGCACATGCACATTATCAGAAGTGGGAAACAGCATCCTGAAAATTGTCTAACTCATTGCAAATGGGAAGGAAGACCCCTGTTTATCAGACAACATCTTCCCTCTGTCACGTCTCCCCCTAAAGCTCTTGACGATTTGAGCCTGCTCCTGTCCTCTCAGAGAAGTCATGTTGCAATCATCACATTCTACTTAGCTGTCTATGACCAGGTTCTTCAATGCAGATAAATTAGAGACAGGCTGTAAATTGCTCAGCAGCGGCAGCAGCCCAGATCTTGCAGTAACTCAGATGCATTCTAACCAAGCTTTCTGTCTCCTTGCGGCTTCCGCGGGAGCCCCCTCCATGGAGTTAAATAAAGTGGAAATGAAGCGCAGAAGCTCACCCAATCAGACAGAGAACAGACATTTGGCATTTTAAAAATGCCTTTTAAATGTCTAGATAGATGGTATATTACCCTGTAGCCTTTTCAAAATCTGTGCGACATGCCAGGAATGCTACTGTCTAAAAAGTCAGCCCTGAGAGCCCTCTGATTTGCCCTGGTAAGAAAGGCAGCAGCCCTGCCACCTCAGGAAGAAAAATGTTGTCACTAGCTTCAGGAAACAGTTTTGCATGTGACCCCAGGACAAAGAAGAGCTTGCAGCATGCTTTGTTCAAAATTTTTATCCAGTCACTCAAGTTATACAATGCAGCTTGCTCACCCGCACAATATGCAAAGGAGGAGACTCACCTCAGAGACTCGCCACTTTCCCTGACAGTTGAAAGGGCAAAGAGTCTTTAGAACAACACCAGTAACATGCACTGCCTGGAGGGAACGGTCAGGATCATATAAGCTCAGTAGACACTTTCATCTTGAGCCCAGTGGCCAGAAGACAGCACCTGAGTCTAGGCTCACTGCCACGTGAATCAAACCAAGACATCCCTGGATGTATTAACTCATATGTATTTGTTACTCTTTTTCATTGACTAAAATACATGACAGAAGCAACTTAAAAGAACTTTTTATTTTAGCCCATGGTTTCAATCTCTCATGGCAGGGAAGCATAGACGGGTCCATGAAAGTGAGGAGGGGGGTTGAGGTGGAGAATAGCTGATGTCCCTCACATTATGAAGTGAGGTAGATAGCAAGAGACAGCAAGGCAGAACCAGAAGTGCGTGTAACCTTCAAAGGCGTGCCTCTAATAACCTATTTCTATCAGCAAGCCACACATTTCAAAGTTTCCACAACGCTCTAATATTGCACTAAACAGCTGGGGAGCAGGCAGTGAAACACATCAGGCCGAAGATGGGAATGTTTCAGACTTAAACCACAACATACGGCAACAGTGAGATGCCTGAAACGGGTGGGCTTTATAAAGAAAAGAGGTTAATTTAGCTCATAAGCATAGAGGGAGAGAATCCAAGTGGCATAGTGTATAGGCTCTGGTGACGTCCCCACCTCCACCTCACCTTCCATTTTAGCTGGATCCCCTAACGACTGGAGGCAGAAGTGCAAGTGTAACTGAGATAGAGGGACCACACTATGGACCAGAAAGCCAGGTTGCAACTCAAGAGTCAGGCTCCAGCTTTTTCTAAGAATCATCTTGAATAGTCAAGTTCTATCTCAAGGGTACCCCAACTTCTTGATCTAGAATTTCTCTTGGTCCTTGCCTCTTAAGATTCTATGATTTCCCAACCACCTCCTTAGGATAAAAGCTCCAAACATTGACTTTTTGGTAGGTGGTGGGAGAGGGCAAACAATATCCAAGGCAGAGCTTAAAGAGACCATGGAAACCAAGAGAGAGAGAGAGAGAGTCTTCTGACTTTAGTTGTGGCCGCAGAGCCTAACTCCACAGGCAGTTGGCCACAGGAGTGCCCTGCTTGGGCCTGTGATCTGGAAGCTGTGCTTTTGCTTTTCTTCCCCAGAGTTCACATCTGAGTTGTTCTTGTCATCACACTCCTGTAGAAAAGGGGACAAACTAGACCCCATAAGCAATAACAATGGTCAGAACAAAAAAGAATGCACCCCAATAGTTGAGTGAGCTGTTCTTTGAAGTGACAGACGCCCAGGCTTCAGCAGCAGTCCGTGGTCTGCTTTCACCAGCTGGGAGAAGAAAGCAAGCCAAGATACAGTAGGCCTATCTTCATCAGCATCCTTGGCCTTGAGCAGAGATGAGAAGGCCAGATGTGGAGAAACACCTGAGAAGCTCTCCAAGAGGCCATGGTCTTTAAGCCTCTGTCTCCTTGGTTAATGTGTCAGAAAGCGTTCTCCCCCATTTGGCTTTCAGAGTTTCTTGCCTTGCTTTCCTTGGGAAAGCTCTAGGCCTTCTCCTACCCTCCATACTGTGGGTCTTCCCTCATCTCCCTGATACTCTCTTATACCTCCATTTGTCTTCTCAGGTTGCCCTGGGAATACTGGCCTGAAGCTTCACCCATTTGGACACTCATATCTAATGCTCTGTTGTCCCTTGGTATCTAGTCATAGGCACCGATCCATCTGCAGTGAAGCACAGCTTTTCCCAACTTGGTTTTACACCTAAGCCAGACTGGGCCATGGGACAACTCTGAGGGGAAGAGACCAAGGGCATTCTTCTTGTTTTTGGTTTCTTTGACTTCTTGGAGTCAGTAGTCAGATGTCTGCGCCAAGAAGAAAAGGATTGATGGTTATTTATACTTATATAGAGTGTTGTAATTCTAAAAAGATTTTTAAAATCTATTCATTCAAACTGAATCACTTGTGGTATTCAGTAAAGGTCACGTGGGAGGAAGCAGGAAGCTCTGTTGTTATAATGGCAGACTTTATGCTAGGAACTGGCTTAGTTTGATCCAGCTAATGCTGATGCCCCTGTTAATGTTGAGTAAGATGCTAGTACATCTTTTTTGTCCATAAAGCTGGACTTCTGTGCTGTTAGCCTGACACATCATCTATTTGCTCCCATGTGCTCTCATCTTCTGATTAAGCAATCCCCAGCAATCTCTATTCCAAAATCATTTTTACTTGGTTCTGTCCGCAAATGAATGCGTCCTGTTTTCTTTTCACTCTCTGCTCTATCTCCCCACACCTCCTCCCTTGTCTCCCTTTTCCTTTTCTTTGTCTGTTTCAATCTTTGTTTCTTGTCCATGAGCATTTGTTTCCAATCACATCCTCCTTTGTACCTCAGGGGCTGGAAGCCTGGAAACTAGAGTTCTAGACTCTTTGTTCCTTAGCCGGCTTTGGAAGGCAGAGGAAGGAGTCTCCTCTCTGAGAGATATACAGGCTGTAGTTCATGTGAGTTCTGGAGCACCCTGGCATCTCCCTGTTAGTCATAAGGTCAGGGTAAAGAGGCCACTGTGAAGGCAGATGATGTTTTCTGCAGTTTCCTGACCTCAGGTTATTAGTAGCAACGTCATGATCTCTGGATGGAGGCTGTAGAACCAGAAAGCTAGAGGCCACGCCCCAGAGCACAATCCTTTGGTATATCTAGTGTTTGGACTTAAAACCCCATTCCTGCTTGGCTTAAAATGAAACATCTTTCTCCTTGGAATACATAGGGCAGTGGTTCTTCAGCCGTGGCTCTGTACCAGGGGTGTCACCAGTGTCATTGAACCCACCGCCAAAGCAAATCCTCAGGCCTTACCCCAAACCCGCTGACTTGAAAACCCTGGGGAAGAGCCAAGCAGCCTGTAGAAGACCTCCAGGTGATACTGAAGACCTGTCACAAGCCACCATTGGCAGACACGCATCCTCAACATCACTTCTTTTTATAATTATAAAATACCAAACTTAATGTTGAAAACTTGGAGAGGTACCAAGAATTTTAAAACTCCAGAAAACCCCAGTGCTCAGAGTTAATTATCATTAACCCTTTGATGTCTTTCTCTTTTGGCTTCTCTATGCATATAAAGTTGTACATGGAATTATACATACAGCTTTCATAATTTTGTATCTTTTTTTTTTTTAATAGTAAAGGCATTTCTCTGCACCATTAAATAACTCAGCTCTTACCCAGAATCCCATGCCTAGAAGTTTTATAACCAACCAGCCATTCTTCTACTGAGGAACATTAAGGTTGTTTCTGAAGTTTGGTATTATACGTTGACATTGAGTGGATGTTTCTGGTGGTTTGAATGAGATGTTACCCATATTCTTGAGCTTCTGAATTCGTGGCCCCAAGTTTATAGCACTGTTTGAGGAGGTTAGGTGTGGTCTTGGTGGAGGAAGTGTGTTACTGGGGGTGGGTTTTGAGGTTTCAAAATCCATGGTTTCCTATTCGCAGTTCAAGATGTGACCTCTCACCTGCTGCTCTAGCCACTGTGTGTGTGTAGAACTGTAAGCCCCAAGTAAACCCTTGTTTCCTTCTATAAGTTGCCTTGCTCATGGTATTTTATCACAGCAAAGACATAACCAAGACAATGTCCTTGTATACAATCTCACAAACTCCTGATTGCCTTTGTTCAAGAGATGGATTGGGATACAGCTGAGAGCTCCCAGGGTCTAAACTACCAGCCTGAGAGAACATAGGGAGGGACCCGTGGTTCCAGCTGTATATGTAGGGGAGGATGGCCTTGTTGGGCATAAGTGGGAGAGGAGATCCTTGGTCCCATGAAGGCTAGCTGCCCCAATGTAGGGGAATCTGAGGGTGGGGAGGTGGGAGTGGGTGGGTGGGTAGGGACACATCCTCATAGAATCAGGAGGAGGAGGATGGGAGGTTCTGAGTTGGGGGGAAATGGGGAAAGGAGATAACATCTGAAATGTAAATAAAATATTCAATAAAAAAAATGAATTTCAATAAAAAAGTAAAGGATACAGATGAGAAAAGAGACCTAGGCAGGGTATTACTGAGTCCTCTCAGCACAAACTCCTGGAGTCTCCAAGAGACTCCATGTGGGGTTAATAGAGACCTCATGGAAATGATCAGCTAGATGGGGTGTTAAGGGAAGACAGGGGACCTCAAGAAAGCTGCTGCTTCTGTCTCCTTGATACCAAACATGAGGCTCTTTAGGGGACTGGAATATATGGTGTAAGAAAAATAGTCCTCCACAGTCTGTTATTTCTGTCTTTTTCTGAAAGGTCTCTGCTCCCTCAATCTTGGTGCCTTTTCTTATGGTCTTGTAGGCATTTCCATCTGGGCCAGAATGGACAAGTCTTGTAGAACTGGATTGGCTCTTGAGAGATGAAAACGGCTTAGTATAAAGCAAGCCCTGCTTGTATGGTTTGCTCTTTAGCTTCTGCTTTCTTGCCTGTGTCCATGCATACCCACTTCTCTGCTATGTCACAATGCAGTTAGAAGGCCTTTTCTACATTCAAGAGACATGTTGTTTGGACTTTCCAACTATTGAAATTGTGGACTAAATAAACCTCTTGTCTGTATAAAGTGCCTAATCTCGGGTGCTCTGTTGTAGTAACACAAAATCAACCAAGACATCAGTGTACATGAGGTAATCAGTACAGACAAGTGTTGGACTGTAGTGCATGAATGGGCATGGGCCCTGTGGGTTGAGTTGTGGGTCCTGCATCTGCCAACCCCGAGGGGCTAGGGCCAGGGCTCAGGGAGACAGAGGTGGGGGAAGTTGACTGTGTTCATTCCACCCAGGCGCTGGGCAGACGCTGGGCTGTGAGAAGCTGAAAGACTCCACTCTAGGGATGAGGGAACACAGTCTGGGGTTCTGCAGGGGCCAGAGCTCTTGAGTTGGGGGGATCCCCTGGCCAAGGTGGCCGGGAACTGACTGGTTCTCTGCTCCTTAGGCTCTCAGGTGCTGCTGAGAGGCTGAGGAAGAACTGAGACACTGGGGGCATATGGGCTGAACTGACCGGCAGCCAAAGGGGGAAGGGGGAAAAGCTCCTGTGGAAATGAGACTCTTGGTCACAGTGACTCACTTGGCTGGGTCTCCATGGCTGGAATGTAGAGAGGTCATCAGCCGGAGATTAGACTACAGTTCTGTAGTTGAAGACCTTCTCCATGGTTCCCCACAGAGAACCCCAAAGAAGATAGTCCATGGTCTTAAGATATGGTCTTAAGATATTTATTGTCATGGCAGAAAATGGATGAAACTCTACCCTGGTATTCTCAAGGAGGGCCTGAGGTTAAATACCTTTTGCAAGAAGGAGGGTCTGGGAAGGAATGCTTAATTGGCTATGCCCTCTGGGGTATCTCATTAGCATGGAGATCTGTCTTGAGGCTCTGTGGCCTATAGTCACACCCTCTACCTGTGCTACCTGACCGATGGCCACAGACCTCTCTGTGGGAGGGGCTGTAGCTATGTGAAAGGAGACAGGGGCCTAGGAGCAAGGTAGAACTCCTACTGTCCCTGAGGGTCTCCGGGGTTCAAAGCCTGTTCTCGACCAAGTACCCAGCTCCCTCTCACAGCCCCACAGACAAGTATATCATACTCAATAGTACTTTGCTATGGCTGTAACTGGCTCTTCTTCCATGATGATTTTGGTCAGTAGCTTGCTTCAGATAATGATTGGCAACTCTAATTTCAGATAGAAGTAGAAGAAGTAAAAGTGAGTGATTATTGTCCTTTGATGCAGCTGTCCTAGGAATCTAGAAGTATATGATCTGAGGCATAAGCTTATGGTTTATTGAAGCCTCAAGAAGTTACCCATCTTTTATCCATCGATTCAAGCCATTAGCTGGTGACTGACTGATGATGTCACCACATGCCCAGTAACAAGTGTAATGGTGAGTCTTTGGGCACTAGTCTGATCTATGACTGTGTTTGGTTTCATCCAGGTCTATATGATGAACAGGACATAACTTTTGGTAATGGCACAAAGCCTAAGGAACTGAAACCTTCATGAGTACTAAATGATTATTACAAAATACCCAAAATACAGAATAAGTCATTAGTGGGAGATCAGCTGTGGTCTCTGGAGGCAGAAAGGATTAAAAAGACTATTTGACTACATAATGTTTCCCCATCTCCAGCGTTTGGAGACTCTTACAAACTGTATGAATTTGAGAAGGCCAATTTCTCCCCTAAGCATCAGCTTCTCCATTTATTTTTATTTTAAAAAAATCAACAATATAATCTCTACTTTAAAGTGGGTTTGGCCTAATGCTACTTGTGTTATAATGTTAATTTTGGTCCCCAAAACTGCTTACACGAGTGTCTAACGCTGAGGGACCCTGTCTCCAGTTGTTTCCAATTGGTAAATAAAGATGCCAGCAGCCAATGGTTTGGCAGGGCAGACAAAGGCAAGACTTTTAGGATTCCTGGGCTTGGGACAGATAGGAGAGAGAGGAGGAGGCAGATTCGCCATGACTTGGAGGCAGAGGTGTCAGGTTTAGGAACTACAGAAGAAAAATCATCCAAAATGTAGGTGGAAGGGGAAAGTTGCCCTATGGGGGGAGCTGCCCCGAAGGTAACAGAGCAGCAAAGATAACATTAAAAGGTGTTAAGCCAGGAGTACCAGAGTAGCCAAGGCATATCAAAATCAACTGGCGTGTGTGTGTGTGTGTGTGTGTGTGTGTGTGTGTGTGTGTGTATGTACGTGTGTGTGTGTATGTGTGTGTGATGTGTGTGTGATGTGTGTGTGTGTGTGAGAGAGAGAGAGAGAGAGAGAGTGTGTGTGTGTGTGTGTGTGTGTGTGAGAGAGAGAGAGAGAGAGTGTGTGTGTGTGTGTGTGTGTGTGTGTGTGTGTGTGTGTGTGTGTGAATTTGAGAAGCCAGAGGGTTCTGGAGAGTGGCTGGAAGCACAACCCGCTGGGAGCCAAAGTGGTTTAACTAATTCACTGCTATACGGGTCTTCCTACTTGCAGTGGTTCTCTGTAGATCTATAAGACAGAGCATGAGCATGCACTCCCCTATCCAAGAACAAGTATTTATCCTTAGTTTGCTGGCAGCATGGACGAACTTCTCCCTTTCCCCTCTCATCCTCCTTTTCAAAGGGTGGCTATGGCACCAATGAGGGCAGTTAAATTTCTAGCCAGCATGCTTCTTTTAGTGCAATGATTTAGAGCCAAGTGTAACTAGTACATAAATTTATTGTGACTTGGGTTCAAACCGGGAATGTGTTCATGAGGAATGCTGCAGCCTTAGAAAAAACAGAGCTACCTTCTTCCTAACTCCTGACAGCTCAGGTGCCCTTAAAACAAATGAGACCGGGTCACTTCCACACACCTGTGCAATGCCTTAAAAGGCAGACACATCTTGAGTCTCTGGTAACATCAGACCCAAGAATAATATTCTGAATCTCTAGTGCATGAATCCTCACTAGTCCCTCCTGGTATGCCCATGTGGCTGTCCCAGACCCTACAAACAAACAAGAAGTTGACCTTGGGACCAAGTCAATCAAAGAGTTTTTAATAGAATACTTGAAGGAGCACAGACAAGTGCCCGAAGACATAAATAGAGGCACAAATCATTTCTGAGTCTTGTTAGAGAATACAGGGTGTGCTGTGGCTGGGAAATTATTTTCTGCCTAATTAATCTGCAGGTTGCTGCCCTGGAATACTCTTTTGGTGGCATACATACCATCTATGGGTCCAGTCATTAGAATCGATGGGTATGAACTGTTTTTTTTCTTGTTTATTTTTGGAGAGAGAAAGTGAGAAACAGGGTGTGGGGAGATATATTATAGTTATATTCCAGACTGAAATAAATTAAATATTCCTGTAGGTTCTCAGTGTTTGGAATAGACAGAAAGTCTCTTTTAGGGAGTCTATAACTTTCAAAGTTATGACAGAAATGTAGTGTGTGTGCACTCCCATGCACAAGTACATACCTACTTTTTCTCTTTTTGTAGCAACATCTACCCAGGCAGAGTTGATGGGGTGATGACTCCCCAACTGTGCAGTATGAAGGAAGTCAGTAAATCATTAGCTGACAGTGGTCTTTGTGAGTATTAGAGGACAGTGTCCCTTGCTTAAAACAGTTTTTACCCCTGCTTGCTGGAAAGTTGTCCCACCCCACTGAACATGCTATAGTGAGATGTTTTGCTACCACCCATCAGAAAACTGTCATTGTGAAAACTAGCCTAGAGCAACTTGATGCAACTTCAGTGAAACAACCAGTTTCTAGCTGTGTCTTTAACAAACACAGAGTCTCTGAAGAATAATGCTATTTATTTGGGAATAAGCCAGGAACAAACATCATCATGTGGAATACACCTGCCACTGAAGCTGTATTCAGAAGTCAAAGCAAAGGGGAATTGATCTGTATTCACATTTATACCAAGTGGGCAGAACAGCTGTATGCTTTCTTACCGCCAGAGATGGCACATGGGGCAAAACTGGGAAAACTGGTGAGCCCGTACGTCCAGGCCCTCAGGCAACTTAGTCAAGCTGAGGAGACATTGATCCAAACCATCATCTGAGCATGTACACAGTAATAAATGGATAAACACTTTGAAGCAAAACAATGAGGAGTTTGGGGGATTCTGAAACATGATGGTAAATGCATTTCAACACTTTTTATAACAGGTTCCTTTTAACACTAAATGCCCAGCTAATGTCTAAAAGGACAGGACAAAATTGTATGATAACAGAGATGTCTGGAGATGTGATTCTTAGTCCCTTGCCCACCAGACAGCATGAAGACATGTGGACTGATCCGTCCAATCTAGTGACTTCTAGTCCAGTTCCATCCCATCTCCTTCAGAGCTCTCCTAGGTCTATGGTCAGTCTCTGGAGAGACAGTTCTGCTCTCTGTAGGAGTAGGTGTCCCAGCAGCCCTTTAGAGCTCACCCCATCCTACCCCCCACCTCTAGGTAGCTTATTCAATCTGGGCCGCCTTTGGACCTCACTGTAGGGCTATCAAGTGTCCACCAATATCCTGTTACTTAGTGGCTCAGTTTGTAGCAGTGGCGTTATTAGGAGGAAGTGGACATCAAGAGATCACTCCTGGAGGGATGAGCCCTTGATGGTTGTGGGACCCCAGTTTTTTCCCTCTTTTGTTCCTATCAAGGCCCCATCCCCACAGACAGTCTAAAAGCAACAGGTCTGCCCAACTGTAGAATGAGACCTCCAGAATTATGAACCAAGATAAGCTTTTGTCTTTATAAATAGATTGGCCTTAGGTGTTTGCTACAGTAATGGGAGGCAGGTTAACATAGTGTTCTTTCTAGACCCCAGAAACATACCTTTTTGTACTACTTGAGGTAAAATTAGTCACATCCAAGAGCAGCCACCCACTGTGCCTCCAGCTTGTGCCACACCTAATGGGGCAGGGCATGCCTTCCAGCCTTTCCCAGAAGGCATATGACAAGGCAGGACAGCTTCTCCTGATGACTAGAGGACTCATGCAGCAATGGTTACAGAGATTTGGATTTCTCTCAGTTTGGTCAGAGAAGTATGTTTTTGCAGCAAGATAAATGAAGTGGTAAATGCAAACGAGTTGTACCTTGTTAAGGTGCCAAGAATAAAAAAAAAAAAAACATGAGTGGTCAGCTGTGAATATGGGTAATTTATGTTGACCTTCCCTACCCTAAGTCAGGGACTATCATGGACAAGCGGGCACAAAGGATGTAGGGGCTGGTGGGTGAGGAAGAGAGCTGTGAAATGCAGGCTTCTGAACATGACAGGGAATGATGGTAGTGTATGGTAGGACCAGGAAGAGAAATGAAGACACTTGAGCTACTTTGTGCAGTGTTTTATTCTGCAAAGAATGAGCTACATATTATCAAAGTTGCTAGAATCAAACTGGAGCCATTTATATCAAGCCATTTATATCAACAACAACTACATCAGAAAATAAGTTAGTACAGCCTGAAGATTTCAGAGGGGGGAACCTTGTGCACTATGTCCAGCAAGAATGACCACAAAAGACTTTGCTAAAGGACTAGGGAAATGGCTCACTGGATAGGGTTCTTGCTATGTAAATGTAAGAACCAGAGTCTGGATCCTCGGACTCCACATAAATGTTGGGGAGGTGGAGCAACCACCTATAATTCTTAGCATTGGGGTGGTGGAGACAGGAGATCCTGTAGCACGCTGTCTAGCAAATCAGTGACCTTGAATTCAGTAGGAAGCCCTGTTGACTTTCGTTTTTCAAAACCTACTTTTAATGTGGGTTCTTAAATGCATTAACCTCTCTTCTAGCCCACCACCCACCAGAGGTAGTGGAAAAGAAAGGTTATTAGGATACAGAGGAAGTAGGCCTGCTTAGAAATTGTTCTTTGAACAAATCCGATCTGCAATGTCAAGAAATCAGCAGCTCAGTTCACGGGAATCCTCAGCAACGGCAGCTCAATCCATTCACAAACACTTCACAAATATACCAGCAGTCCATCCAGTTCAGTAGAGTCTGGATAGCAAACACGAATCAGCATCGGTGGCACAACCTAGCAGAGACAGCCAGGCCTCCAGAGACAGAATTGGCACAAGTCAGCAGAAGGGACCAGGACCAGTAGGGATGCCAGGAGAAGTGCTCTCCTGTGCCTCTCTCAACAGAGCAAAGATCAGTGATCAGCAAAGATGGAGACAGGAAACCAAGAAGCATTGCAAAGTTAGCCATGCAAGCCTGCCGTTACTGTCTGCTGGGTCCAATTTATACTACCTTTAAAGATCGTGTCTCTGCTCATGGGTCTTATCTCATCAAGTGAGTCTGTCTTAGCAAAACTCCATGTTGAGTCTGTATCAGCTGACACCACTCTGCCAACTGGCCAGAGTCCACAGAAGCGGCCAGAAGCCACCAGAAGTTTTTTGGTGCGTTACTCTCTATGCAGTCACAACAAACAGAGCTCATCAATGCAATGTAAGGTGAGCCAACACATGTGTGTCACAAAACATCCTTTCACCTGTGTCTGCTTCAGGAAAACACTCCTTCATGCATCTGCCCCGGCAAGACATCATCTAACACAACTGACTTTCCAAAGAAACCGTAAGTTTCCACTTCAAAGCCCTGCCTCAATAGATTAGCTGAGAATGATTAAGGAAAACACCTGGCTTATACACATACACCATATACATATAAACACACATGCACACACTACACCTACTCATAAATAAGACTTCCAGATCACATCGTGTACCAGTTTACTGCAACACACATACACGCATGCACACACACACGCCTGCATGGACCTGTTTAATCAGGAGTGATTCTACTTCTCTGATCCTGTAACCAAGGCATATTGTTTCAATATAGCTTATGCTACCTCCTTGCTTTACCTCGAGATGCTGCTCCCTGTGTACCAGCCTCCTTGCATTGCTCCTGACTCCTAAGGCATGTTTCTTCTGCATTGCAACATCCCCTGTTTATTTCCAAATATATACCATTTATCCTTAGGGGATCTCTCTGCTTGTTATTTAAAGGTTGACAACATGCATATGCAAGCTCCGAAGTACAAATTGTGTAGTGTCAGTAGTTCTGCATACAAGTTAAATGTTTTTAAATTTGCATTGAAAAATGATGTTGTGGCAATATAAAATAGAATCGTAAAATATAGGCTAATTTCAAAGTTTAATTTTTTTCTATTTAGAACAACATTAAATAGTTGTTTTAGTAACTTTTCTCATTGCCATGACAAAATATCTGACAAATTAATGAAGGGTTCATTTTATTTTAGCCTCAGTTTTTGGGTACAGTTCATCACAGTAGGCTGGACACGTGACAGGAACAGGGTTCACATTATATCCACATTCAAGAAGCAAAGAGATATGGCTGCTGCCCAGCAGGCTCCCTCCTGCCCACAGCATGGAGCAACCCACATTCAGACTGGGTCTTCCCACCCCATTAACCTAGCCCCACTTCTCACCTCTACCCCCCAACTCCAACCAAAGCTCCCTCAGACCAGTCCAGAAGGTGCCCCCACCCCCAGCTGATTCAAGATCCCGCTTCAGTTGGCAATCAAGGTTAACCATCATGAGAACACTGTTGTTACAATTCCCTGTGATAACAAGAGATCAAAGAAAAGAAAAGCTTTACATTTTTACTCTTTTCTTTTACTCTGTGTATTAAACAGGAGCCTTGGCATTTGCATGTACAAGGGGGCCCTGCAAACAATAAGGCTGGCCCGCTCATGCTGTAAATCTGTGCGTGAGGCTTTTTATAAACCCTTTCCTACCTTTCCTGCCTCTAAGGAGGGCTGGCTCAGAGTGCTACAGTTCCTGCCGTGTGTGCCTGGCTATCCTCACTGCTTCCCTTTGTGACTTCCTAGTTCTCTGTGTGTGAGTGTCCTCTCCAAGGGGAATGGTGCCTCGCTCAAGTCTCCTCCTCTTCAGGACCTACAGCCTAGAGGAAAGCAGCATCTTCTGAGCTTGGTGAACCCTTCCCTTTTGGGGTTAACCTGTCTGTTGATGGGGCTTCTGGGAGGATTCAGGCAAGAAGCAGTAGGAATCCAGAGATTACGGGAGGAGGACTGTGCACCTACAGCAGCACCCATAGCAGCACCTGTGCAGAGCCTGGCTCCCCCGTGGGCAGGAGAGAGGAAGGAACATGACTTCCTCTGTAGCAGACTCTAGAAAAGAAGAGCAATGCCCCTTGGGTCAACAGCACTGCTAAGTCTGGATCCCCACAGTTAGCTTCCCTAGCCTCTACCCAATCCAACACAAGTGGGTTTCAGGATTCTGAGAATTATTCATTACCACTGCACTTTTTAAATTTTAGGCAATTGGCATATGTTTTATTCATTAAAAAGATAAAATATCCTTGTGCATGGAGGCCCCAGAGGACGCAGTGCCGAGAGTGGCTAATGGATTTCTTTATAAGGTAGTTTTTTTTTGTTTTTTTTTTTGTTTTTTTTTTTAATGCAGTGAGGCAACAAATGTGTTTATGCATAAGAGGGGCTTTTCTTTGATGGGGGAGCTTCAGACATGGGGTACTTTAGAATCTCTACTCAGCCTCTACACTCAAGCTGAGGTATTACTCAGAGTGCCTGCCATGCCCAAGAGGCCAGCAGCCTCTTCTTGTATCAGGTTTGTTGGGTAGTGGCGTGTTGGGCCTTGGACGAGGTAACTCCATTTAACCTGCCACCTTCAGTCACGTAGGACACAGGTAGAGGGCGTGATTAACAAGTCTCTACCTCCAGAGATTTAAATATTAATGGATTATCAAGGCCAGGGGCGTAGCTAATTAAATTATTCCCTCCCCTTTTCCCTTCCCTATAAAATGAGACTCCCCTGGCCTTTGGGGGTGGCGGGGGGAAGCGTGTACCACCTACATCCATTTACCATGCCATGAACAATAAAAGCTTTGGAAAACCGGACTCCACGTGTAGCCTGATCTGCCTGACCTGCCTGATCTGCCACTGCCAGGTTCCCAACCTTTGGAAACTTGAGCCGCCCACAGCCAGCCCTCGGTGGCTGTACCAATGTGGGACCCTCCGCTGGGGCGTGGGAAGCCCGCCCGGGACCCTGATGCCAGACCGCCATGGAACCTGCCGCGAGATTTCTTCCCCACAGTGGCGGAGGAGAAAGCCTGTTATTCTGGGTATGGGAGTGGGACAGGAGCTTCTGGGGCTGAAAGACTTGTCCTGGTGAAGCCTGGGTAATCAGGAAAACAGCAATAGCCTTGTCTGTGACCACATCGTAGGCTTCCCGGTAGCTACTGGCACTGGGGAAAAGAGAAAAAGGTGAGATTACAAATACCCTGTCAAAACAAAACAAAACAAAATAAAAGCACAAGGTCTTTCTTGGGATAGAAGAAAGCCCACACTGAAGGCCTCCCAAAAGGGGTGGGCCAGCGTAAGGTCTACAGTGATAGGGCAGATTGTGGGAGGCAAGGCTGAGGAACCAAAGGGTCCCATCTTTGGCTGCTGCTTCCTCTCTCCTCACTTTTTCCGGCTCTGTTTGTTCTACTGTACTTGCTTCTGTTTCTCCCCCTCCCATGGCTTGGAGAGTCCCTGAAAGGAGGCTTGTGGCAGGTATGGGAGCAGGGCTGACATGGAAGGGCACAGACTGGAGGCAGCAGGTGACTGGATGCCCTGCTGTGGAGTCAGAGGTCAAAACTCTTTGAGGGCCATTGTTCTGGTATAAGCAGTTGCATCTCTGCAAGAGATATGAAGACAATCATTTCCTATTTTCTTTTCCTTCCAAAGTTTACTGGTTTGATTGAAAACAAGCAACTGTACAAACTCCCAGGCAAGAGGACAATTTCAACGGCTGTTGTTTTGCTTTCTCTGTGTATATATCACCATATCCTAATCTCTGTCTTCTTTCTTAGAGTGCTCTGAGCTGTTAGGGAGCAATGGAGTTGGGAGAGAAGGCATGAGCCAAGTCACAGGAGGAAAGGACACAATCTCTAATCAAGTAAATCTATGAAGATAGTGGAAAAAAACACCCAGGGTGGTAGTAATGATTGTTATTGATTTAGAATCCAATACAGTCAGGGGCCTCAATACTACATCTCAGTTAATCCTCTCAGTACCCACATCACAGCCCCAATAAGCGTCAAGAAGTCAAGTGCCTAAGCAATAGATGCAAAGGAGAAACCAGGACGAGATTACTAAGTACAGGAAAGTGAGTGCATAAAGTCAGAGTCACTTCCCCTTTCCGCTCCTATGCCAGGCGTGTTAATCCATCCCAGCATCCTTGATGTAACTTGCATTTTCTTTTCAACACAGTGTTTCAGGAAGCCATGACTAATTGGGTGAGCCCTCAACTTAAAATCACCTACTACTGCTCATGTTGTAGGGAAAAATCAGGGGCAATCTGAAAGGGGAAAGGTCCAGGACACGGCAGCTGCTTCAGAGGGGTCATGTGAAAAGTATTAGGGTCTGACCCTGTTGGCATTTGCCATGAGAATGTTATTGGTTGAACGGTGGTGGACTCTATATGGTCAAAGGGAGTAATGAGGGAGGATGGTGCAGAAGGTACAGACACCTGCACTTCAAAATTGACAGCAATAGATTCAAATGCTTCTCTGACAGGCAGTATGAACCAGCAATGAGAAGAACCATAATAGATGGATGCCTCATGGAGAGACAGAGGGGGGAAAACGTAGCGGCTACATATCGCAAATGCTTGGGAAGATACAGAGTACTTTACAAACACATAGAAAGGAACAGGAAAAAAAATGAAGAACTATTTGACTCTCACGTTTGCAAATTAAATGTAATAGACAAATTAACAATCTTCTCCAAGGGCTGCACACATCAGACAATTAGCTCCCGCTGCGGGCTGTGACGGACAGCACTAAGCATGGCTTCTCTCTGTGGATGAGGCACGTGTCCGAACGCCTGCTTCTCATCCTTTCAGTTGTCATCTCTATATTTTAAGAACAGGTCTTGCTGCGAGTAATTGGAAAATATGGGCTTGCTTCTAACTACAGTCTATCACTGTCCTCTCAACCGTGAAGTCCACACAGATGCTGCTCTCTCTGGCTCCTTCGAGAGCTCAGATTCAAAGGGCTCCCAATTGTTGCTGCCACCTCCTGCCTGCCCTGCTGCTAACAAGTGACACCCCACTCAACCAAAGCACTTCTTAATGAACACCATCCCTTACAAAATATCTTCACTGAGTGCTCACAAAACAAGTCAACCTTATGTTAACTCAAGAAAAGCTCCATTGGCATCCAGAATTTGATTTCTCTCCCAGTGCCATGTCTACCCACTGATGGCCACTTTTAGCTTTGTTACTTTCTAATGCTATGCTGTGCTTTGGGGCTTTTCAGCATTGATGGCTATAGATGAGAAAGGGGAGAATGAGTTGTAAGGTCCAATCAAAGGTCTAACACTTCTTTGAGTAGCATCTTCTAGGGGTTTTCCATAACATTCTTTCTGCCAGCATGTGTTGAGTAATGTCAACTGCATTTTAACACTCTGTGCCAAGCATGTGATTAAAGCGATTTCTGATCCTATTATTGGTGGGGTAGCCTCTTACAGTAGTGGTAGAAACACATTGCTAGGACTTTCGCCACAGCTGTCTGCACCTGCAGGGTACCCTCAGCTGTGGAGAGCTGCCTTACTAGAAACTTGTTCTATGAGCGCCTAGCATCTGAGTGAGGTGGGCAAAAATGATGGGCACATTCCCTCAGGTGACAGAGGTCAGAGCCCAAGAATTTTATCAGTCTTCAGAAGGGTGCAGCCTGTGTTCTACATAGTCTAGCTTCTTCCTTACTACTTTCCCAGGGGTTCATCTCAGTAATCACCTTGTACCCTATGGTGTTTTGAATGAGAATGACCCTCGTGGGCTCATAGATTTGAATGCTTGGTCTCTGGGTTGTTAGAATTGTTTGGGAAGGATTAAGAGGTATATCACCTTGGAGGAGGTGTTCCACTGGGCCAGTTTAAGGTTTCAAAAGCCCAAGGCATTCCCAGTTAGCTCTCTCTCTGTTTGTTGTATTTCAAGGTGTAAGGTCTCAGCAACTGCCCCAGCGCCACGCCTGTCTGCCTGCTGCCGTGTTCCCCACTATGATGTTCATAGCCTCCGGCTCTCTGGATCCATAAACCCCGAATTCAACACTTTATTTTTCAAGTCGCCTTAGTCATGGTGTTTTATCATGTCAACAGACAAGTAACTAAGACCCGCCCCCATCTCCATCTCAGCATGTGTGTGTTTTCTAGTCTTTATGATGGAGGCAGTTCCTCCTACAGCTTTGCCACACAATGCATGAGAAAATGTGTGTGGGGGCGTGTTTTCCACAGTGCCTGGCCTATGAAGTGTGCTCAGTAAGCATCAGCCATTGTACTGTAGCCCAGAGCCTGAATGTTGGATTCAAGACTCTGATCCACCTGCCCCACTCTAGGCTTTGGGCAGAGTCAACTTGGGACTCTCTCCAGAACAAGTTCTGACATACAAAACTGCAAATGTCTTTCTTAGTGGAAAGTCCCACAGGCATACCATGCAACAAGTCGGCTTTGCAGAACCATGCTTGTTTACACGTTTCATGGTTTCCTCCTGTTGTGTCACCTCTGCCTTCTAGACCATCGTGCCTCAGAACAGGAAATATGTAGCATTCACTCCCAGCATCCTGGGCTTTGCAGGGGCCTGACTCACAGGATCACGGAATAGTGCCGTTTACTGTCCAAACAGCTGCATAACTAGCTAAAACTTCAATTCTTTTAGATTTTCTGTTGAACTTGAGAAAAATTCATATCACTTATGGTACTTAGATTTTATGGAGAGGGTCTGGGGTTTCCAGTCGTTTCAACAACTACATTTGTAGGCATCTGTAATAAATAAACAAAACTAAACTCTTACCTAATCAGGTCATCAAAGTGACCATGCTGGTCCAGGTAGGGATTTCAAGTGATAGTTGAGGGCCAAAAAATACACCGGTTAAACATGGAGATACAGCCCACTCCTCTAGGGTTCTGCTGTGCAGGAGAGGGGAACAGGGGTGACCCATAACTGCCCTCAGCATAGGCATATTGTTCTGGATTGAGGGACAGGTAGAGAGGCCTCCTATTCAAGCAACTTCTGTGTGTCAAAAGGTCTTCCTGATGTTTCTTTCCACTTTAATGAGGCAAATACATGGACATAAGATCATGGGGGCATCTCCTCAAATTCTGAACACCTGGATATTTGGTATTTCTGTAGAACTATCAGATAAATATGAAAAGATCTTTCTTAGCAGAATTTGACAGGTGTACCATGAGACAAAGAGCTTTGGAGAACCAGCCCTGTTCCCAGTCTTCCTAAGACTTCATCCTTCCAGAGGTAGGAGCTGGCTGGCAGGTAGTCTCAGGACAAGCTCTGAGAGGCTGTGTTTGTCCGCGCATACTGTCTCCCACTTAGGAGGAATTGAATGGTGCTGGATACTGCTTCTTCCAGCAGAATTAAAGCTTTAAAAAAGAACCTGAAGAGGGGCAGTGGTGGCACAGTGGTACCTTCCCACCCCAGCGACTGCCTGCCTTGCATGCTGAAGACAAACCGGCTCCTGATTCCTCTCCCTTGCTAACTCTCAAGAGTGCAAGATTCTGTGCATTTGGCCGACGGCATTATTATAAGTGTATTGGATAACTTCCGGATTTGATTACTGAAAGCAGAGTAGGGAGAAATTAAGGCATAATATTGCCGAGGAAAGGAGAAAATTTATTTTTATTTCAGATCAGACTTAAAGGTAAAACTAACAAGGCAGCAAGAAAGGATTCTGGGTTGCCAAGACCTCTCTGGTTAGTTAGAACAGCTTAGAGAGGTGGTTGAATAAAGTATTGTCTCTGTGTGGTGGCTCTGGACTCCAGAGCTTTTACTTTTGCTTTAAAAAGTGTTTTCTCCTCTAATTATAAAACAGTATATCTTTATGGGATTTTATTTTTAAGTTGCAGAGCTGAAAGTTAAAAGCCGTATACAACAATTGCCCCTTAAGTCAGCCATTTTGAGAGTTTGGAAATGTCCCCTAATGGTGCTTATATACACATGTGCTGTTTTATTTTTGTGAAAAGGCTTTGGTTCGAGGGGATGTCTGTGCTGCTAGGCAAATAAGAGCAAATAATACTTTTTTTTGCTTTATAAACTTTAGGGTTATTCTAACCATGCCACACAATTAACCCTTTAGACACGGGCAAGGTACACGAGGGCACACTTGTTTGCACAATGCACTCAGCACAGCTGCTGAAGTCACTAGTAAGTTTGGATTTCCTACATCGAAAGCTTACATTATTTGTAAGTAATGATGATGTTTCTCCCTTTTTATTCCATTAACCTTGGCTTCCCTTTTATGGTCTTGCTCTGTGAAATAAGGTTTTCTGTAGAACAAACATTAATAGACCTTGCAACAAAGAACAAGGTCTGTTGCGAGTACTTATAATGTTCCCAAAATATAAAATTAAAGACTCATTAATAATGAAGGCTGCTTAACAACTTGGAAAAGAAAGAGACATAGAAATCAAAAGGCAATGTCTATGATATTAGTATTATATGTGTATTAAATGGGCATCTTTCTAGATCAGTGTCTTTCTGGAAATAAAACAGTGTGTGTTTTTTCACTTATAAAAGCTGTTGGGAAACATTCTAAAATGTCAAGGGGGGTTTACTCAAGATAATGGCATTTATATCAGACAAGCAGTTTTTAAATTTTTTAATTTACTTATTTGTTCTTCTCTCATATATTACATCCTGGCTGCAGTTTTCCCTCCCTCCTCTCCCCCTAGTCTTTCCTCCCTACCGTCTCCATCATTTTAAGACAAAACCATTCTATAGATAAAGATAAACATTAAAAATGAAGAAAACTGTGAGGAAGATGGGCATTTTAAAACAATCTGATGATGTCTGTCTTTTGTTTCTAAACTCAATGCTTTTCATATTCATAATTAAAATTCTTCATTTATTTGCTCAACAATTCTTTGTGTTCTAGTTTTATATCCCAGCTTCAGTTTATGTCTAAGAAACTCTTCAGCATCTCTTCCAGCAAGGAACTGTGAGGAGAAACCTCAACACACTGTTTACTCGGTTCTACCTCTCTCTTGAGGGATGGTGTCTCTAGATATTTGATTTTGGAAAATTATATTTTCTGACTATATCAATCTATTTGTTATTTTGTTTTAGGTATCTGTCCTTTTATCTTCTAACTTCTTAAATCAGTGTTTATTTTTAAGCTCTATTGCTCTCTATTGTTCTAAATAACTTCTTCATTTTTGTTTTCTACCTTAGTAATTCTCTCTTTAACTGATTCCAATCTCATATTTTATTGGGTATTTACTTTTAAGTTTGTGTTTTAATATCTAAGCCTTTTAGTATACATGTATTTCATTTTGCATACTTCTTTAAAACTATTTGTTTCAGATTCTTCTTTTTCAAGTTGGGTGCTAGCTAATTCTTCTACAGATTGCTCCTACTTCAGATTATATTTGTCTTTCTTTTGTGTGTCTTTCTCTCCTCCCACTTTTCCCACACACAAAGGTTTCTAGAAATTCACCAATCTAGGACTTATTTTTCATTTCTTTCTTAGCCTAAATCCTGAATCAAGGAATAACACACATCTGGACTCTCATAAATAATACATCTTCTTGCCCAGTTATGGGAAGAGACAAATTTCATTGGTGCTATCTGGGTCAAATCCTAACAGGAAAGAAGTGGGTCTGGTTTTATATATGAACTGCAGTTCTTGTTCCACCTTGTCTAGTGTCAGTGCTCCAGCATCTGTCCAGTGTGCATATTCAAGAATTAGGTCTTAGCTGAGGTTCTCTTGAGCTTCCATGATAGGTGTGCAAGGCATCATCTCTGCTTTTTAATCCTTATTTTTTCCTATTGTCTAGGTGTTTCCTACCTCCTGTCCTCTTTGTCCGTCTCCCTTTCTACTTTTGTTTCTTTGCTGTGAATTCAAATGTATTTCAAAACTTTAATCCAACATTTCTATTTTTGTAGTGAAAACGACTGTTAGTCTAGTTCATTTTCTTGTCAGAAAAGACATATTAAATTTTGCCTGCTGTTTTTTAAAAGCTAATATCATAAACAAAGAAAAAGCTCCATTCCACTGCAAACTTTTTGCAAACATAATTTTAACTGAAATATGTTTAACTTTATAAATACATATAATTGAACATTTATATTTCTTGATTTCAAAAAGTAATTACTGGTAAAATTAACATAATAAATATGAATGTTTACCATAAATTGGGCCATTTTTGTATTTATTATTGCCTTGTTTCTTTCAAATAAAAATGTATATACAATGTAAAAACTTAATTGAGTTAGAAGAAAGGGAAATTATTGTTAGGAAAAGAGTACAATTTTTATTTAAATTTTCACTTGGAGGCTGGTCATTAGCTGAGAGTTTACCCAAGTCCTAACATATTATTGAATAAAACTGAGGATGCACACAATCAGAGTGTGAGATTTGAGTATGTAACAAGGATCAGTCTAAGCATGAGATTTGAGTTGGATGGTAAATAAAACTCTAAGGACACGCATATGCAACAATGTATTCTAGAGACAGAACAGTGACTCACAGCAAAGCACCAAGGAGCGGTCCCAAAGAACACACTGTTGCCTTCATAAGCTCCAACTCTGAGTCTCCTGGATGGGGATGGAATCTAGACCATTAGGACAGTGCTCCAGATGAACAGGACATCTGAGTGAGCAAGCGAGTGATTGTTTGTATGTGTGTGTGTGTGTGTGTGTGTGTGTGTACGCACATGACCTTGTGTGTATACACGTGGAGGGCTGAGTTTGATATCAGGAGTCATTCTTGATTGCTCTTCCACCTTTCTCATTGAGACAGAATCTTTCAATTAAATCAATAGCTTCCCAATATGGCTGGTTACGGTCCATCTTCCTCTGGATATGTCTTATCTCGGTGTTTCACCCATCCAGCATTTAGGTAGATTCCAGAGACCAGACTGAAGCCCTCACTCTTGAACAACAAGTGCTTTAACGAGTGCTGTGCCATCTTCCTAACCCCTCATGCTAAAATTGTTATGAGATGGTCTTATTTATTTATTCCATCATTCATGTTCAATTCTTCTAGTCAGATACTCATGTAAGCACAGGAAAAATGAATTCCATCTTTTCTTCAAATTGGGCCATAAACTATGGTTCTTAGGGATCCAAGGGGACAGGAAAACATGATAAAAATATGTGCTTTCATAAATAAAACTCAGTAAGTTGCCTCAGAGATATAGGTTTTGGGATTTTCTACTAACATTTATGGCTAAAGAAAACCATAGCAAACACTGACATACAGTTCAGTAACACCAATTTTAAGAGACAAACAATTGTTTTGAACTGAGATGTAGCTCAGTGGTCAAGTGCTTACCTAACATGTAAAAGGGTCTGGGTTCCATCCCTGGCAACACACACACACACACACAATTTCACACATATAACTTCTTAAAAATATGGCTTTGTCTTTGGTTAATATTTAGAATATCTCCCATGAAGTAATGTTCACCTGGAGAATGTAATACTTAAATTGTGGTGGCAAAGAGACTTGAAGCTGTAGATGTGGCAGTGTCTCTCTGATCACATTTATTCTGTACGGCTCTAACTTCAAAGTTCCCATGGGCTTTTGGTTTTACCCCCTTTGGCTTTATTCCTGGTCTACAATGGGAAGGAGACCTTAACTGGCCATTGGGTAAATGGGCTTGCTTATCCCTTCTCTCTAGATCTCAAAAAGAAGCACAAAGCCAGGGTCACCCTGGAAGTCATCTCTCCCATAGCTAGCTTAGCAGGAAGTTGATGCTCAGACATCACAACAGTGTATGCATCAGCTTATTTAAGCATTAGAAGAACGAGCATCATCTCCATCCCCTCTTTTTACAGGTGTAGAAATGGTATCATGAAGGATAAGTCACTTGGGTAAGATCATTTAGTTGTTATATCAGTTATTTTTCTATTGTTTGGATAAAACACTATAACTAGGAAAATTTAGAGAAGAAAGACTTAATCTGGGCTTATGGTTCCAGAGTGTTAGAACCATGATAGAGACAGATGCCAAAAGGAACTAGATGCTAGGCATGAAGGACTCACAACTTGAATCACAATAAGAAAGCAGAGACAGAGAGACAGAGGGGGAAGGGAAAGAGAAAGAAAGAGGACTCAAAATGGCATGCATCTTTAAACCCTTGAAACCCACCTCCAGTTACTTACTTCCTCCAACAAGGCCATGCCTCCTAAGCCTCCTCGAAAGCACCAACAATTAAGAACCAATCATTCAAATGCAAGAGACTATGGGGAACGTTTTTACTCAAACCACTACCGTTGCAGAACCCGAGCAGCCTGATTCCAGAACCTGGCTGCTTAATTATTGAGCCACACTGCCTCTGGAGAAAGTGAATACGCTACTTACAGGGACAATGTTTCTTCCTACCTGGAGTTCTGAGTGTAGACTGAACAATGAGGACAGCTATTCTGTGTCAGCAAAGGGATGGCAAGTGGACAGCAATCATTGGCACAGCAGGATGAATGATATGACATCAGGGTACTTGGATAACCTTAGTGAAATCCTGGATTGCTACGTCCCAACATCATGGTACCACCGAAAGGAGTCTTGCTTTCTTAACTACGAAGTGAAGGACTAGAATGGTTAGTTTGCAGGTTTTCCGTGCACTCAGTAGATAGTGTGCATATAGTAGGTCACCGAAATATCACTAGCTATAATGGATGACCCACATCTCGTGCCTCTTGCATGGGATTTGAGAGATTTGATAGCCTATGTGTCAAGGGGTTAAGGAGATGAAATAAGGCGTTTTAGACAGTAGAACAAATATTGGGCACTTCCTTTATGTGAAGTAGCTAGAATAGGTCAAACTCCAAAAGACAGAAATTAGGATAGAAGTTACCTGAAGCTCCCCAGGGGAAGGAGCATGGGGAGTCATTATTTAATGGGTGTGGGATCTTGGCTTGATGATGAAGGGTCTGGAACTAGATAGTGTGGTGCACATACTGTGTGATGTACTTAATGTCACTGAACTGTACACTAATTCTTATAGTGTTAAACTTTTAGTGACAATTTTTCCATTTTGGTTTCTTTAAAATTAAGAACTATTTTAAGAATATGTTTTCATTTTAACCCCAGATGTAGGGATGTGAAGCTGCTTCTGACTCTGCAGCGGCTGACAATGATTTGCTTCGTGCTCTACAGAGGCATGGTTTTTGCCAGCTGTAGATAGTGTCTGTGATTGTGTGATGTTTGGAATACTGGGAACTTTTCCAAGAGCACATAAATGCTAGGACCCTGAGAGGTGGGGTGTGTGGTTGTCGGTAATTCAGAGGGTTATGAGGTAACTGTGCTCAAAGAAGAAACAAGAAGAAAGAATCTCTCTCTCTCTCTCTCTCTCTCTCTCTCTCTCTCTCTCTTCCTCTCCCTCCCTCCCTCCCTCCCTCCCTTCTTCTCTCCCTCCCTTCCTCTCTTTTCCCCCCTTTCCTATCCTTCTTTCTCTCCTGTCTAGATATAGGGTCAAACCAGGGTATCAAGGGTGGGAAAAGAAAACCCACAAAGTAGCAAAGACTACAAGTAGTATCCAAATGATAGAGAAAAATGGGAAATATGATTACAAATGCTGTAGAGGAAATGGTAGGGGTGAAGGAATGAATTTTTTTCCTCAAGATGCCTGCAAAAAAATTTATTTAAGCTGCTACCACTGAGATAGGCCCCTGTTTTGCTCCTAAAGAGGATTTTGTGTTTTTCTTCTTCATATATTCTGTTTCAAAAAAGGTTGGGAAAATGGATGAGCAATTGAAAAACCATGGGTGAAAATGGAGGGGCCTGAGAAACAAACAAACAAACACATAAGAGCTGAAGTGGGAACAGAAAAGGGGCTAGCCTGCCCTCTCTTTTCTGAAAGGGTTGCAGACTTGGGACGGGAGAGGTTTTGGTGCGATAGGTTAAATGTGTGGGACCAGAAGGTCAAATAGGAAACTTAAGGCCTTATGTGGCTGACATACTCATAAATTTATGGGGAAGGGGTCTTTTACAGCAGTGGGTTACTCAGATTAATATTCCAGAAATTCCAGAGATAGCCCATATTGAAATAAGGGAGAAAATGGTAGAAGCTCCTGGAGAAGGTTTTGATATGGGTCATAAAAAAAAAAAAAAAAAAAAAAAAAAAAATCCAGGCAATGCACAATTTTCCAAACACAGCACAGTTAATGGCTTAAAACAGAAGAGGGGTGTAGTGATAAGAATGTGCTTTCATTTGAATCCCTGGTATAGGATTGTAGGGTTGCTTTGGACTGTCTGCAGCAGCTGACTCTGATTTGCCTGGTGCTCTAGCAGAAGTGTGGTTTTGCCAGCTGCAGATAATTTCTGTGACTGCGTGGCGTTTAGAATTCTGAGGCCTTTTCAGAGTACATAAATGCTAGAGCCCCGACAGGTGAGGTGGGTGGTTATTGGTCATTGGAGGGGATTGTTTGCAGTTTGTTTGTAGCTGTGGTCTAAGAAGAAACAAAAGGAAAGAGATTAGACCCAGGGATTTTCCCAATTCCTCCCTTCCCTCTATCCTTGTTTCTGTCATAGTGTCAGGGGGTGAGGCTGGGGATAAAGGGTGGGAAAAAGAACCCACAAAGTGGCAAAGACCAGCTACATAAGCTGGTAAACTTTGTGTTACATATATCTTAAGACCACAATTAAAAATAAGAAAAAGTAAAAGCACTTATCAGTTTAGTGACAATAAGAAATGGTAATAACCGGATATGAAAACCGCAAGCATGAAAACTTAAGCCCATAAAATAATGAGATTATATTTCAGAGTACCTCTTATGTGTGATAGCTACTTGATCATAGTCATTAGTTGTATAATAAAGGTGTTGCAGGGGTCACAAGTGAGAAAGTACATGGAAAGGTCATTCATTCAGTGCCTTGGCATTTGAAAACCATGTGCTCGCTCCCACTCCCGATGTGAGCTTGTTGTCTGGTGGGAGTGGGGACCTCACACATAACCCGGAGCCGAATGGCTCAGGATGTTGAGGTCCTTCTCAAGCTCTCCCTCGGAGGCCTGTTCACTTCCCGTCATCCTCAGTGCTTGGTTGCCTGTGCTATTAAGTAAATCTCATCCTTAGACCCAAGAGGTATCTAATAAAAAGAAGTACATGACCTCCCGTTACTAAAAGAAAAAAAAAAAAAACCTAGCTGTAAACTTTTAAAGGAAAGAGCATCTTTATAATAACAATAAAACCTTCCCAATCAAGCCTTTAAGAGGCAAGGCTGCATCCTCCTATCTTTGCCTGAGGCCCTTAACTATCCTCAGCTAATCTTTCTCTGACAGATAAAGAGCTGCTGTATCCATTCTTATAGCTCAATTTTGAAACTTTATTCTGAGAAGTAGGGGAAAGGAGCCCTGGATGGGAATAAAGAGTGAGTGTTTGAGGCTAGGTGAGGGGAAGGGGGACATGAGGATAATTGGGAGCCCAGCTTACTTATTTGCAGAACAGAAGTTTTTAGAACAAACAAATCTAAGACTGAAGATTTTAGGCAAATTCGTGAGACTGTAGGTTCACACTTGAATGACTCCTTCATAGGATGCCACACCCACTCCAGGCCAGCTCTCTTAGAGGTAAGCCAGTGTAGGACAGGTGGGCAGCTGTCGCAGGCCTTGGAAAGCATAGGGGAGAGAAACAAGCTGAAAATGTGTGTGATCATTCTGAGACCCTGCAGGGAGTCCACAGATCTTTAATAAGAGGAAATATGTTTATCAGCTGGAGATGGTCTCTGGTTAGCTCTGAACTAGATAGAGCAAGATACTTGAAAAGGGCCATTGAGTCTTGGGGTGCTGTGCCTTCATGAAATCAACATGAATTGTATTCAATTTGAGCCTTTTAAAAGGGCACTGGATGTGGAATGCTGCCTGGTTCACATGGATCTTTTCATGGGAAGGAGGGTCCACACTCCTCCCTGTGCAGAACTAGTTAAATCCTCATGCCACACTCAGGAGTTTAGGGCGGGCATCTATCTATTTGGATCTGTACAGTTTGCTTGCTGTATATAAACTCAGAAGCTGTGGAGATAATCATCCTTCGTCGTTTATGTAGGAAAAGAAATTGCCTGCTTAGGGATAAAGACCTAAGAATATTTTATTGGTTCCTGTCATCTTTCTAGTCCTTTTTTTCTCATTCGTATTAAAGCTATGGCTATACTTGGATTTCGTGAGCTCCACTATCATTTTTCCTCCCCCCCCCAAAAAATGTTTTTATGTTTTAATTCAGCTAAGATTGGTTTCTGTTACAAGCGGTGTTTCAACTCAAATGTGAGCCACGGGGGCTGAATCCATAGAGAAGGCTATTAGACAGACAGTTGTGTCCGTGATTAGCTCAGGGATTGGTATTACATGAGAGTCTCCTAGGCCAAAGATGCCCAACGTCTCCTTCCTCAGTTCCCACTTAGATACCTGGAGAAATCATTGAAAGATCTTATCTGTTACTTTGACTTCTCTTCCCTTAACCCAGATATCCAACTAATTCTCAGATCTTTTTGTTTCTGCTCCCAAAAATAGATCTCAGGCTTACTAACCTGTCACTTACTAACCTGTGCAAAGCAACTGTCTGTGACCAAAGTATAAGAGAGAACAGCTTATGGGAGGGGAGATGGATTTTGTACCTGGTTTCAGAGGGTTTGGCTCATGGTTGCTTGGTTTTATGTGTGTGGACAGAGCATCACAGCTGTGGGAGCCTGGAATAGAACCTATTCATACAGACAGGACTCAAAGAAAAAGGGAATACAGGGAGAAGCCAGAGCATGATATCTCCAAGGGCATGCCCTGGGGACCTAATTCCTCCAGGTAGGTTCCACCTCCTAAAGTTTCCACAACTCCAAAATAAGACCACCAGCTGAAGTCCAAGTGTTGAAAAGATGAGCCTGTGGTAGCAGGGGTTGGGGGAGAGGTGGGTGGGTTAGCATTTCATATTCAGATCATAACACTTTCCGAAGCCATCGGTGTCTTTCTTTGAGTGACTACAATGGGCTCTTGGGTGGTCTCTGGTCTTCCTGTACCTACAATCTATTATTTTTCCATCTGAATCCAAATAGCAGGTGGGTTAACCTCACTGACATTTAAACTGTTCCTGATTGAAACTTTCTGTATTAGGATGCAGCCTAAGCTAACATAACAAAAGAAACTCAAAATCCAGCGACTCCAGCCAAAGGAAATGAATAGTCCAGAGCAAATTCTATCTTGTTGCTCACCATACCCAAGGGTTGCTTTACACTGTCAGGAGCCAGAGCTGGCTGCCTACATAGAGCAAGGTAATGGGGAAAACAGAAACAGAACACATGGCAGATCTTTCTCAGAGTTGCACTGGTCACTTCTGCTCACAGCTTATGGGTTCATAAGAGCTTAATCACATGACCACACATATGTGCCAAGGAACTTCTAGCTGTGTGGCCATCAGTTGGCTGAATCTCAGAAGGTTCTGTTTTTAAACCGAGGTGGGAATGGGTAGAGAGGAGAGCCCACAGCCTCTTCTGGCCTTTCCAGTGACTGCTGGTCTTAACAGAATGACAAACCTTTCCCCGTGGCCTCCCATGGGACTGGACTAGTCTCTCCTTCACTGTTCTGTGTAATTTTAATCTCTTAAAACCTTACTTTTAACAATGGTTCTTAAACACTTTAACCTCCCTCTTAGCCCACCACCCACCAGAGGTGCTGGAAAAGGAAGGATGTGGGGCCTTCGCTGGGGTCAGCAGCAGGAGGGACCAGGAAAATTCTTGGCTGTGCCTCGCTCAGCAAAGTGAAGATCAGCGAGGAGGAAAGACCCACAAGCATTGTACAGCTAGCTCTATAAGCAAGCCTAGCTCAGCTCCTGCCACTGTCCATTGAGTCCTGTGTATACCCTTTAAACATCCCGTGTCCTCCATGCATCCTGTCTTAGCATGTGTCTTGTCTCAGTGCATGTGTGTCTCTCTCAGCTGACATCACTCTGTCAATCAGCCCGAGGCCGAGGTTGCAGCAAGAAACTGTAGTGTACCACCAGAAGTTTTTTGGTACATTTCTCTCTATAAAGTCCCAACAAATGGAGCTCAACTATGCAATGTAAGGCAGACCAATATGTGTGTCGTTAGAAATGAATCCCTCATCACCTGTCTTTTTACATGTTTATTTTAGCAGAGTGTCCTTTCTCTTGTGTCTGCCTTAGCTTTTTACCTGAGTCTACTTTAAGGAAGCGTTCCTTTACATGTTTGCCCAGTAAAACACCATCTAACACAACTGACTTTCCAAAGCACCCTTAAGGTTTCCACTTCAGTTCCGTTTGCTCTCTAGCCTATATGGAAGTTCCTCTGTTTTGTCCCATTACCATTCTCTGCTGCGTTGATGTCATGTGTCTTTACTTTGAACCTTGTCTCTTGAGTTAGTTCATAGGTTTGATCATTTGTTTATGTAACATTGGTCTTGGCTTTGAGCTTCCTGGCAGCAGGGGCTTTCTGGGTGCACATTGGCACCACCCCAGTGTGGAGGGCAGAACATGGTACCGACTCAGAGACTGGCCAAGTGGTCAATTGGGACCAGGTACCTGCCTTCCTGAACGGAAATTCTCTCAAACTGTGGAAATATTTACTGTCCCCATTCTTTGTCTCTGGTCTCACCCTGGGACCAGGCTATTGTCACTTATTCTAAAGTCTTACCCACAATTCCCACCTGCTTTCCATTGCTGAGATGGATGTAACATAAAGTAAAGATGTGACTTATTTAATACATGCAGGATGGTTCTCAGACTAGCTTCCTAAGAACACCCTCTCTGCCCCTCACACAGCCCCCTCCACCTCGCTGTCTTGCTTCTTAAAGAGATGAAGGGAACAATATTTATAACAAGCAAGTTGGAGCATTAGAATTCCCAGTTACACAGAATGAGAACCTAGTCCAATAATAATAATAATCCTCAATGTTATTTATATGTCACTTTTCTGCCAAAGTCATCTAGGTAGTTCCCAAAAGAACCTTGCAGGAAAATCTCCACCGTCAGCGAGTGCCAAACATCTTAATAAGTAAGTTGTAAGGCGGAGGGCGGGTGGCAATTAAAAAGGCTCATTCAATAGCCTTTTTCAGATTGGAGTAAGCCTGTTCCCAGGATGTGTGTGCTGTGACAGTCAGCCTGGGATGATCCTGTCATCTTTAGGGCCATTTATCTGAGAAAGACAGCCTCCTGTGCCAGCTCTGAGACATCTCTCTGCCCCAGATGGAATCCTATCATGAAGAGCCGACGTTGCTTAAGATGTTGGCAGCCCCTCCGGAGGTTGGGTAGCAAAGGCCCTGAACATGGTGGCAGAAGCCATCCAAGGATGCCACTTTGCAAATAGTGCTTAATGCGGTATTAGGCAAAGATGGTTTCTCTAGGTCAGGACTAAGTGTGGCTGTCAGTATAACTGTCATTGCTGAGTTAAATAAAAATTGGAACATCAGAAATCGCATTTTAAAAACCCAGTTATCATTTTTACCCATTACTTTACAAATAGATATCTACTTACTGATTCTTATGGGAATACAAATGCCACAAAGAAAAAGGAAATGAAGGAAAAAATTTAAAAAAAAAAAAAAAAGAAAAGAAAGAAAAGCCCTTCTTTCAAGTCAAGCTGGATAGGGAGCCTGCTAGACACCCAGGAGAGGTATTTGGGTTTCTAGTTATGTCTTTGGTTTGCTATCTGCCAGGTGGGACCCGGGATTCATCTGCAAGATGTGGCAGGTACTTTTCAGCTTGGTCCCTGATGGGAAGCCGGCCCACTGAGCTGGAAGAAGAAGCTTAACTGTGCCTGCCTGTTCTGTGCTCCAGACCACTGGCATTTGCAGATTCTGCATGTTAAGTTGTTGACCCTGTGACCTGCAGAGATCCTGGGGAGTCTGTCTCTGCTCAGAGAAAACACCTACAGTTGGCAATAGCAGCTAATGAATTCTTTCTTGGAGGCAAACATTGACTTCATCTTTGAACTCCAAGGAGACTTGGGAAATCTCAGCTACTCGGGAGCTTGTTGAAGTTTTTACCTTGAAACTGAGGATTGAGATGAGAGGAAGTCGGTGAATCTGAGGAGCCAGCATCCTTTGTGGGGGGGGGGGGGCTTTCACAAGTGGCGGGGTCACCCCAAGAGCAAGTCAACATCCAAGCCAGCTGCTAACCCTGTTGTGTGGTATGTATAGCAATGAGGGTTCTGTGACCTTAGAGCAGCATCAAGACACAGGGTTCTTGTGGCCATCCAACCTCCTTAGGGCATGGGAGGAGAAGCAGAGGACCTGGGAGGTTCTGGAGGTCCTTGAGCTCAGCGTGAAGGTTTCCTGGTAGAAAGGTCAAGGGCCAGCTTTAATGGTGTGACAGATTCAGGGTGAGTCCAGGAGTGTTGAGGAACAGGAGCCAATGTGGCTGCACAGGAAGCATGATGGGAAGGCTCCCCAACACCTGCTATGGAATGTGAGGGGACAGCAAGCAGCAGAGGGGCATTTTCCAGCCCCTGCTGACAGCACCTGTCTCCACACTGATGCCTGCTGGGAGGGGGTATTTCATCATGGACTTCTAAGCTCTTGCAAGAAGGCAGGACTGTCACTACCCCAGAAGCTGAGAACAGAAAAGAATAAATAGGCAAGGTTGAGGCACAAAATTCCACCTGTCTCTGCCACAGGAACAAAGTCCACTGGCTCCTTTGTTTCTAGGGTTTGGCGTGCCTGTATGTCTATGTGTTTGTGTGCTTGAGTGCCTGCATGGGTATGTGTGTATGAGTGTGCATGTGCTTGTGTGTGTGTGTGTGTGTGTGTGTGCATGTGTGTGATGAATATCTTCACTGATCATGCATTTCAGGTGTTCATTTGTTCAAGACAGTACATGGAGGCAATGAGCAAGACAGTTCTAAATTGGAGACGCTTAAGTTCCCAGTGGATAGAACCAGAATGGGTGAGGCAGCGCCATTTGCAAAGTGCCCTAGGAGATTTGAGGTGGTAAAGAATGGACCGAGGGAGGATGCCGAAGTCGAATTACAGGAACTGCTCTTAGAAAATGGGTGCACAGCCTAAGCTTTCTTTTTAGAATTGACGAATGGGGCTTTGAAGGCTACAGAAATGGCTTAGTCAGTAAAGTACTCGCCACAAAAACAAGATGACCTGAGTTCAAATCTCCAGCACACATAACAAGAAATCAAGGGAAGTGGTGTGCACCTGTGATCTCAGCAAGAGGGCCCCCAGGATTTTCTGACCAGATGGTCTAGCTAAGTGAATGAGCTCCACATACAGTGAGAGGCCCTGTCCCAAGAAATAAGGTGGAGAATGATTAAGGACAACTTAGATGGTGATCTCTGGTCGTCACATGCACATGTATGCCCATCCATCCATATATGCACACACACACACACAGACACACACACACCCCAAATAAAAAATGGAATATTTTTGTGTCAGAAGCAGGCATCAGCTGGCCTACTTTGTCCCCACAAGGGCAGCTAGTAGAGGCCTCAGGCCTCGCAGAAGGTGAGATCTCTGCTGCACCTACCCACCTCTGTTACAGAGGGGTGAGGGAACTGTAGGCAGCACATCATCATGGCTGTGACTGCTCCCAATGTATTATATTTACAAAAACTAAATACCAAATCAGACTGACCTGCAGGCCCTAATTTGTCAACCCAATTTTAACCCTTTTATGGGCCTAAATCCACTTAAAGCTCACAACTGGACTGAGTACAAACAAGGGAGAGTTTGGGTACCTTGCTCAGAGAGAATAGCGTGGACTAAAGTAGGATCTGAACTCAGATCATCTGCCATTGGGTCAAAGCCCTAACCACTGACATTTGTCTCCATGATAAGCTGACAGATCACCTCCATCACATTTCCCCTTTCTTCCCCATCACTTTCTTCCTCTTTTGTTCCTTGTCCTGAAACATGTTTTTTTTCATTCATTCATTCATTCATTCATTCAATTCATTCTCTCATTTACTATACATTTCATCTTCTCAGTTCAATGCCAGACACTGTAGGAAAAAACAAAAGGAGGACTAAGAACATAAGTATGCAGCTGAAAAGATGGCCCAGCTGTTAAAGGCTAGGCTCACAACCAGAAATACAAGAACAGGAGTATGTTGGCAGGGGTAAGGGCACAGGCAGACTTCCTTTCTGCTCTGGAGGCTCTGTCCAATGCAGAGGGAGATATATGTGTGTGTGAGTGTGTGTGTGTGTATGTGTGTGTGTGTGTGTATGATGTATATGTATATGTGTGTGTGTGTGTGTGTGTGAGAGAGAGAGAGAGAGAGAGAGAGAGAGAGACAGAGAGAGGTGAGAGGGAGAGAGGGAGGAAGGGAGGGAGGGAGGGAGAGAGAGAGAGAGAGAGAGAGAGAGAGAGAGAGAGAGAGAGAGAGAGACTGGATGGCATGCTTAGCCACTCTCTGTCCTCCTGAGAGAGGAGGAGGAACATGCTATAGATAGGGAACCATGGAGAACTTTGCCTCACTGACTGTGTTTCCACCTCTCCTTTCTCTAAGGAGATAGCCAGTCACAGGAAGAATCCTCTTTGTTCCTATAAGGTCACTGTCAGGGCAGAATCAGCCCTCTGGGAAGGAGCTTGTCTGTGATGGGTGACTTCTGTTGTTTCAGCATCACTGGTGAAAATCCTGCCTTGGTTTCCTTGTGGTCTAATCTTTGTCTTATTGCTCAGTAGTCTGTTGGGTATTTGGGGTGTTATTAATTGAGCTTGCTGAATGCCCCAACAAAGGATGCAGAAGAACAATGAGGAGAGCCCATGTGGACCATGTTGCCCTATGAAAAGAGCACAGTGTCTGGAGCCATAGAGTCTAGGGGAGGAAGAAGAGGGCACCTTAACTCCAGGCAGAGATTAGGATGAACAAGGTTTTAAAAGCTAAGACTTGGATACATGTTTGTTATTGCCTAGAATCAGGGCCCTGAGGCAACCATACTTTGTAGGTTTTCCCCTAACCCTTGTGTAGTGGTTGAAGGACATGACTCCCCAATAGTCACTGAATACTTGGTCTCAAGTTGGTGACTATTTGGGGGATGATTGAGAGTGGCCTTGCTGGAGGAAGCATGTCACTGGGCTTTGAGGTTTCAAAGGACTCACATTATTATGAGTTAGCCCTCTCTTGTCCCTGTTTATGGCTCGAAATGTAGCTCCTCAGCTCAGCCACTGGTCCAGCTACATATCTGTCACCTCTGCTTCACCATCAAGGACTCTAACTCTCTTCCACTGTAAGCCCAACATAACCCTTTCTTCTTTAAGTTGCCTTGGTCATTATATGTTATTGCAACAAAGAAAAGTATCTATCTTGGAGACCTTATACAGGACACAAAAGATGAAGTCAACTGCCTGTTGGGAGCTGACTTTAGTAGAAAGCGGCTAGATCAACTTTGCAGCCATCTGGAACCATATACCCTGATGAAAGACTTGGTTGTCAAAAGCCTATAACAGCTGAAGCACACTCTGATAAATATATTGTTTATCCCACATAGCTTGTTTTGCTGTTTAGTGACCTCAGCTGTATGGTGCACGTGGTAAAGTGTTTTCACCTGTGTTCTCCTGCTTGTGTATATAAATACCTCAGAATTCCCTTCAATAAGAGAGACTTGAGGGAGACTTGAGAAAATAGAAGAGACTGAATCACACCCTGTCTTGTCTCCATTCTTCGCGTCTCTTACTCCAAGAGCCACACTCTCTCTTGACCAGAGCACTTAGCCCCAAAAGTGTTGAGGAAAAGTTTTGAGGCAGAATGTGGGCCCCAACATTAGTGGCGCCCAAACAGGGACTCCAGTAAGCGGGATACAGTGGAAGACACCCTGCGCTGGAGAACCAGTGGACTGACAGAGTCTCAACGTTTGCAATGTTAGAGCTCCAGTAAGCGGGATACAGTGGAAGACACCCTGCGCTGGAGAACCAGTCGACTGACGGAGCTGGCTGAATTCGGAAGTGAAACAAAGGTGATTGCATAGTAACAAAAACAGGGCAAGAAATAAGTAAGCAGAAACAGAGGAAAAAGGTTTTAAAGATGCAAGGAAAAGTTTTAAAGATGCAAGGAGTAAATTGCAGGCTGCTCTGAGTCAAGAGAGCCAAACAGATAAATAAAGGTTATAGTAACGAAAATGGGGCAAGAAATAAGTGAGTAAAAACAGATGAAAAAGGCTTTAAAGACGTGAGGAATAAATAGAAGGCTGCTCTAGACAGAGAGCTAAGCAGAATGATAATGTTAATTGATTTAACTTTCAAAATGGGTGTGATTTTGAGTTATATAGTTATAGTTTTCTGGATAAAAACTCAATGTAAAGGTTTTTCTGGTTACTGGCTTAAGGAAAGGTTAATTTGGAAAAAAAGGTTTTTCTATGAGTTTTCTGATGAGGTCATTAAGGTAGTAGTTATGTCTTCCAGAATTATATGGATCAGACATGACAGAGGTAGGCCTCCAGAACACTAGATTTCAGAGAATCAAAATAATTATCTTGATACTAAACCTTGTTTTGAGATTTGTATATTGCAGAATACACAGCCTTGGTGAATGAATCTTATCACCTGCATGTTCACTGATGCCCTGGACTTCCAGCTGGATGCAGTTAAGACAGACGTCAGAGACTTATCAATTTACCCTTCCCCTCATTCCTCTTCTAAAAGTCAATGCCCATGTTCAGCTTGAAGAAGTTAATGAAGAGTCGGCGCCCCAATTCCCTGGACTTGGGGACTGAGGTGGTTAATATTAGGCTGTCTTTATCTGTATAATGGTTACTAAGCTGATGCAAAATTCAAGGATTTCATTGGTATAAATTTGTGGGTACAAGGCTTAGACCTTTCACTTCTCCAACAGGGGAAGTTGTGTGTTGCCTTAAAGAGTGTTGCTTTTATATCAACGGTTTAGATATTAAGTCTCTTGTCTCTCGGGTTCATGCTGTTCAAACTGATGGCTTTGGTATGACAACAGATAACAAATGAAACCCATACAGGTCCGCTATTACAGGCTAGAAGTAGGGGACTCTAAAACCTCTGTCATCAAGATTGACAGGATTAACCCCTAACTTACGTGTTAAGCCGGATAGCCAATGACGGGTAAGAGAGCATATCGAGACCCTTGCCCCTAAAATAAGGGAGGCCTCACCATCTTAAGTGAGGCTGGGGTCCTTTGTTCCAACCTAGGACAGGCACGGTTTCCGTAAGTTTTCCCAGCCTTCCCTTTTGAAAAAAAATTTAAAAAGGGGGACCTGTTGGGAGCTGACTTTAGTAGAAAGCGGCTAGATCAACTTTGCAGCCATCTGGAACCATATACCCTGATGAAAGACTTGGTTGTCAAAAGCCTATAACAGCTGAAGCACACTCTGATAAATATATTGTTTATCCCACATAGCTTGTTTTGCTGTTTAGTGACCTCAGCTGTATGGTGCACGTGGTAAAGTGTTTTCACCTGTGTTCTCCTGCTTGTGTATATAAATACCTCAGAATTCCCTTCAATAAGAGAGACTTGAGGGAGACTTGAGAAAATAGAAGAGACTGAATCACACCCTGTCTTGTCTCCATTCTTCGCGTCTCTTACTCCAAGAGCCACACTCTCTCTTGACCAGAGCACTTAGCCCCAAAAGTGTTGAGGAAAAGTTTTGAGGCAGAGTGTGGGCCTCAACAACTGTCCAGGGTATTCATAGTCCCACAGAAAGTGAGAAGAAGCTATTGAGACAACAGAGTCTATTACTACAGCAGCAGATCCCAAACATAGGAGGCCTCAGAATTATCTGGGTACTCTAGAAAAATACATATGCCCAGATGCTACCCCCAGAAACTCTGACTCACTAGTGCCCTGATGGTGATGGCTGTCTTGGGGGAGGGGTGGGGTAGATATTTAAACAAATATCCCAGGTGATAAGGGTCATGAGGTTTGGTATATTAAAGCTGATAACCTTCTTTACACTCTCACCACTTAGCAAATGCCCAGCCATTCTTCATAGCATATTTGGTTGTGGCCCCTTGTAGATCTTATTGTCTCCCTTTGCACCTTCACACTAAGTGACAGACCATGTCAAAAATACTAAACTCTGCTGATGGTCAGCTCTTAAATGTATGTTAGAAAACTCCAGGCCCATCTCTGCCTTTGCAGATGCTTGCAGCTAATGGCTCTAGAATTTTCTTGGAGCCGACCCCCTAACTTCCCAGCTCCTGACTCAACACATGCAATTCTGATACCTCTTAGCATGACTCAACTTCCCCATTATCGCTTTTCTTTTCCTATCTTACTGTGATATGTAAGTAGCATACAACAAACTGCATACAAGTAGAGTATGCAATTTGAAGAGTTAGAATTTCTTATTGCATTTACTTTCAGTGTGCATGCATATGTGTGTGTGTGTGTGTGTGTGTGTGTGTGTGTGTGTGTGTGTGTGTGTGACTGCCACAGAACTCTTGTGGAGGTCAGAAGACAATGTGTAGGGGCTAGGCCTTTCCTTCCACTGTGTAGATCCCAAGGATTAAGCTCAAATCCTAAGATTTAGCAAAAGGTACCTTAACATGCTGAGCCATCAGCTTGCAATTTAAAGGCTCTTGGCATGCACAAACATCCGTGATACCAGCACCACAGTCAAGATACTGAATATATCCAGCAGTACCCAGGACTTCTGCATCTTTTTAATCCAAGATCTGCATTTCAAAAATTATTCTGTACCAGTTTTATTTAGCATTTAAAGCAATGGGTTTTCAACACATAAACATCACTAAACTTTCTTCTTCTTCACTCTGCACTGTTGTCTCCTCAGAGCCTTGTCAGTCTTTCTCCTCCCTCCTAAAAGTTCCTCTTGTCCTCATGTCACGTTTTCCAGCATCTTTTCTTCTTGCCCCTCCCCTCCCATTTTAGACAGCTTTCTCCATTCTCACATACATACATATATATTGTAATATATACACATATGTGTATAGATAGATTTAGATACAGTTTTCAAATATGGGAGAAAACAGGAGGTATTTGCTTTTTCTGAGTCTGGTTTATGTCGAGATTCATCCATTTCCTGAAAATGTCAGGATGTCATTCTCCTTTGTGGCTGAGTGAAACACTTTGCACACTGAACCATGTTTTCTTTATTCATCTGTTGCTGTACCTCTAGGCTGGCCTCCTGCCTTGGCTGTCATGAATAGAGTAGCAATGAACTGCTTGACTGTTTTAGACCAGTGGTTCTCACTTGGTTTTGTCACAATCCAGAGACTCATTGAGTCCTCCTCCTATCATCCTGCATCCAAGAGGTCCAGTTTCAGACACTCTCTGGACCCTACTCTCTGGCTTAGCTTCCCATAGGCTCATCTGGGCCTTAGTCTTTCCTGATCAATGATAATGAAGGCAGTTAACTTGTCTGACACATGATTTGGTGACTAATACAAGTTTACAAATAATAGCTTTTATTTATCTAATAATTATTATGCACCAGAAGTGGGGTTCTATGTCATATGTAAAATATTTATTGCATACCAATTGTCACACTAATCACATGAAGAAGAGCCTCATTTCTCCATGTCATCCTTCAGAAATGCCATGGTGACTGATTTTCTAGAATCAAGACATACAATGTCTGTACATTCTGGTATAGCAGTTCAAACTCTTAGCCCTAACAGACTGTTCTTCTGAAGTTCACCATGTCTCTTATTACAAACCCTCCTTGTTCCGTACGCTGTACTTGAGATAAAATATGTTCTCCAGATTCAAAGTCCCTCGCATCTATCTATTATTTTCTATTGATCTTGTTTCCAGTAGACAAGTGATTTTAGCTATTTCATAGGCAGTCTTATTTCAAATAAATATTGCTTGACTGCTGTAAAAGCCTCCTGATGTGGCCGACTTCCAAACCGATCACAGAGATGCTGTGTTTGCCTTGGCAGGGTATGGGAGGGCGGGATCACTCCTCCTAATCCCACAAAGGTGATGCATAGGGTCGCTTCTCCCCACTCAGAATTTACTTACGTCGGACTTGAATCCGAAGAACATTTGATATGGTTTAGCATTTTCTTCCCATGAAAGTTGATTTTTCTCAGCTTGAAAAAGAATGACTAGAATACTGTAGACTTGGCTAGAGTTTCCCCCACCCCCACCTCCCCAGTGGTAGCAAAGAAGTTACCTAAAATCAAAGTATACTTTTATCCCAAATGTAAAACAGTACAAATGAAACACTAAAGCTTTGGGAAGGCGGATGACAACACCACAGCACATTTCTTTCAAGATATATGAGGCTACTGCATGAAGTAAGACTTCGGTGAACGTGGGTTTGTGCCCTGCAGAGCCCCTACACCTGCCTCACCCCCGGGGAATGTTTCTGAGTAGTTACCATCCCCACCAGGCTCCCAGGTAAACACCACCTTAGGTTTGCTTCTTCCTCCCAGTCAGCAGCTGTAGATACCATGGGTTCTCGTAGCTTTTTCCAGACAAGCTCCTTCTCACATCTGCTCATTCCTTCAACAAATGTTTACCGAGCACCTCCTATATTTTAGATGTTTAGGATACAATAGTGAGCTCAATAGAAAAGAACTCATGAAAATTATATTGGAGTGAGGAAGCAGACAGACAACAATGAAATGGATCAATAAATATATATGATGTTCCACATTCTGATAAGAATTGAGAGGAAAAGCAAAAAGAGACTGGATAGGAAGTTCCTGTGTGTGTGTGTGTGTGTGTGTGTGTGTGTGTGTGTGTGTGTGTGCATGTTTCCAGAACACAGTGTCTAAAGCTAGAGCTATGGGACTGGAATGTAGCTCATTTCATAGAGTGCTTGCCTAGCAGGCAGGAAGCCCCGATTCTCAGTTCCAGCAGGCTGTGACCCTTCCTCCTACTTGGAAGGTGGAAGCCAGAAAGGTCAGAAGTTCAAGGTCAACCTTGCCTGCATAATAAATTTGAGGACAGATTGGGCTACTTCAGACTGTTTGTAAAAAGTAATAAAAACCAAGCAACCTAGAACATAATTGCTTTTCTTTTATCTTTCAGGGAAACAAGAACAAAAGATAGCCAAAGGGAGGCAGAAAGGCTGGAGAGTGAGTACAAGGTATGTTCTCTGATAGTTGTTGCTTAGGGCCAAGAGCAAGTGATCTCCACATTCCATAGAAACGGGCTCCTGATTGACCACAAGAGCTGCTGTGCCTCAGGACACTACAAAAGAAAAGAATTTGCAGCTTTCTACATCCCTCAGGGGATTAACTCCAAAACTGTGGGTTGTCTGTATGTGGGCACCAAGCATATCCTGTGGCACCTGCTACTTGGCACAGGTAGGGAAGCCTGAGGTGTGAGGGGAGAGGCATATGGTATGCTGTGTAGGAAGGTGTGCCAGGTTGTGCCTACATAACCCTGGCGGGAGCCCCCATAGCATCAATGTTCTGTAGCAATTGGAGCAGAATAAGAGGGAAGAACTCTGGAAACAGGAGAAACCAAAAGGATTGGAGGCGCTGCAGATAAATTGTCAGATATTGAAGTAGAGACCACGGGGAGGGAACTCATCAAAATGATAATTAAACACGGGTTAGAAGCAGTGGGATTGTCTGAAGGATGAACATTAGGGCAGAAGGAAGAGTAAAGCCAAGCTTAGTCAGAAAGCACACACACAGCATGCTCACGGGCTGGAGATGGGATATGCCAGGAAAGCAGCAGTGATCTGAAGGAAAGGAAGGCGGTGGGAGGAGTGGATGCTGGCAAGCTGCGGGTGGTCGGCACATATGAAGTTACAGGTTGCAGGAGGAAGTTGGATTATACTTCAGTTACTGTGGGGGTTTGAATATGCTTTGTCTAGGGAATTAAAAGTCTGGCCTTGTTGGAGAAAGTATATCACTGTGGGCATGGGCAATGAGACCTTCCTCCTAACCACATGAGAGCCAATCTTTTCCTAGCTACTTTCAGAACAAAAGGTAGACTCTCGGCTCCTCCAGTGCCGTGCATGCCTAGATGTTGCCATGTTTCCCACCATAATGATAATGGACTGAACCTTTGAGCCTGAATGCAAGCCCCAAACCCCAATTAAATGTACTTTATAAGAGTTGCTGTGGTCATGGTGTTTCTTCACAGCAATGAATCCCTAAGACAGGTACCATGAACAGGTATTGGACAGAGAGATTTCTGGAAGATGTTTGGTATAACCCAAATGATAGTCAAAAGGTTCACTTTAGATTTCTATGTGGAGAAGAAGTTAAGGAGTCCATGTTGAGCAGGAAGACCAAAACTGAGGATCTGCCCTGAAGTGTGGCAATGGAGCATGAGAAATGACTGAGTAATGGATGCTATCTGATGGTAGAACTCGAGTGGATAGACAGGGATTGGGGAAAGACAAGGTCAAAGAGGCTTCCACAGTTATTGTTCTGAGAAATTAGGAAAATGGACTTCAAACAAGGAGGACCATGGAAAAAAAGTTTCCAGGCAAATTAGCTGATGTTCATCCTTGGACACCACTATCTGAGGTACCAAGTGGGTTGGATAGTAGAGATATCTGAACTACAGATAGAGCTTGGGAGTCACCAGAAAGATGATCACAATTGAAACTACAAATCTAGCTAGGGTCACTCAAAAGGTGAGTCAGGGAAGTAGAAAGGTAGAAGGTTTGAGTTAAGAGGTGCTAGGAACAAAAATGAGAAAGGAAAAATAGTTCTGAAGAATAAATTACCAGAGAGATGGGGGAGATGAGTGAACAGGATTCTAGGCATAAGTCGGGTTTTTGCTAATCATGAAGTAAACATGCTATAGTTTTGTAGCTCAAAGGCATGTATTAAAATTTGGCCCACATGATGAACTATTGGGAGATGGTAGAAATGTGAAGGGGTATAGCCTAATGAGAACTTCTAGATGATTGGGACATGCCCTCACAGGGGATTGTAGAACTTTGGTCTCTTCATTTTTCATGGGCATGCATATATGGGCATGCATACATGTATGAGTCTTGGTCCTCAGGCAGGTGCCTTCTATATTTAATTTGGGGGGCTTGCCTGGGATAAGTTCTCATTCTTTAACCCTGACCTGCTTGAGTTCCAGTCCTGACTTCCTTTGGTGATGAACAGCAACATGGAAGTGTAAGCTGAATAAACCCTTTCCTCCCCAACTTGTTTCTGGGTTATGATGTTTGTGCAGGAATAGAAACCCTGACTAAGACAACAAGTGATATGTTATACAGAAAGAACATTCCACATCATGTTAGCCACATCTGTGATGCTCTTCTCTACTCTCTTCTTATTTCTTTGCCTTTTCATTTATCAGTCTTTCATTGTCACCTTCTATTCAGCCCTTTTATTTTCTTTTTGTGGAGGGAGCAGCTGCTTCAGGTCAGTATTTAACATTGCTTTTCCTGTGTGTAAGGAGATGTTAACTGTGGGCTTCCTTCGAGTTTTAGCCAAGGATCCAAAAGGCTGAGAATAGTGAATGCCAGATCCACCATCAAAAGTTAACCAAGATACCTGAAGCATAGTTGATGGCCCTTAGTTCTGAGCACACATTAAGATATCTAAAAAATCCTGAAAACACTCAGAGAGGCAGTTTCCTTGGAGAACACTCTCAGACAGTGGGGAATTTCTAATAAAGATATGACTTTGGACAGACCTCTTAGGGATTGGCCACGAGTCTCTGGATAGTTTGAAGATTCTAGAAGCTTTATTCTCACAACTGTTCCAAAATCTAATCTTGAGCTTAGCTGAACAGCAGGGCAACATTAGTGTAGGAAAAGGCTAATCAAAGAGCTGAGAATGCAAGGATGTGCTCTTCTGAGGCCAAAGTATAAGGTATAAGCCTCTGAACAAGGTGATTACTGAGGATGGCAAGGCAGCCCCAGCTGTGGGTTAGGGATCACTGGATTCATCAATGTCATGAAAGCACCATGAGAAGGCATTGCTTAAGTCAGAGACAGGACTCTCTCAGACAGGGACTTCAAAGGTAGATGGTCTAGGTTCAAACCCACACTTTGCCATAGTCTAACTGTAGGTCATGAGGCCGCATCTTTGTGTGCTAGTCCTTCGCTACTATTCTGTGTAAGTCTAGGCATAGGACATGTCAATACTAGGCAAAGAACAGCCATGCAGTTCTTTGAAATGTGTTATTTTTCTCATTTCTGCTATGGGTGAGTTAGAAGGAATGTTGGGAAGAAACAGGCTTTCTTCAGAAAAAGATGCTCAAACTCCATCTTCCTCTACACCTGCCTCCAGCAAAGGTTCCAGTGTAAGGCAAGCTCAAGTGAGAATGAGAAAGCTTTAAATAAATATGTAAGAAATAAATGCAAAAAATATGGATATGGTCTAGCTCCTTGCTGTCAGTATCTGGTTTGCTGGAACACTGAAAGGACTGTAAAAACAGTCTGAGATGTCACAGAGGTAGAAAGGACCAAGGCCACTGGCCCTTGAAGGAGCCACCAATCATGTCCAATAAATGTAGTTAACAAATCAAGCTTAAAGAGTGCCTTAAAGCTAGCTTTTCCGAAATTGCTTTCAATTCTACCCAGAAGCCTTTGAGACAGAGGGATTCCCTTTAACCTTTTCACTACTGTGACTGGGAATACAATGGTATTGTGTCTGGGTATAGTTACTTCTCTTCTGTGACATGAAATGTTGGACTTCGTTACTTCTGTGAGAAACCTGGGTAAGTTCTGAGATGTTGTAGGGTGGGACATGAGAACCTTCATCCAAATTGTCCTCATGGAAACCTTAAACGGTAGCCTTTCTACCAGTTCTGTATCATTTAGTTTTCCTTTATAATTACAAACAAAACAAAAAAACCCCTAAGATGCTCAACTCAAAGAGAAAAGGCTTACAGCTGTGGAGGCAGGTTGGCCCATTGCTTCTGCACTCGATAGACAGAGCATGTGACAGAGAAAGCAGCTCACCATGTGACAGCTCAAAAGCAGAGAGAGAGAAGAGGGCCAGAGCCAAACACCCTGTCAAAGACAGTTGGCCCCTAAAGCCCAGCTACCTTCTACCAGGCCGGTCTCTTAGGTTCCACCATTTCCTGTTGCCTCAGGCTGGGGACCAAATCTTTACAACACAGGCCACAGGGAAACGTTTGTCATGTAAACTGTAGCAGATTTTTTATGAAAAAGGAAAAAATTACTGAGTTATTCTGCTAATTACCAAAGCATTTCTGTATTTTCCCAAGAGTCCTTATAATTCTTATTATTGGGTAATTTTCTAATTTTATTTATTATGATGTTGTGGTCCCTGTTTTTTCTAGGAAAGCTTTCACAATTTAAACCTCCTAAGCTAAAATCCGAAGTTGCCCCTGAACCGCATGCCTCCCTTTGCTGCCTGTTTATGTATCTCAGTTCAGAAAATAGCAGCTGCCAGCTGTGAGTAAAATATGGAGCCAATGCTTTAGGACCAACTAAGAGGACAGTCTTCCTGCAGAACAGATGGCACCTCCAGCATGACTCAGACCGGCCATCTAAACCCATGTGGCCTTGGAAGTGTGCCTAGGGTCAAGGGTCCGATGTACTTGCAAGCAGGCATAGGGCCAGCACAACAGATGGAGGCGGATGGGGATAGCCGGCCAGCCACAGGAGGCCTAAAGAGTCCACACCTAAGGAGTGGTGGTGGTGCTTCACGCCCTCTCAAAGATGCCCCAGTACCTAGGCACAAAGATGATGGCTTGTCACAGGAAGGAGGCACTTTCAGGACACTCTCTGCCTGTCCTCAGTTAGACACCCTCAGGTGTGGAATCAAGCAAGAGAAATTAGAATCTCAGACTTGTTCTGAATTGACCAGAAAGGCTCCATTGGGTCAGAGAGTGGAGGCTTTTTAAATTTAATAACCTTCTCCTTCTAGCCAAATCCTAAGGGTGGAAAGGGGCATCTTAATGATATGCCCTCCTCTACTGTGTAGTCCTCCATGGTCTGATGGTAGATGAAAACCCAGAGCCTCTGGGAGCAGATATGGGACTGGCATGGCAGCTCTCATCATAGAAGAAATGCATTTCAGGGTTTCCCCACTTATTCTGTGACAGTATTTTCCTCTTGTCTCTTTCTCAGCATACTGTTTATGCCGTAAATACCTAAATATTGTATAGCTAGAACTGCCTCTATAAGTGTCAATTGTCAGTGATCCTACTGTATGTTAGTCAACTTTCTGCTACTATAACAAATATTCAAGCTACATGAGCTTAAAAAGAAGATTTATCTTGGCTCACTGTTTTGGAGACTTCAGTTCAGAATTACTTGTCCTCATTTTGGGACATGTGGTGAGCCAGCACATGATGGTTGGAGCATGTGGTGGAAGAGGCCACCTGCAGCATGACAGCTGGGAAGTAGAGAGACAAGGGACAAGGTCAAGGTCTGGGTCCCTTCAAAGGCACACCTCTGGTGACCCTATTTCCTTCAATTAGGCAATATTTCCTCAAGATTCCATCAACTCCTAATAGTGTAACAGGCAGGAGGCCAAGTCTTTTAGCACATGGGCCTTTAAGGATACATGTCATTTAGACATTAGCCCCTTACAAATGGGCAGAGCTGAGATACTTACAGAGTCTCTTTGAAGGTCTAGAGTTATGTTTGTTTGTTTGTTTGTTTGTTTGTTTGTTTGTTTTTTAAACCAGCATCACATTTGTCTGATCAAGATGGTTATAAATGCTGAGTTTCCCATTTTTACATTGCGGGTCATAGGGACAATTCTAAGGACACCGAGGGGCCATCTTGAGGGTTCATAGACGGGGAAGGAAGGGAAAGAGACTGAACAGACTTGTGAGCTAGGCAGAGTCTACATGGGAAAATAAAATGGACCATGAGACACAACCACTCTTTTACATTCCAATGACAGCCAGGGAAGACAAGAAGGGAGGTGGGAGAAACTGACAGTTGTATGGTTTTTTTTTTTCAGATACGCTTCTATTTTGACCTGCATATCTGAACTTGCAAGACATGGCTTCTTCCCCCAGAGAAGACATCTCTCTGCGACATACACTGTTAGGATGAGCAAAGAACCTATTAGTGACAGAGTTGGCAGATAGTTGGCTCTCAGACTCCGGCCTCTTGTGGCTGCAGTTGGTATTTATAAAGTGGATGTGGATGGAAAGTCCTTTAGGTCTCGTCCAGGACTGTCCTCCGAGCCTCGTCTCTCAGCTCCTCCTTAGAAATTACTGAACGAACCTTATCATTGGCTGGATGTTATATTCAGCACCTTACAGTTGTCAACTCTGTTAGTTCTCATAGCAACCCCTCTAATGTAGGTACCATTATCACCTGCATTCCACAAGGTCAATGTTGTCCCCAAGTCCACAGTTTGTGGTACACTCAGAGACAGAAGCCCTGCTCTGTAGTCTGGTCAAATCTTACCTACAAGGCATTGTTTCAGACTCTGCAACTAAGGCTACCCAGCAATTCACATATCCTTGGGGCTTTCTCCATGGCAAGGCTAGATGAGGAGCTGACTACTGGTAAGGATCCTGTGATTTTTGTCCCTCCCAGGAGGTTCCCCAGTCCATGCTATCTACTTTGCACTTAGTGAATGTGTTTTTCAACTACAACTCCTCGCCTCCACCAGCTGGACCACTATGTTCTCCATGGCATAAGTTGTAGAGTAAACAGCTTTGTTTTTCCTTTTACATCCCAGCTGCTACTCAGATGGTTTGTCGCACTCCCGGGTCTCTGTACCCTGGCCTCCTCCTGACTGTTTATTATTGCTAGATGTCACTCCAGGAGAACAGTGGGCTGTCAGCTAGGTGTGACCAACCTCTCTTGGGTCTGTTTGTTCCACCACATGTAGCCACCCACTGCAAAAAGTGGCGCCCTTGAAAGTACCTCCTCCCTCCAGACTTTTTCTCCTCTGCCCCAGGAAGTTGCCTAGCAACCTCCCTCTTCCTTCTCTCCTGATGCTCTTGTGCTGTTCCAGTCTCATTTCCATCACTCTGGCACCCACCCCCAGCTTCTCCTCAGTGCCATTAAGCCGCACATCTCTGCTTCAGTAGCCTACTATCCAACTCCCACAGACTCCATTATGGAACACGCCTGTGCTGAAGCATCCTTTCATTCTCTTCTCTTTGACAGCTTTGTGGAACTCTTCACACCATCCTTTTAATATTAACCTTGAAAGCAAACTACCAAAGGAGGAGGCAAAAGCAAAAGGCCAATCAAGACAAAAGACAGAGAAGCAAAAGCCTCCAAAAGCAAACGACTGGGATTTTTTGAGGTATTCACCCAAACTTCAGACAACTCTTTTATCCCCACCCTTAAGAAGGTGGACATATCAGGCTCTAGCAGGCAGGGTAGGAAGTGGCCTGAGGAGCAGCCCCCAGGAACAGCCCCCGAGGAGCAGCATTTGGTATTGTTACTTATCCTGGAACCATGGCAGAGCTATCCTCTGCTGCCCACTTCAGAGTCTGGAAGAAAGGAAGCCCCTCCCTTGTTTGAAAGGTCATGGTAGTTTGGGGTACGTCTACCATCAGTTTGACTGCTATTGGCTGGCAAACAGCAGATGGTGCCTTGCCAAGCCCACCTCTTTACAGAGAAAGGTGGTCCCTCAGGGAAAGAGAGTCACCCCCTTCTTAATATCAGTCAGGACATCCTCTTGTCTCAGCCCTGATTTTTCAACAGCAAGATTTCCCATCTCTGCCCTGAGTTTAGATCTAATTGTATCTACTAAACCAGAGCTTCACAGACATCTCCACGCATGACCCCTTTGTGCCTGAATTTTTTTAATATGATCCAAGGTACACAGATGTGGGGAGCTGACAGAAGGCGGCTATCATCTTGCAGCCTTCTTGAGCCACATACCCTGATAAGAGACTTGATTACATCAGCCTACCACAGCTGAGCACACTCTGATAACATCTTGGTTTAGATACCCAGGATCTTTCCTTGGGTATGTGAGACTTAAAGCTGTGATTTAGAGCCGAGACTTAAGGGCGTGACTTAGAGATCAGATTTAGAGACAAGGCCTAAGGGCATGACATAAAGGTGTGACTTAGAGGCGTGGTTTAGAAGTGAGACATATAAAAGGTGAGAGGCAGACAGAAGAAAGAAACAGATTACTAGGCACTTGGAGGTACAACTTGGAACTAGGAATTAGGTTAGAGAGTACAACTTAGAGTACAACTTGGAGTAGGAATTAGGCATTGAGGAAGAAGACCCTTGGACTAGAGAACTCAGAAGAAGAATTATTAGTTATTAGGCACTTGGCACTTGGAGAAAGAACTTGGAACTTGGAGGCACTAGGGACTAGGAACTAGGGACTAGGAACTCAAGACTTGGGACTTGGAGAGAAGAAGAGAGACTGAAGAATAAACAGGATTGAATCACACTCTGTCTGGTCTCCATTCTTCACGTTGGATCTCTCTCTCTCTCATGCTGAACCCCGACCCGCAGACCGGAGCAACTTGGGGCAGTGCCGGCTCTAACAGTTTAGACCCCAAGGCAGTGCAGGTTTCAATACTGACAGAGTGGCCCGTGACATTTTGGCCCCCAAACATAGGGCAGCTCTGGCTGCAACACACAGATATATAGAATAGGCACATAAACTAGATATTTGCCTATGATAAATCATAAAGAAATTGATTTTAAAACAATTCTTTGGGGAGCCTGGAGAGAGAGCTCATTAGTAAAGTGCTGGCCTTGCAAGCCAGAAGAGCTGCATTTGATCCCCAGAACCCATGTAAAGAAATGGGACATGGTGGCACATGTGTATAGTCACAGCCCTGGGGCGGATGAGACATTGATGCTTGGGGCCCTCGAGCAGCCACTCTAGTCTATTTGGTGAGTTCCAACAGGTAAGGAAACAATGTGAAATGCATGTGAGTAGGCCACAGCTAAGGCTGGCCTCTGGCTTCTAGATACATGCACACAAGTGTTCACAAACTCGTATTTACCCATGTGCATGTGCACGAGTGTGCACATGCGTGTGTATGCACACACACAAACACAATTATTCAGTATACATTTAACTTACAGTTTATGAAAGATAAGAAAATTTTCACACTAAAGAGATGAATGCACATATTTATTTTTTACATAAAAACTAATCTTTTCTGAATATTGTCACTGTGGAGTGAAGACAATCTTCAACACTTTGTCAAATTGATCATATTGTTGTTTGTTTTTGAGACAGGGTTTCTCTGTATAGCCCTGGCTGTCCTGGAATTCACTCTGTAGACCAGACTGGCCTGGAACTCTGCCTCTGCTTCCTAAGTGCTGGGATTAAAGGTGTGCATGGCATGAGTTGGTCATATTTTGATGTCATGATAAAAAATGCCAAGAATGCTTCTCTGCATGAATGAGTAGTGCAAAATGGTAGTGTATGTTCAGGGCCACTTGAGAAATTGCTAGAAAATTTTCCCAAGCCCAAACTCATTCAATATGTATTTTTTTTAATGAAACACAAGGCAGCAAGTCAAACAGCCACTTTGAAAGTTAAACCCAATGCAATCCAAAGTTATATGGACTGGATACTTTCATACTCAGCAATGGAGGTAGGAGGACATTAAAAACCTTTGTGTTTTCTGTAATTAAGCCATGATATTTCTATAAGAGCAGAAACTTTTGATGTGTAGGTCTGCATTTCTACCTCGCATCGGGAAGCCAAAATACCGCTCAGGGGAACTGAAACACAGTCTAAGACAGGGTCCCAGCTCATGTTTCTCCAGGGGAGAAATGCGGGGGTGTGGGGCTGGGACAGAGGCTGTGTTCTCAAACTCCTGTGTACTGAGACATCACTGGGAATTGTGATGAAGAGTTGAAAATGGTGGTTCCCATCCTCCTGTGTACAGACACTGCTGTGGACCTCCTTGAAGAATTGGGAATGGGGGTGGGGCAGAGTTGGGAATTGGGGCAGGGTGAGGGCCTGTGATGAGCCAGGGTAGGGTTGTGGAATCTGGCTTAGCTCTGTGTGAGTGCCAGGCATATAGAGGGGCCTTTCACGGGAGACTTAGGCATGGCTCTATATGATGAAGTCCTACCCCCACAGTGGTTCTTGATGAAGGAGACAGTCCTTGCTTGTCCAAACTGCTTTATTCATGGCGGATGAGGATGCATATGCCTTACTCAAAGTGAACTACAGATTAAATACTTTTTGCAGGAAGGGATGCCCAGGAAGGGAAGCTCATTGACTAAATACTTGGGGCCCATCTAGTTACCTCATTAGCATGGAGAACTCTAGGCTCTATGCTAGCTGACTGATTGTCTGCTTGGTGGGGGTGTTGTGGTCACGTGCTCCAGGACAGGAATCTGGTTGGGAGCTAGTTCTAACTCTTGCCGTTCTCAATTATGAGTTTTATCGGGGCTTTGAACTTGCTACAACCCTACCAGTTCTTCTGTCTGGTGGCACGGTCCACAGGTATATACAGTGAAACACTGCAGTTCACAATATATCAATAGTCATGAATCTGAGCCAACAAGTTTCAGGCGACATTTTGTATCTTTGTTACAGGTTTAGGATAAAATATTCATGTGGTGTGTTAAGAACCAGGGTTGCAGGGAAGAGCAAGAGAAAGCTTCTATAGAAGCTTTCATCCCAGATTCAGTCCAGGTTTTGATTTTAAATTAATTTTTGGTTCCTATGTGTTCAGAAGCCCTTTAGTATGTCACATTTCTTACAATACTGGCTTTGAATTGCTTAACCCCATATGGGCTCATGACCCACAGTTTAAGAATCTGAGGGCCAGGAAGATGGCTCAATGGATAAGGACACTTGCCACCATGCCTGGCAACTTGGATTCAATCCCTGGGACTGACATGGTGAAAGGAGAGAAACAATTCCTGCAGGTTGTCCTCTGACCTCACATGTGTGTTGTGCTGTGTGCACATGCAAAAATTAGCTAATTAGTTAATGAAATAAAAAGTTCATGAATCTGGATACTACTAGACTACTATTTGGAAAAAAATGGGGAGTCACCATGGCCCCCCTTATGGGAGAATGAGCTGTTCCAGGACAGATCTATATTTTACTAAGACATATTCCGTGACCCTCTACCTTGCACAGCACATAATCCCCAAGGTGACAAGTTGAAAGTAGGGTGACAGAATTCAAAGGAACAAAATCATTGTGATTTTCCTCCGCGCTGCCTGATGATTACCATGGCCCTCAGCTTCAAGGGTGCCTCTGAGGAGTTTAGCCCTGTGTGGCCTCAAGCTAGACTTCCAACTGCGGTCAGAGTCCTTGGAGAGATGAAAGGCAACTGGGGACAGAGAGCACAGGTGTGTGCACCTCTGTGTCAAAGCAGAGGGGATGTTAGCCCCTGTGGGGACCACACATGGCTGTTTTGGATACAACCACACAATCTGCGCGGTCACACCGGAAAGGCTCTGGATCTTTCTTTCAAATATCATCGTTATCCAGTCATCTTCATGACTTCATCCCGTTTTCCTGGCCTTGAAATATTTCTATTGCTCAGTTGTAGAATGTATGCTTTGTATGCACAGGGTACCAGGTACCATCCTCAGTGCTTGGGGAAAAAAAAAACCCGTATCCAAAGAAACAAACAAAAATGTTCTATCTGAACAAGTAGCCTCTTGTAACTACACTTGTACTGTTATGGAATTAAAAATCAAAACCGTTGCAGTGTGTATTGTTTCCAGTGTGTGTGATTTCCAGTGTGTATGGTTTCCAGTGTGTATGGTTTTGCTGAGGTTTTCTAGTGGAAAAGACATAAAGGGTACGGAAGCAGGAATACAGATCAGTCCACATCCAGGTTCATCTATCCCTGTGGACGCAGTCTCCTTGGTTCTCTTCTGTAGGCTCACGTCTAGATCTAGGTCTAATAGCAGGAGCAAGCAGAAGGGGTGGCTAGACCAGGGTCCAAAGTGACACATGCAACTTAATAAAAGGATTCAGCTAAATGCACCTCCTGTCATCGGGCTGCTTACTCCTCCTTATCTCTTAGGCTCAGGAGACTGGGCTCGGTTAAAATTGCTGCCACAATCCACACCGGGAGCACTGGAGGGCATAGGTGAGGCTGGCAGCATGATTGTGCACACAAATTTATGCCACTTGCAGAATTAATTCTGCAGCACTTCTTTCAAGCTCTAAATGCTGAGTGGTAGAGAAGCTGCTACAGGGTCTAAGACTAGGGAGTACTGTCAAGTCACTCTGGAAAAAGTTAGACCTAATATTAATATTGGATGAGGAGGAAGAGGAGGAGGAGAAGGAGGAAGAGGATGACGATATGGGTACTAGATGCCAGACCACCTAGACAAATGCTATGTGTCTTTTTTTTTTTTTTTTTTTTTTTGGGTTTGTGTTTTTTTTTTTTTTACCTCCACTTGAGTCTTATAACAACCCTGTGGAGTCACTCCTACTGCTTTTCCATAATGCAGATGAGGAAACAGAAGTTCTTGGAGATGAAGTACCGCTTGATGGCTGGTGATTTTCCAGGTTTCAAAGCCTGAAAGCCTCCTTCCAAATGACTTAGCATTAACGTGAATGATTCCTCTTGCTTGAAAGTTATTCCGTTTGAAAGCAGAAAAAGAACCATATGCCAGGAATGAAAATCAGAAGCCCTGCTTGTTACTGACATCCTGACGTCGGCAGCAGTGGTGGGGAGTCCTTCCGACATTCTGGGTGCCATGCTGGCTTTCTGTGTGTGCTGCTTCTTGGTCCTCACGCTCTGCCTCAGGAGCCATCTTGGAGAACATGCCCGTGAGCCATATCGAGGGTGCTGTAGCAGGCCTGTTCCCTTCCAGTTTCCTTTGCAGTTTTCAAGAGTAATGGTGTGATCTCCAGATTAGGACAGAACATTATGGGATGGCCTGGTGATGTCACCTGCTCCACTACACTCAGTTCTGCCAATGGGCCTGCTAGGTTGCCTTTATACTTGCCTGAGGTTTGGCATCTTTCCAGGCTTGTCATACACTGGGGAGAAAGGGGGCGAGCTACATGGTGTGATTAGCTGCTTCTGGGTTCTCAGTGCCCACAAAGAAATGGGAGGCAGGGAAGCAGTAGCCACAACTCTAGGGGCTGAGTCACCTAGAAGCAACCTTTGATGACAGTAGGGATATAGAACCATCAAACTATAACATAGCAAGCCTTTGGGCTCAGGACTCAACAGCACTAACCAATCATATTAACATTTAAATTAGACCCCACAAGACAATTTGTTAATCCTCCCCAGGGGCTGCCCCGCAGAACTGTAGAGATTGAACATTGAAGCACCTAATGGACCCGCCGGGTAAATTAATGATGTAGAAGTTGTGTATGTTTATTTATCAGCTAGCATTTCTTTCCTCTCCTCTCCTCTCCTCTCCTCTCCTCTCCTCTCCTCTCCTCTCCTCTCCTCTCCTCTCCTCTCCTCTCCTTTCCTCTTGGCAGATAGCATCAAAATGTTTTGATGAAGGAATACCTTGTTCTAACTCACAGAAAGGTGCCATATGGCCTAACAGTGACTCTGTTCCTCCTCTTGATGGAGGAGGCAGATGGCTCAGTGGTAGGGAAACCATGGAGTGGGGACATCAGTAGATGTCTGTCTGTTGAGAGAGGGGAAGAGTACCTGGATTTGAAGCTTGCTTTACCACTTAGGGTTCTGCACATGCCTCTTAATTTCTGAGTTTCTTTTCCTGTCTGTTTACAAGAATGGTAACAGTAATACCAGCATTTAAGTGTGTTATTTCACTTGTGTATGTGTGTGGGTACATATGTGTACACATGTGCTTGTGTGTGTGTGTATTCATCTTTTGTTAGGCAGTAGAGCAACTATGTTTTACTATTTATATTATTAATCTACTGTCACATTGTTACAAATTAGAAGATTCTAAGTTGAAACTATGGTCGTTGGCTAGCAATATGCCAGGACTAATTTGTTCATGTCTCTTGGCAAGCTCCTAAGTAGGAAAATGACTTACCAGTGATTACACTGGCCAAAGAATTCAATGTCACATCAAGATTATCCATGACCAAAGCCTGGAACATCTGGTGCCAACACCCAAGGCATCAGAGGGCCCAGTATTTGCTATGGTGAGACGCTCCACAATCACAGAAAGAAAATGATTGAATATGGTAGGATTCTCAGGCACTTTCACTTATTCAGCCTCTGACTAGCTTCGTTCTCTGTAGTAAGTGCTCAACTTAGTCAGGAAGCAGAAGTGAAATTAGATGTACCAAATAGACCAAAATAGCCAATTCCTAGACACCACATTGTAGACCACCATGTCTTTCTCAGGTGACTTTCTCATGTCCTGGGAAAAGTCTGGAGCTGAAGGAAGAGATTGCCCACCCCCAGGTTCCCTCCTTTTGTTATGTCTTCATCACCCCCAAAGTCCTTTCTTTGTCCACAGCTAGACAGATCAAGAGGAAAAAGCACAGAGGAGCAAGTGTGAGGAAATTTTAGGGATGGACAAGAAGAAGCCCCTATCAGTTTGCATCAGTGAGGGCTGAACCACATGGCCAAACCACAGTATGAGAGAGGTGTGACATCAGTTCATGCAGCTAGTGGTGACCATCACAGGACAATCCCAGGTGGCAGGGGCCATGTCATAAGATGACCAGAATTTTAGCCATGGAAACAAACTGAACAGACAGTGAGAATCATGGCTTGGGGGCTGCAGACCTTGTGTGTTTTGCTCAGGGTTAGTGGGAAGTCTGTGAGGAGAAGCTGTGGGAAGGGCAATGGCTCCACAAAGGGAGCTGGCAGTCACAAGCCAGCATGCCCGCCATAAATACAAACACAGTGAGTGAGCGCTATTGGCCACCCAGGGCGAGTTCCTATCACTGATGTGAGTTCCTGTCCCCAGGATGCATTTGTAACCACTTTAGATGGGGCCCAGCCCTTGTCCAGGATTCAACCCGAGTCCTTCTGAATATACTTCAGCTGTGCCTTCCATGGGCAAAGGGTACTGTGCCCACGTCAGTGGTGCTGACGGGGAGATGGATATGACTTGGAGGAATGTGTTGGTGTTCAGGCCTTCAATGGCCCATCACTCAAGTTCATAAGGGAAGTTGTTGCCTCATCTGGGTCTGAAATCTGGCAGTCACAAATGGCTATCAGTGGAGGGCAGTGTTCTAGCAGGTCCCTAAGATTCCCACCCCTTGGTTCAAACACCAAGTGTAGTGCCCTCCTTTTGAGAGTGTTTGGGGCACAATGACTCTCAGAATTAATTTATGTAAAATGACAAAGCTGCTAAGTTATGGATTTGGCTCTTAAATGCCATCTGTATGCTGAAGGCTTAGTTGCCAGCCTGTGACACTGTTAGGAGGTGACTGACCCCTTAAGAGGTGTGACCTAGGGAAAAGAAAGTGGGGCGCAGTGGGAGTGAGCTCTTGGAGGGGATATTGAGATCACTGGCTCAATGGGATATGAGATCCTGGCCCATCTCCTCCCTTCTCCTTTCCAGCTTCCATGATTGACCTTAATTCCGTGAGTCACCTTGTCTGACCACAGGCTTCCAGCATGGTGCTCTGTCTCTCCACAGGCCCAAGGAGATGAGAGGCAGGTGACAGTGAGTGGAAACTTCTGAGACTCTGAGCCAAGATCAACCTTTTCTTTTAAGCTGGCACTGCAAGCAAAAGCTGACTGGTGGATCCTAGGATAGTTGCTGCTGTCACATTCAGTACAGAAAAAGATAGCATCGTCACCAGCTGGAGAGAGGTTCCCCTGCTGCCTCTGAAGTAGGCTGCCATGTGGTCAAGTGCCTAGAACCCAGGGAAGACATCTGGGAGCTGAGGCTGACCCAGGTTGTCAACAGCAAGAAGTCTGGTACTTCAAGCTCTGAAGAATAACTGCAAGAAACTGAATTTTGCAGCGACGTAAGTTTGGAAAAGAGCTCCAAGCCTGACATGAGACTGCAGCTTCTGTCAGGACCTTAATTTCAGCGTAGAGGGCTCAGCCAGCTTGTATCTGGACTCCTGACCTGTGCACATGGGATATAATAAATATGTGATGCTTAAGTCACTGTGTAACATTTGTTATACAGCAAAAGAAAACTAATGGAGGGTAATTGGATGAGTCACTTAGCTCTTCTGACATCCCAGGTTTCTTGTTTTCTCTTTTTTTAAAAGTTAATTTCTAAAATGAGTATTCCAACTGGATTTATTGAGATAACCTATCTGAAGGAGTTTTATAAATTGTCAACTCATTAACACCGGTGAAGAGGGTTTATTAACAATGTACAGTAACACAATAAATTAACAATGAGCAGAAAAACAAGGAGCTAAAGCTTTTGTCTGTTTTAAAAGCATGTCTAATTAGTACTTATTTTTAGAAATCACACTGGTCTTCTCTACTTAATGCTCTACTTTTTGTCTCCTGCTTAGTAATCAGAGTTAGCGAAGCCTGCTGGCTGGAGACTCCGAGCGATTCTGGGAATGTCTGAGGATGGATTGCATTGTGTATATGAGTCCTACTTAAGAAGTAGCCATGGGGCTGGGCAGTGGTGGTGCACGCCTCTAATCCCAGCACTTGGGAGGCAGAGGCAAGGGGATTTCTGAGTTCGAGGCCAGCCTGGTCTACAGAGTGAGTTCCACGACAGCCAGGGTTATACAGAGAAACCCTGTCTCGGGAAAACCTGTCTCAGGTTCCAAATCCTCTAGCTGGAGTTGCCATTGTGCTGGAAAGGAAACACTGACCTAGTGATGCACAGACCCAACAAATGTCAACAGGAACCGTCATTGTCATTAGAACACAGTAGTCAAATGGCCTTCTAAGTTTTAAGTTCTTCCAAGGGCTTGTCTATTTGACTAGATATAAATATTGATATAAAATGATGCAGAGAATTTCAAAAGGAAGATAGAAAAGTACTATTTTTGCCAGTTAATCAACAGGATTTAAAAAAAAAATCAAATAAATAAAAATCCCATCATTATTAAGTAGTTTGGAGTCTTATTAAAAAGTTCAATATGGCACCAGATCCTTGAAAAAATATAACTGACTAATGTATAAGCAAGCTAAACATACAGATCCTGAGACTACATAAAATGGAAGCACTGTTAATGGAGACTTGTATTTGCCTATGGAATCTTTTTTTGCCTTCAAACCACTTTAATATGTGCTATGTGCTTATTGGCATGGCTAAGCCTGACCATGCTGAGATATGGAGAGGATCGAGCCAGAGACCATTCTAAAACAATGAAGTGGAAGATAATTGAGGAAGCTCTCAGGTGCTGTCCTCTGTCCCTGCTACACACAAAATCACTGTCATTACATTATCAAAGTTTGATTCTCACAGCAAAATTATGAAGTTATTCAGAAGAATATTTAGTCTTTTATGTGGGAGGATTTTAAGGTCCTATGGAAACTGTGAGTTTCAGAGGGTTTTCACCACACTGATTTTTGCCAGGATGGTGCAAAGGCACTCACAGGTAGGGTTGCCTCACCAGCCAAAGTGTGGGTAGCCAGTCCTACTGAGGTTGTCCCATTCTTCACCACCAGGTGCTCACTGTAAACCAAACACAGAAACACTGCAAAGCCACACCATTTCCACATACGAATGCTCTCGATGACACAGAACCAAGTAGTAGTAGCTTTCCTAATTATTTATAATATTGTGTCACAAAATGAGATGCATGATAAAACCCTGACATTACAGGCCAAATGTTGGTGGTTGCCTTGGGAAATAACACTTGTGCAATTGTTTGAGTGACAAACAATTAGCTCCTCCCTGTCCCGGTACCATCTTTATTAGAGACAATTGATGGCTCATGAGGACCACTCTGAGATTTAAGTATTTAGAAGACATTTTCACAGTGATAGGCGAAGCAACCCCTTTGTGAGAAGCAACTAGCCAAGTTTGCTGCACCTCTTGTGAAATCAAGCAGCTATTAAAACTTTTGAAAATTTACTAGCTGTTTCTCAAGATGTAAGGCTTTTCTGATAAGCTTGTGGTGACATTAATTAGCATATTTTATTATCTCAGGAAGAGTGCAAATGCAGGATTGGTCTGCCTAATTTAATGAGCCAATATTTTCCAAGTGAACAATCTGAGGGTGTTATAAATTCACATGGGGGGAAGGCTAGTCAAGGCCAACCAATATAATTTTCTATATCAACGAAGAGTTTCTAGGTGTGATTTCATACTTGTTACACACTGTTCCTTCTCTCACTGCTGTGAACGGGTGCTGACAGACACGGCGTAAGGGAGGAAGGATTGCTTTGGGTTCATGGTTTCAGAGATCACAGCCTATCACAGCAGTGCAGCCTTTGCTGAATGGCTCTGCAGTAGCAGGGATGTGAGGCAGCTCCTGTTACATCCTGACAGGTCAGGAAGCAGAGACTGGCTCTCTAAAACTGTCCACATCTGAACCTCTGGAAACATCATAGACATTGTTGAGGTAAGGCCTTTGAAGAGGTGGTAGCCCTGGGTTCATCAGATGGGATCTTGTTCCTCACAAAGCACACAGAGAGACAGAGTGAGTAGATGGAAGGCTAGAACCAGAAGCCACAGTGACGTGAGAAAGAGATTGCAAGCCAAGCAATGCAAGTGGCCTCTAAACACTGAGTGAAGAAAGCAACCAGACTCCTGTTAGAGCTGGTCATGCTGGCAACTTCACTTGAGTCCAGTGGGACCCATTTTGTATTTCTGGCCACCAAGACAGTCAGGGCTGTCTTGCACTGTGACATACTACTACTGTGTTTGCAGCTATTGTTTCAGCAGAAAAAGAACACCATACAGACTTATCAGTCCATCCATAAGACTGTGAGAGGGTTCCAGAATCAAAGAGTTTGAGAATCACCACTGGCAGCCACCTAAGAATGGCTGTGATGGAGTCAGACTTGAGTGTAGTACAGGAGCTCAGGAGAGTCAACAGTGGCTGCCTCCAAAGGGGTCATTATGCCAGAGTGATCCAGGGACTTGGCACACAAGAAAGACTTTATAGACGGGTATACAGTAAGAGATTAGCATGGAAGCAGCCCCCTTGCTCTCTGTCACATCAACAGCCCATTTACAATGTTGATATGACTAATCGGTCTGCATGCTGGGAACTTACAGATAAGTCTTACTACCTTTATTCCCTAAGACACAGAGACTGAAGCCCAGAGTAGCCAAGGCACCTGTTTAAGACACACAGCCAGCAACTGTCAGAACTGGACATCAAATCTGTCAGTCATGTCCATAGACCCTGCTCTTTCCACCACGGCCTTTGTGGATTTGGATGCATCTACCCAATATCAACAGACACTAGGCTATCAGTAGGAACTTTGAGACAGGCCTGGGTGGGCACAGGGAGCTAAGGAAGAACAGGTGACACCCACTAAGATCATCACTTCCTTTTGTCACCAGCTGTCATGTCTGCTGCACTGGCAAAAGTCTTAGTCAATTCATCTAAAAAGCCACTTGTTTTCTTTCATCTGGATGAGCTTTATCCCCCCGGGATTTCAAATGAAAGGAATAAATAAGTTTAACGCGAAGGAACAATGGCTGAGTCGCTTAAGCCTCAGTGGCAAGCATTATCTAATACAATTTTCCAGAAATTGTTATCATTATCGCTTGTCTTCTGGAGGCACCGAGGCACTCGAAACCGAGTGTTACCATGGTGCCTACGATCTTCAGCAATTTTTCTTTTTGTTCAGTTTTACTTGGTAAATATTTCTCTTACTTTGTCTTTGAGCTGAAATAAGAAGGCAAAGGGCGGACTGGTCCCGGGTGACCTTTCACCTTTCAGCAGTTCCTCTGCTTCTGGGTGGCTAATAAGTTAATTAAGCTTCCCGTTACTTAACTTTAATAATTACTTTCGATATGGTCCTACCAAATGGCTGTTACCTTGGCCACAGATGGCTAGCCAGCCTGTCAATCCGAATGCCAGCCCACATTGCCAAGGGGCAACCTGACCCTAATGCACAAGAAAGATAAGACTTTGTCAGTTAGCTGCCTTTGCCTGGACAGAGAAAAAGCCAGGAACAGGAGGTCAGTTTGCACACAGCCTCAACGTCCATACTTCTGGCCTTCTTTAGGTATCTCTGTTTTAATGAGATGTTGACAGAGTAAGTAATCTAGTCTTAATTTAAATCTGATTCCAAAAGACAGATCTGGTTTTAAGAGAGAAGAAATAAAAAAGTTGACAGATTTCAGTTTTTTTTTTTTTGTTTTTTTGTTTGTTTTTTTTTTTTTTTTTTCCATTTTAAAGGAACATTTCTTGATTTGGAAAAGACTGATTCGCCCAGAAGTCATCAATGGTTAAATCAGTATCAATGCTCCTGGTAACTTTTAATGTTTTAAAATACTTGGCCACACCATATCCACCTGCCTGCCTCATCAACCAAGCCCCGGCACAGGCAGAATGAGCCAATGACTAATGAGCATGGGTCTGAGCGGAATGCCAGTGCTCGAGAGTCGCAACGTCATGCTAATAACTTGAGAACTGTTCGGTGTCAAGGCTGCACACAGAGTGGATGGTACTTGTCAGCTCATTTGGCTTTTAATAGACTGAATGTCCTGGTGGCGCTGAGACTTTTTTTTCAAAGCCAAATTGTCTTGCTTGTTAAATATGTAATGTTTTTTTTTAGGAGACCTCATTTTACATGCTTAGAAAAATGGCCTTGGAGCCTTGTAGCGAGCGCCCTGTTGAGAGGTCTGTGGGCATTTGGAATGGGTTGATGGCACTGCCACGGGGTGTCAGCGTGGGTGCAGGGGAGCCAGACATTCTCCCTGACTCCCTTGGAGAACTTGGTGAGATTCTCTTCAGTGCTTCAGAAGAGAGAAAGAAATCTGAGACGCTGGTATTTTTAGCTCCCACTCCCTTCTTGACTGTGAATAGGAACGTGATTGAGATTCCCACCAGTCTTCAAAGCAGACTTACCTTTAAAGCAAATGCCAAGGGTTTGAGAACTCATTGGGAATGGAAGCACACGTGCATGAACAGAGACAGCCTTTAAAAAAAGAAAGCCAAGCCCTGGGGCTGTCAGCAGAGTTGAGATGAGGACTTGCTCCCCTTCCCTGCCCCACACCTCAGGAGCACAGGCAGGGATGTTCCTTCCACTCTGACATGTCATATACCCCACAGTGTGGACACGGGGACTGGACTCTCAGCTGGTCCATATGCCTCAGGGCACATGGTACTCTCCCGGTAATTGGAGTGCTTACAAAACCAGTTCAGTATTCGAGGAAATGACCTACAGGGTATGCTGGGATGGATTCAAACATTTCTTGTCACTTTATAGCACCTGTGACTGGAGAGAGGTGGGGACAGAAAGGAGGGTTAGGAATGCAGAAAATCTAAAATAAAACCACGACAGAGCTCAGAGCACATGTCTGCTCACAGAGACATAAGCTGGAGGAGACTGTTAAAAGAAAAGCCCCTTTGGCTTTAAAAAGCACATTCCTAGGACCTGGCACCAAGCTAGCAATGGGAGCCAACCAGGGCAAGCCTTGTAAGTGTTCGCTGCCTCAGTCCTTCTGAGAAAGCCACCTGGCTGTTTTCACCAGGAAGCCTGCTTCACTTCCTTTTGGATAATGCTGTTTGTAGAGCAATCTGGTTTTGGCTATGAAACACCCAACAGCACCAACATCAGGGATGACACTTTTTCTCCTTGGGTTACAGACAGGAGAATTGATACTGTGTCGATTAACTGAAGAATCTGGAACATATGAGCAGATGTTAAAAATCATCTAGCATTCGCTGTAAACTTTTATAATGTCGTCTAGAGTCTTCAAGTTTCCTATTCCTCCATTCTGTGACCTTCCAGACTTAGCGAATAAAATCTCAAACTGAGAGCAAGCTTGCTGTAAACATGGCTGGCTCTTTCTATCCATTCTGTAGGAGAGGTCAGTGTCAGGCAGAGTGGGGCCTCTCCTTGCATGAGCTTCATTGGTATGCTCTTCCCATTTCCTGTACTGTGATCCCCATTTGCTTCCAGTCTCCATGACAATGGTTACAGCGGCCATCAGGATTTGCAGCCCTCATCCCCTTCTTCCTCCTCTGCTACTTTTCATCCTCTTCTAGTAGCTGGATCAGAACCCAGGAGGCATCTAGAATCCTTGCCTCTCATCAGCAAGGGCTTTGCAAAGTCTGCCAATGTCACAGGCCTTCCCATACGTCTCTGGTCTCTTTCTCCACAACCCAGCTGAATTCTGTGGCCTCTGAGTGGATCATGGTAATGGCTTCCTCATTGTCATCCCTTCCTCCTGTCCTACTGTGCAGCGCTTACTCCTCGGAGCTCACCTCATGGTCTTCTGTTCTTCTCAGAGATGAGCTGCTGCTGTGGAGGTAATCCATTAGCCTGGCAGCAGCAGCCCTCCTCACCTGCCTCAGGCTTCTCCTGATAGGAGGCCCCACCTTGTTTTCCTGCAGAGGTGGAGGATAAATTGCACCAAGCAGTGACTTTGGACCAGTATGAGGTGGCAGCCAAGAAACATGCTCCCAGTGCAGTGGTGACCACCTCAGGAATACTCTTTAGTTTGTTGTCCTAGGCCCCTCATCTGTAGGTAAAAAATGGAATCCTTGGGTGATCATAAATGGCGTGCACAGAGACCTCATCTCCTGAGGGCCGATGGCTTCCTCTGTGAACCAGAATGTGGATGTGGTGGAAGTGTGACCACGGGTTTGGGAGCCCGGGGTGAATTTAAACAATATTTAATGAACACATTTAGTCTCCTTTCAGCATCTGAGTTTCTCAGTGAAGAAAAACACAGAAAGCTCCGAGCTGCATGCTTTATTCCATAAGATACTTTCTGGCTCGCTCACTTTTTTTGTAGGCTAGTTAATTCCCACATGACAGGGATGTTGCACACCTCACAGATCTGGTTACTTGGCTGGTGTCTATTGGAGTATTTTATGGCGATTTTGCAAGAGCAAAGATGGTGATCCTGAGGAGAAACACCCACTCCCTGTGAGTCACCTTCAGTACTCAGCTGCTCACCACGGGAGGGCTGAAGCAGGGCCAGCTCTCCTGACAGTGTGGGTCTGCCACCAATCTGGAGGCTATTCTCACTCCCTACCTGCCAACAACCCCATCTCTCCAGCAATGGGTTCACTTGTCTCTCACTTTACTCTTTGAGTCACCTGGGGGTAGTCTAACCAGAAGGTTCTAGAAAACAGTAATATTTCAGATTCATTAGGGGCCACCTTAGCTTTACTTTTGTCTTCAATTTTGTCTCAAGAGGAGATGATCTTTAGGGTTGGCCAGGAGCATAGCTCTCCTTCTTTTGGAAAGATTTGTCCTTTCTTTCATTGCCACTCCACTTGGGGCCATGTGCTCCCCCACATGTGGTGGTGTGCTGATGCATGAGTACCGGTTCCTCCCGCTATTATGGTTTGGATTGATATGGCCCCCATAGGCTCATACGTCTGAACATTTGGTTCCAGCTGGTAGGGCAATTTGGGAAGGCTGTGAAGTTTTACAGTAGTTCTCAACCTGTGAGTTGCATACCATTTGAGGGAGTCAAATGACCTTTTCACAGGGATCACATATCAGATATCCTGCATATCAGATATTTACATGACAATCTCTAACAGTAGCAGAATTACAGTTATGAAGCAGCAATGAAGGTAATTTTATAGTGGACGATGATCACAAGATGAGGAACTGTATTACAGAGTCACAGCATTAGGAGGGTTGAGAACCATTGGTTTTAGGAGGTAGAGATTGGCTGGAATGAGTGAATCACTAGGGGTGAACCTTTAGACTCTATCATCCAGCCCCACCTCCTGCCCTTCCTACTCCTTAACTATGGACTCAGACTTTGCTATTACTATCCCTTCACCACAATGGACTCCCTTCCAACTGTGAGCCAAAATATATCGTTCCTCAAGGCATTCTGTCACAGAAAGAAAAGTAACCAAGGCACCCACAGAGTTTCTGTGTTGAAACTAACACCAAAGATGATGGCATTAAAAATGGGAAGTGATGGGTGGGAACACTGTCTTAGTTACTTTTCCTGTTGTGATAAAGTACTCTGAGAAGGGGCTGGAGAGATGGCTCAGCACTGGCTGTTCTTCCAGAGGACCTGGGTTTAATTCCCAGTGCCTACATGGCAGCTCACTAGTATCCACAACTTCAGTTCCAAGCAGTCCCATGCCCTCTGCAGGTACCAGGTGCACACATGGTACACAGACATATATATGAACAGACATATACATGAACAAACTATTCACATACAAAAATAAAATGAATAAATAATAAATAAGATAAATAAATAATAACCTGACAAAAGCAATATAGGAGAGAAATAGCTTGCTCTACAATCTATGGGTACAATCCACTGTGGTGAGGAAGCCTGGAAGTAGGAGCTTGAGGCAGCTCGGTACTTCTGCAGCCAGGGAGCAGAGACATGAATGTTTGTGTTCTGCTTACTTTCTCCTTTTTATACAGTGTAGGATCCTAGCCAAGGGAATTGTGCCACCCAGAATGGACAGACCTTTCCACCTCAATTAACTTAAGGTATTCTTTCACCAGCATGCCCAGAGCCCATCTCTAGATGATTCTAGATCTCAGTAAGTTGACAATGGCGATTAACTGCTACAAAAACTGCCCTGTGAATCTGAATTCTCTCTTGAAGAGGTGGAGATGGTTTGTTCATTCAGCAAGAAACCACCACTTATTTAAAACTGGTCCCCATGAATGCCAAGTGTTCTGGCTCCCAAAGTCCTTGACTTTGGATTCTCCAGCCCCCAGAACCCCAAGAGAAACACCTCAGAAGTTTCTGGATCTCAGATGCTATCTTCACAGCCCCCACTGTGTTTGGAATGAGAAGGAGCCATAGGGTCTCAGATGCTTTCTTCATGTGTGCCGATCAATTGGGAAATTGACTTCCCAATTGGCAAATGCTTTCTCCTCCTTCTTTCCTATCTTACTTTGCATCTAGGCAAAGGCATGCTGAGCACCCAGCTGTGCTCCAGCTGCCTGAGGACTTTAAAAAAAGAAAACTTTACATTCTGAGTGATGGTTCCCGAGTGTTTTCCTCCAGTGCTTTGGTGCCCCTCCCTTTGGAAGACAGGACCTCCCCCTCACCCTAGATTGCCCTGAGTACATGATAGCTCACCTCTAATAAATACCAGAAATGTTGCTGTGTGACTCTTTAGCTGGGTCATGAAAGGCATCATCGCCTGCCTCATTGTGTCTCCCCCACCTTTCTCTCATCACCCTTTTTAGGGGAAAACCAGCTACACCTCTCAAGAGATACTCAAACAGCCTTATAGAGAAGCTCTTGTGGCAAGGCCCAGCCTGCAGGCCCTCCCTGAACCTTCAGTAAGAAAATAGCAATAGAAATGCTTATTGTTAAAATTGCTAGGCTTTTGGAAAAAAATAAAATAGCAATAAATAAATAATATAAAACAATGTTTGAGTTATTCTCAGTGGGGACTAAAGTGGGCTCTACTCTGTGGTTCTGCTATGCCACACTGGCTGAGTGAGGGACTGCAATAACCAACAGGTTGTTGGGAGTTTAGTCTGAGAAGTTGGCCTAGTGGCAGCTTGCCAACTGACTTACTTTTTGATACTCAGCAAAATAAATTCAAGGGGGCCATTAGCAGAAAATTAGGACTAAACAAAAATGGTAATAACTAAGAACTACAACCAACAGAGATATAACTGTTAACCTTAATCATGACAAGCTTCCTAGTAGCTATGATGAAAAGGGAAACTAGTATAGCAACTGCTGTGCTAAGTCTAATGCACTGTATAGAGCTCAATTCTTCTTGCTGGAAAAGAAACCAAGCTTTTGTAAGCATCGGATTTAAAAACAAAATTCTCTTAATGGATTTCGAGCTAAGTAAAGCACAGGCTACCAGTCATATTTTGGGGGATATTGTTAGCAAAAGCCGGTTAGCTGTTACTCCTATTCTTTTGGAAAGGAGGGAGGGAAGTGTAGGTCAAGCACAGCAGGTGGAGTAGAGGAAACAGGGCAGATTCATCCGACCTGAGTGACCTGAGGCCTTTGGAAGATAGCTTGTAAATGAGTGGTGATAAATGCTTTGGATCTAAGCCCTGTCCCACCCACCCAGTGTGCAACAGTGTGTGTGTGTGTGTGTGTGTGTGTGTGTGTGTGTGTGTGTGTGTGTGTAAGAGAGAGAGAGAGAGACAGACAGACAGACAGACACAGAAAAGTTCTCTCTCCCTCTCTCTCTGCTTGTATTTCAATTCTCCTGATTCATGGCTGTAAATTCCTGCCGTTATCTCAGACTCTGCCTGGGAATCTGAATCCTCCAGCACCTCCCATGCCATTCCACCCATTCTTGACCTTCTGTGACCTATGAAGCTACCCTGAGCTTTGCTCAAAGCCCTGGAGGGAAGCCACTGGGGCCATGGAATGCAGACAAAGGCAGCAGCCTCAATGGACATACCAAGCTTTTAGCGAACTGCTCTGGGCTGTTCTGTGCCACAGCACAGCGGTCCCAGGCCACAGTGACATTAGACAACTTACGGCAGAGCTGTTGTTGGCTTGGACTAGCTAGCCTTGGGCAAGGGCAGGGCTGTCTTCTCCCATCTATGTGGTAGAGTACCAGTTGCTTTGAGTGAAGGTGTCTAGCACAGTGCACAGAATGCAGCGAGTACAGCTATTCATTTCGTCTTCCCCCTGGCTTCTGCTCATCTTTTCCTGTTGTCCTTCCTGCTTCTCTGTCTTTCCTCACCACTTCCTGCTATGTGTGGATATGCATATGTATATACATATATACACATAAACATATATGTATGTATATATCTACTTGGGGCTTGCCAGACTCTTTCTGCTACTGGGCCCCGAGACCTTTGTGGACCACCCCTGCTGTATCGGCTTGCCCTGATATCTGCTTCTATGGCCTTTTTGCAGTTCTCTCCTTTTTTCTTCTCATGGCAACACACCTATGTCTGTAAAATTGGTTGATTAAAGTAAATTTAAATTTACAATCATCCCTCAGCATTCCCAATGGGGTTGACACCAAGACCTTAGCCGCCTGGCTACTCAAGTTCTTTATATAAAATGGTATATTTTATATATGATTTCTCCATATTTGAATTCTCTGTAGGTCAGTAATAATTCCCACATATATTGTGAATGTCATATACACAGTTGTTATATTGTATTGTTTGTAGAATAATGACAAGTAAGAATAATCTGTTCATAGTACAATTGCCATTTAATTTTTTTTCCACCCAAGGCTGGTTGAACCTATGGATATAGATTCTGTATTTTCATGATTATTCTGCAGAGAGTGTAATGTGCTCCTGGTCACCTTTAGATTCTCACTGTTGCAATAACATTAAAGGAAAGGGTTTTTCTTCTTGACAAGACAATGGGATCTTTGGCTGAGTAGAGACTAACATTTTATCTAGTTGGACTAGTCAATCACCTGGCTAAGGGAGAGCCATTTAGAAAACATTCATGGATAAGTGGCATAATTATCCCTTTAATGGAATAATGTCCCTTTTTTCCCCAGAAACCTGGACTACCTGCCTTTGAGTCCAAACTCAGATTGGGATAATTCTTTCTTTTTCTTCTTTTCTGACACTGGCTTGAGCTTGGGCATGTTCTTCTTTAACACGTTGAGCATTCCTACTCTTTTCTGAAGCTGTGGCTGCCTGTCCACCACGCAGCTCAGTCTGCTGCTCAACAGAATGGTTGAAGCCAAACCGCTTGCCTTTCTTTCTCTTTTTCCTCTTCCTTCACCAGGCAGCAGCCAGATGAAATCTTGTGCCCCATCCAGCTGCTGGCACTGCCATCTTAAAACTAAAGGGGGGAACTGTGCCCTTCCCCCAGCCTTGAGCAGCCTGAAGGATCTTGCTTACCACAGTAGAGCAAACAACAGGACCCAGCAGGTGTTACCCACCTTGGCTACACTACAGTCTGCTACCGGAGCTGAGAAGAATAGACTGCCTGCTGAGCTTGCCTTGAGACACCTCCTGCTGCAACACCCAGACCTGCTGAAGCAAGAAGGGGTTCTGGTGTGGGGGGGTGGGGGTGGGGCTTCCCCTTTTTATTGAGAGCTGAACATTAAACTTCATTAAACTTGGAGCCTTGATCAGAATACATTATCTTGGCTCCATCTTTTCTCTCACCCTCCGTTCCCCTTTCATTCCCAGCCCCCCTTTCAGGTGAACTCAGTTATCTGTGGCTGCAGGCGGCTACATTTGTCTTTTAAACTCTAATATAGCTTTGTCTCCTGGTGGGGTACCCTCCACCCTGAAGGAACCCTGGAGCAGGGTGCTGATGCTGAGGAACAAGACAAGCCCCCCTTACATCAACCTTATATCGACATAGGAGCCAGGGTTGGGGCACTTTGAGGATGGCTCCTTCTGAGGAGGACTTTGGTTTATAAATGATCACTTCTTTCTGTCATTACATCTTCTCTTTATACCTTTTTTATATCCAATTTTCTTGTAAGGATGCTGGCCACCACCGGATTAGGGGCTCCAATAACGACCTCACTTTAACTGACTTACCTCTTTAAAGGTTCTGCCTCCAACTAGAGCCTCATTCTTAGGTCCTGGGGGTCAAGGCTTCAGAAGTTGAAGTTCAGGAAGGCACAGTTCAGCCTGTAGCTGTCCCTCTAAAGTAATGGTTCTCAATCTTCTTGATGCTGCGACCCTTTAATACATGTTGTGACCCTTTCCTCATGTTGTGATGACCCCCAACCATAAAATTATTTTATTGCTACTTCATAATTGATATGTTGCTACTGTTATGAATCATCATGTAAATATCTGATGAGCAGAATATCTGATATGTGACGGCTCCCTCTTCCCCCAATGGGCTGGGACCCACGGGTTGAGAAACACTGTTCTAGAGACTAATTCCCATTTACCAAGTGTCCTCGGTTGAAGTGTCTAAAGCTTTCTGTGCCTTTGTTTCTCATCTGGAAAAAAACTTTCTACCTCATTGAGTAGTGGGTCTGACAACTGAAAGAGTTAGTGCCTCGAAGGACCAGGGACAATGGTTTACCGTGAAAGCAACCGCTGGTGATTATTACTTACCCCTAAGAAAACCGTTGTGGGCAATCTGAGTATGAGATTTTTGTCTGTGCCTTCAGGATATTCACAGATCCTCAAGTTAAAGATAAACCCGATCAATACAAGAACTGAGATACTGCTTAATGCTGCTCTCTGAACCGCTCTTGCTGGGCAAAGTCAAAACAGAAAAGAGCACCAGCAACCGAGCAACTCCCTTCCTTTGAGTTTCAGAGCAGCCAGCAGCACTGGCTTCCCCCAGGTTCCTGACAGGGTGTGTAAGGCCCTGCCCCACCCCCCCCCAAGGGAGGACCTCTCTCAAGCCTAAGGAATTCACGGCCACCCAAAAACTCACAAGACACCATTCTTAATGCAACAGCATGAGGTATATTTCGGGATCAGGGGCGGTCTTATATAGGAATTCACAAAGGGGGGGAGGGGAGGTGAAGGGGTAACCAAGGAAACATAACATAAAAACAATGGAAAGTCTCAGAGAGACCCAACCCATATTACTCAGGGTCATGTGGAAAACACCTTGTACCTAGTTTCTGTAAGAATGTGGCCTTGCCCTACCACTCACTCACTGTGGCACCTGTGGAAAGTACCAGCCCATTATTCAGTTTGTGACAGGGTACAAGGAACAGTCATGGGGAACATTTTGTATAGGCTTCTCAGTATCATCTAGATGACTTATCTTTTCCTTGTGGTCAGCTGGTTCTGGAACCTACCGATCTACATTCTTGGCTCGTTTCAGAGAGAAATTTTTCACGTCCTTTAAAGAAAAGCCTGTATGTATTTTACAAAATGATCTTTCATAATTTTTCATTCTTCAGGTGCTGCCCAAGAGGAGGCAGAGTCCTCACGACGGTGGCCAGAGCTCTGCATCGTCACCGTCACCATCTGTGGCTTTCTGCACACCATCAGAGCTGCCGAGGGAGAAATGTGCCCTCTTCAAAGTGTCCAGGGTGTCTCTGCCCTTCTGCAGACCCCGCAGTGTCACTCTCTGGTTGGTGCCTCCGGTTCTATAGAACTGGTGAATTCTAGCTGACCCTGCCACTACCTGCCTGTCTTCTGTATCCAATGGGGTCACTTCTCTGCCCTGGTTAGACAGGGGCCAGTCTCTGCTGCCCTAGGAAACCACGTGTTGCTTTCCCTCTGCTGACTCTTGGAGGCCGAGGGCTGCAAGAAGAAGAGGAGGTGTCATAACTTCCCCACTCCCCGCCCCCCCTTGCCTGCTTCCTTTCCCTGTTGCCTTCACTCAGAAGTCATCTTCTCAGTTGAACCTTCCCGATGCTCAGCACTGGTGGGCGTGCTCTAAACGCCATCACGTCACTGGGGGAGGGGTCGTGCTCCCTATGCCTCTAGTTTCTAACTCCTTGAGGGTAAGGAGGCTTGTTGTCCCCAACATGAGTGCCCAGTACATAAAGCACAAGTGTTTGTTGAATGAAAGAAGATATTCTTGATGTTGTGAGCTCCGACTCACAGAGCCAAGGAGGGTCAGAGACACTGAAGCTTTTTGTTTAGACCCAGGCATCCAGCGATCTCTATAGCCCAGCACATTGTCAGTCTGGTTCTAGCAGTCCCGAAGCTGGTGGTAGTCCCCAAGGATGGACGGTGGTCAATCCCTGATACAGGATTAACATGATTATGCCATTTGCATTAGACTGTTTCCAATGACTATAAATTCATGTCTAAAGTCCTTTGAGAGAAGGATGATTATTATTATTCCCTGAACCGCAGGATGAGGTTAAGTGACCACCCCAAATGAACATAGCTAGTAAGTCCAAGGTTTAGACACGGAGTTCAGAGTGCTCTGACCCCAACCTCTTCCTCTCTGAGTTCTCATCTCTTTCTAGTGCTGTAGGTATTTTAAGCTGTGCCTGGGCTTGCTCACCAGATGGCTTTTTAATCTCTCTCCTGTTGCTACATTATTAATCTCTAAATTGTTTATTGGTGAGATGAACTGGTATAGGGGTGAGGCTTCCTGGAAGAACTGCTGACATTTTACAAGGGCCTGGGAGGGTGGTGCAGCTTTGGGTAGAGGAGGGAGAGACAGCAGCTCACTAGAGCTGGGGAAATAACAGTGGAACTCTGCAATATGGCACCTACCATTCTGGAAAACAGACACACTCTTTTCTCTTAACAACAACAACAACAAAAAAAAACTGTGCACTCAAATTAGTCAAACACTTAGCTGTCAGTGGCTTCCTAATATTGCCTGCTCTGAAAGGGATTTAAAACAAAAACCAAACCTCCTTGCAACTCCATTTTCAGAGTGTCTACGACTCTATGAGACATTGGGTTGTTTTTCTCCCTCTCTGCAGAGTGATGGATGCTTCCGGCAGAGTTGCAAGTAGCAAAGTCCCACAGCCTGGAAGCTTTCCCACGCTTATAGAATGAGTCACGCTAAGCCTGCAGAGGGGCAGCTGCCACACACCCTTCGAATAGGCTGCGTGTAGGAGGTCGATGGAGTTTGATGGGGCTCTTGGGTGGTTGCATCTCCATGGGATGGAGGGTGTGGTGCCCTCGGATGAGCAGAATAGAGGGAGGCTGAAAATCTGGAAAGCTAAGTTATTCTGCCGAGTGTAAAGCATTTTGAACTTGCCCCACCCTTCCCACTTTCCATCTGCTCATTATTCACCACAGTAATATTTGGGTACTTTGAAAAGAACGATATTTTAAAATGAAGCTATTCTAAGGAGAAGGAAAAATATCTTCATTTGGCATCCACCAGTCATGCAAATTAGCCCAAATAAAAATAAGACTGAAGGCAACTTCGAATATTATTGTACTTTTCCAGGCTCCTGCCAGTCTCTGCTGTCAATTGAAACTACCCTCCATCTTGGTGACAATGTTGTAAACAGGGCTTGCGATCTTGCCCAGGCCTGTGCAAACACAGGTACTCAGAAAGCACGGGCACCAGAGATTCTTTGACATGGCGTGCTCCGTTGCTCCATGACTGGACTTTGTACAAGTGCGTTTCTACAGTGTTGATACATTGTTGATAAAGTGTTGGTTCATTAAAGATTAGTCTATCAAAGATCCTAACAGTCCCTGTGTTCTTTCTGGGAGGCCAGTGTAAGTACCTGTAGGACGGGGTAAATTAAAAGGGTCAAATATGATACAGACTGTTTAGAAACTCCGCATCCCTTGCGGTGAAGCAAAAAAAAGATAAAGTATTTCCAGGAAGTCCTCAGCGTAGGTCCCCAAAACGTTTCACTTCTGTCTGTTTTCCTCTTCTCTTTCTGTTCTATCCTTAGTCTCTCTGTTGCCTTCTCTCTTTCCTTCCTCTGTGAATGTACAAAGTGTTTGCTCTGGACTCCAGGGTTGCATACACCCACTTGCTATACACAAGCCCAGAACTGAAGATGCATTCCATGATTATTTAAGACAATAGTTGATGCTTCTTACTATTAGTTTCCTAGCATTGTGATTGAAATGGCATCACTGGATACAGTCTCAAAGTCCTTCTCCCACACTATTTGTGGACAGTTCTGAAAGTCCTCAGACTTCTATATTCATACTAAGCTACTATTCAGTGCGATGTCAAAGAAACTGGGACAACAGCATCACTTGGCTAGTCACAGAGGAGACAAACATGTCAATATAAATGTTTTGCATCTATCTTTCAAGGGTCATGAGGATGGTGGCTGCAGAGATCACACCAATGGAGCCTAGGAGATAAAAATCCTTCCTTAA